>NC_063345.1:48426935-48538628 GCF_021869965.1 Rhincodon typus
AAGCATTACTAAAAATGACAAATTTCATGTTCTCTGACTCATCTAAGAATGGCACAATGATTATGATCTGGGATAATTCACTGTAATAGCTATATCCCCAGCCACTCTTCAAAACCCCTCACAAATAATTCAGTTTTAACTTTATAAGTCTCGCTGACAGGGAATTCTCCAGTCTAAATCCACCCAAGTGACAGTGCTGATTAACCCTTGTCTGATATCTCAGAATAAACTCCACAATCACTCCCATTGCTAACTCCCATTGTTTTGCTTGTCTAATTATTTCATCATCAAGTTTATAGGCAGCCACCAGAATATTGTGAGCTTGAGGACTTTTGCTTTTACCTCTCGCTGTGAGACTTTTCATCATTTAATCTATTCATGTTACAAAATCTGCTTGCACATTTATGTCTGCCAGGATTATGACTAAGATGTCTCTCTTGCACTATCAAAGACTCAATCATCTGCTGTGTGATCGCTTTCAACAGTCACTTCCAGACTTAGTGTTCCGACTGGCACTGCATTTTCTCACTTGTTACTCTTTCACCCGTTCTGTCATTCTATAAACTTTATTTTAATGATCATCATTCAGCATATTCAATCAGCATTCCAAATAGTCACTTTTCCTGCATGTCTTACAATTGTCGTATTCCTCCGTCCCTCAGACCCCTCTGAAATATCCTTCTCCTGAGTACGCACACTAAGGGTCCAGGCCCAAAACGTCAGCCTTCTGGCTCCTCTGATGCTGCTTGGCCTGCTGTGTTCATCCAGCTCTACACCTTTTTATCTCAGATTCTCCAGCATCTGCAGCTCCTACTATCTAATACCATTTTAAAAATACACTCAGTTTTCATTGAAATAGACCTTGGCGTGTCAAGTGAAGCACTATTAAAAACTAAAAACTAACAGAATTCATGAAGGGGTACATTTTAACACTCATGCATCGCCTTCTTCTCTGCATACTCATTCTTTTAAGTGCAAAATTTGAATTCTAGTCTCCTCAGAGGAAGATCATCAAACTCCCAGCACTCCCAAACATATCATTAAAGCTCGTTATTTAATAGATAGCCTCTTCCCACCTTTTGCATCCAGTCCCAACCTTCCTCATGTCTCTTATAAATAGTATGTCTGAGTTTTCCCTCTATACTTTCTTCCAAGCTCTAACTGTGTTACACTAAGAGGCTTTCCTCTTCCCAAGAAAACCAGAATGATCACAGTTCTCTACTTTTTCTCAGGGCCGCAAAACAGCTGCATTCCTTACCTCCCTCCAGTTCCTGCTCTATGATCTTCATATTTATTAAGTGTATGATTGAAGTCAACTGACCTCTCCCTCTAAATTTACTTCATATTTCAATCTTTAAGAATTACATTGTGTTATATCCCATTGCAATAGTGAGCTACCACACTAAAATAGATTATTGGTGGAGGTAGAATAAACTTGAAAGTCAGTGTGGTGGTCTTTGCTTCCTGATTCCTATTGAGATCATCCTGTTCTGTTTCATTGTTTTTGTCTGTTAGCTTCCACTGGTTTGCCAGAAGTACAAAATCACAGATCCACTTGGGAAATGTTTCTAATTTATTAATTGAAAGTCATACCTCACAGCAACTGCTGAAGGAAAGTAATCTGGTTTTCTTCAATCCACGGTGGCTCAGTGGTTAGCACTGCAGCCTCACAGCGCCAGGGACCCAGGTTCAATTCTACCCTCGGTCGACTGTCTGTGTGGAGTTTGCACGTTCTCCCCGTGTCTGCATGCGTTTCCTCCCACAGTCCAAAGATGTGCAGGCTAGGTGGATTGGCCATGCTAAATTGCCCGTAGTGTTCAGGGAGGTGTAGATTAGGGGGATGGGTCTGGGTGGGATGCTCTGAGGTTCGGTATGGACTTGTTGGGCTGAAGGGCCTGTTTCCACACTGTAGGGATGCTATGATTTCTAAACTGAGCTTTTCATTACAGAAAACAGACATCTACTGCTAGGGAGAACAAATGCACACTCCTCTGTCTCTTTCTGTCCATGTCTCTGTAAATTGTGTCTCTTGTTCTTAGCTAATTGAGCAGGTTTGAAAAATCAGCTTCACCTGTAAACAAGCACCTTGGCTCCAACTGCACATTGCAAGAATCCATAGCCATAAAAAGACAGGAATTCACAAATGGTTATTGAATTTCTTGCTGTGAAATTATGCAGGTATCCTGGTAAATCCCTGTTTTTGAAAACAGTTCTTTCTTATTGCCGTCTACAGTTTTTAAAGAAAAAAGACACACTTCTTACATTTATTTTATTCTGACTAATATAGCCACTCTATTTTCATTTTGAACTTAAATTGCCTCTTTTGTGAGCTTTTCAATTACATCATCCATTTTGGAGGTGGAACACAGTCGGACATCATTGGTTTCTTATTGGCTAAGAACTGGACTGAAAACTCATGATATTGTCATAAATGTGAACTTGGCAAGTCTGATTTATCTGATCTGCAGTGAATTATGCCTGACGATGAACCTTACAGCAGTGACTTAAGGATTTTCTTTGGTAGCATCATGATGAAGCTTAGTTATCAGATCATTTTTGAAAACCTTAGTCCCAAAGTACTTTGTACTTTGTCTGCTCTTTCAGCTGCAATGCAAAACCATTGTTTTTATATTTATCCTCAATTTGTACATTTTCTTCTTGAAAAATAAGGATTCGTTTTCTTAGAAACATTCATGTAATGATTTTCATATCACATAATTCTGAAACCCATACTGCACCAATGCTTTCTGAGATACCTCTGTCACGTTCATTTTATTCTAGCTGTTCGCTGTTGCCTTTTTTCTCCTTCAGCCATTTGAGTGGAAACTTGGATACATAGGGACTTGATGATGTATGTCTGTATATCCAGTAGGCGTTGATAGTCTCTGGACAGAATTTCTATGCCAAAATTGAGCTCATAAGTTCTTTCAAAAAATCTGCCCCCCAGCAGGTTTTCTAAAGCTGAAGGTGCCAAATGTTTGGAGTGACACCTCCAGACTGACAATCACTTTTTGGTCTTGTTGGAAGTCAATAGGAACTCACAACTCACTATTCAACTAATGTTACTTGATCAACTTTCATGCCACTAACAGAAACGTTATGTTAGACTTAAAGCATATGCGCAAGGTGTGTAGGTTTTTGGATTTAATCATATTGGCATCCAGTCTACACAAACTAAAATATATTGAAAATGGAAATCATTTACAATATAAAGCAAATACACTGCATGAAACATAGTGCCAGAAAAAATGTTATGTTCTGTGAGTTACAAAATTGGCCTAGTAGGTTGTTCGGTCAATTTTAAGTAAATTATTATTTAATACAGTCTTCCATAAGCATGTAGGTAAACTGGTACAGAGAGATTCATTTTCTGTTTGGAATGGTAATACAATCAATAAGTAATTTTTAAATATAAATTGGCAGAAACCACTCAGGTGATGAGTTAAATAAGAACATAATGTTTTCTAAATATTGATTTGATCTGTATTTGAATGGAAAATGTGTTGAAAGTGCTAAATGTGTAACTTCAGTGTTTTCCACTGTTAGATCAGTAATAACAATATATTTAAGTATGTACAAACCTGAATGAATAATGAAAATTAACCTTGTATTTCGGAATGTAGGGAATGCCAGTACAAGCCAGTAAAAGTTACACTCATCTACTTGGACAACCTCTTGAATTTTTGTTCTGCCACCAGGAGCGGGTTCATAATAGCCCATCCCCAGCACCATCCCTTGAAGACACTCATCGACCTGGAAGTCACCCCTCTTCACATCAGAGCAGCAGTGTGTCTAGCTCACCATCCCAACATGACATTGCCTCTGACAGAATATGTAAGCAAGTTCTTGTTGTTGAGTTCTCGGAGTTATTACACAGCCCAAAAATTCCAGCTCTTGTTTATGTGAATTAATTATTTCTGAAATTTATAGACTGTTTAACCCGTAAGTAATTTTGTGCATTATTTCGCAGCTTTAATTATCACCTTATTATAAGATAGAACAATGATGACAACAATTCAGTGGTGACTTTGGTTGGGGGTTTACATGCTGGCATGAACCAGGATTAAAAAAAATTGCTACTTCACTTTAGCCGCAAGACCAATTGTCTTGAAGTTATATAATACCATCATCCTGTATGTATCTGACATACAGACAGTGGTTTTATTTCATTGACAGATTAATGTGGACATCAACGGGCAGAGCACAAAACGACAATGGAGATACGGAGTGAATAAAACTGAAGTAATTATTGTAGTTTATAAATCATATCATAATCCAGTTAAATGCTAGGAAGTGACAAGTCAACATTAGAATATTGGTAAACAAATATAGCCAATGCTTGTATGAATATATAGAGAAATTCCAAATGCATATGAACGCATGCATGTCGATCTTCTAAGATAATTGCCAGTGTGTCACCTAACACATTTATCACTGGGGTTGTTTGTGAAGTAAAATCTCTCACAAAGGAAGTTGGAAATAAGTTTGTAAAAGCATTTTACAGACACTGCAATGTAAGGGCTTTTACAACTTTCTCCACCAGAGCAGAGAGGTACCGTAAATATGTTGAGAAACTTCTACGTGAGGTCAATTTGTTTTATCATATATGCGTTTTTATGTAGCTTTTTACTAATATATTTGCAATGTTCCTCCTTTAAGAAAGCATGCATATAAATGTTACTACTGGATTTATGCAAAGAGCTTAGAGGCTATCCTTCAAGCTTTAATGTGAAGTCCTTTCAGAGGCTGTCACTTTTTATATGAATAGTGACATTCTGAACTCAAAACTGGGTTAAAAAAATGCAACTGCTGTAACTATTTGAACACTTAAACTTTGATATTTCATATTATTTGGAAATTAATGTCAAAACCCATTGAATATTTATATTAGATATGTACAGAGTTTGTCTGCATAAATATTTGTTTCAAAGTTTTCCCACATCTAAATTTCTATGCCCATAGCTGTAATTGGTTGTCCGCTGTGACCTTGTCATTGTGAGAAGTACTCTGTCCCTTGGGTTCTCAGAAAGTTCTCAAAACACTTCTGGATGTTTTTTCATAATTTATCTTTTTTTTCTGTTAGTGGCTACCATTTCTAGAGGTCAGAATATAAGTAAATAGGCATATGTTGTAGTAACATCATTAAATGTATAAATTCAAGCACCTTGATGTTTTCATTAAAGTTCTTATTGAAGATTTCAGCTTCTCCAGAATGCTGGGATATGGACAATATTTTGGGCAGTGCCAATTTCTGAAGGTGCTTGTTTTGATAGAGTATTTTCCTTCAGCTTTTCGCAATTTTCAGTTGCTGGTTTTCTTGTTAAAGATTTTTGTTTTAAAAACAGACCAATTTCAGAGGTACGTTTAGTGCACATGAGGCTCAAATAGGGTTGTTGATGCATGAATCACAATCATCTTCTTTTGTTTTTTTTTATGACACACTTCAGAAAACAGTTAAACAGGATGATGTTCAGTATTATTTACAGCAAGAGCAGAGCAACTGATATTAGCGAACGTCTGGACAGAAAGGGATAGATACCAACCCAAGGTCAGAGAAGTCAAGAGAAAAGATTTTTTTCTTCATATTAGTGTTAATACAGAGTGAAACAAAATCAAATTCTCATGTCTACTACTGAAGGCTAGATAGGAGAAGGAGATTTTAATTTCTACTACAGAGAAACAAATTGCAAACTGTGGCAAGAAAGATAAATGAAGAGAAAGCTAGTTTTTTTTTGCATGTTCTATTTTTATTTACTTGCTTTATTTGGAAGAACACCATATGACTTATGAAAGAAAATTGCCTCAGAGAACCTAAAAAGACAAGAAACAAATTCAGGTGTTTGAAACATTTGGGCTCCACTGCCTGAGTCGGGAGGGGTGATTGAGAGTGAATAGAAGCTCAAAAGGTGAGGTAAGTGGCATTCAATTCTGAGGGAGAAGGGTCCCGACATTGAACAGACATTTCAAAGAGGAAGAGGTAATGATAACGATGAGTCAGGGTTTAGTAGGTAGCACAGAGCGTAGTAAATACATGTTTGGTGTTGGAAGGGGGTGCGGGAGAATGGAAAAAAATCATATTTCATAATCTTATACAAAAGGTTGCTTGTAGCAATTGGTGGATAAGTGTTCACCTTGGCGCAGCACTCCCATTTTATGTCTGACTCAAAAGTTTCAAGCTGGAAGTCCCACTCCACAGACTTGAGTGCATAATCTAGATTGCCATTTCCTATATAGTACTGAGGAGCTAAGTATTATGGTTGTTCATTCTACCTTTAATATTTTATACAGAAGTAGTCACAAAAAAAATTACCCCATTTATTAGTCCAGCAGTTTTCAATGGAAAAGCCAGAATGCAGGGAGGACTTGTTCCAGCAAATCCTGCTGTATTCGGTGAATACCCAATCTTGCGGTTGCAAAACTACAAAACAAAAGTTGCAATTTGCAGGGACAGACCATATGCTGGGTGTGATATATTGTGATCTAGATCTGGATTTTCAAAACAAAGAATTTAGAATCGTGACCCTGCTCCTTAAAAGCATTGTTCTTTTGATGCTATTTTAAATTTTTCTTTTTTGCTCTTTCATGCAATGTGGGCATCACTGGCAAAGCCAGAAGTTGTTACTCATCCCTAATTGCCCTTGAACTGAGTGGCTTGCTAGACTATTTCAGAGGGCAATTAAGAATCAACCACATCGCTGCAGGTCAAGAGTCACATCTAGGACAGATTTCTTTCTCTATTGGACCATTAATGAACCATCTGAGTTTTCACAACAATAAATATTAGTTGTCATAGTCACCATTAGTTAGACTCACTTTTAATTCCAGATTTATTCATTGAAGTTAAATTCCAGCAGTCTGGGTCTCTGGGTTACCAGTCTCGTGCCATTTCCACTTTGCCACAATCTGCCCTTATTTTAAAATTGCCTAATTGGAAAGGAGGCAGACTTGGCTTACAGGCTGAATGGCATTGAGTACCTTCAGGAGGTAGGAGCTGCCTGCCTCCTGACAGCAACAAAGGCAAGTTATTAACTGTCAGAGCTGGTGTGTTATAGCAGGTAGCTCAGCAGAAGACAAGGAACTGGAAGTGAGGACAGTGACCATGCCAAAAAAAAGGTAGAGTTGTACCAGTGCTCATTGGTTTCTCAAACTTCAGTTTTCCATGCATTCTGTTGAACATACTAATGTACCTGTGATAAACCCAGCAACTGGGCACAAACGAGCACCAAACCTTTCAGGGGTTTGCTGAAATCAAACAAAAATTGCATTCAAGACTGGAGATTCTCGTTAACAAGTTTCTTAACAAGAGTCTAATGATGATCGATAGTGAACTACGATTATTTTCTATGCCTACCCGCCAACTCTTCACTCCCCCCACCCACATCGACCCATGAAGGAAACGCTAAACAATTTGGGATTCCGAGGTGACTTTTGAGACAGTGATTTCCAGTTTCACCTATATTGTGTTCCAACCTTGCCAGTGTTTGAAAACCCACCTCCTAGAATCTTTTTGGCTAATTGTGAAGAGTTTGGGAACTTGCATGATCAGAAAGTTCAAGATAGGTACAGTGCTCCAACAGAAAACATTGTACAGGCATCTGTATGGTAGTTGTATATTAGTGTACCTTTAAAAGACATGATTATGATATCATCACTGCATCTTAGCACATGACCTGAAGCTATAAAAAGGTGTCATACTCTATCTTACTCCACAATCACTTGAAGCATGACACACTACAAGAACAGTTCTATGTAAATGGCTGAGTATCAGCCCAGGCACTTGGTGCCTGCAAAATGTAACATTTGTAATAGTTAGCATTAATAAAAGCCTATTGGATTCTTCATGTTACAATATCAATGCCTAGATTCTCATTATACGAGGGATAATATCAGTACTGACACATCAAGTAAAATACCCTGCTGGAGGCAACAAAGCCACAATTTTAAACTCAGAAATGCTACAGCATAAGCAAGTTACTAAAATCTTAACTTCATGATTTAATATCTATTCTGCTGAAAGCCTTAAGCCCAGTAATACATGAGTTTGCTGATAACCCATGATTAATGCATTAGGTTGAATTTAGCATGCCCTGCTGGGTGCATTTTCAGTGAGGAAGCATTTAAACCAGGTTGAGTGGCCAGTCCATAGCCTTCCTTTCTGCTCCAGAGTGGACCTCTAGAATACACTAGGTTTGCTGGTGCTGATATCTGCAGTCCAGGTCAATTAAGTTTGTTAGGAAGCTTATTGATCTGAATAATAAACTGCCTCTACCAAAATATGGCTGAGAGGTGTAGTCAGGCAGGATTGAATAGGCTCTGTTTTAATCACATATGTGATAAAAAGGTACTAAGTAAAGGGGGCATATCATTCACAGGTGACCTCTGTCCATTGAGGGTGCCGACACATGAGACATCACCTGTGCTGCTTACCCTACGAAATGGATATCCCCACCCCATCTCCCTATAGTCTATGATCCCATCCTGTCCTAAAATACCTTTCTGGGACTGCCAGGCTCCACGTTAGGATGGTTCTTGCAGTCCCAGCAGCGTACTCTATTGACCTCTAGCTCTGCAAGCCGATGGCATTGGTTTGCAGCACCTAAAGTAGGGACCCCTTCCCACTGAAGGGCAGAAGTAATTCACCTAACACACAATGGGCTGTGGCTACAGGGTGAGATTACTTGGAGTGAGTTGACCTCTGGCTGACTTTCCTTCTGGCACCCCCTGTAAAATGCAGCCCATTGTTTTAGTGGTTCTTCATTCAACATTTAGTTATCAACTTTTTCCAAGTCTGTTTCACGCACTGTCTGTCTCTTCTTTTGTGATTTGTGAATGCAAATTAGAAGCCAGTCAGAAATTTTAATTTACAATGGTGGAATTCACAAGATGCAATTTCCAGTGTGACAGACACTATACAATAAATGCATCATTTATAGGAAGATCAATACCACACACAACTGTAAAGGGGTAAATATCAACTTCAGCCAATTACAGGACAGATTGCCTATCCACTATAAAACAATTCTTCATTGAAAATGAAAACTAACCAGTCTCTAATGGGCAGGTAAACCATTCTGTTGGTTGGTTAAAAACTATTTTTTTGTATTAGTATATGTTTAAAAGCATTATTATATAAGACGATAGAGCTAATATGAAAACAAAGCCAGGCAATGTGGCATTGCTTGGAAGTATGTGCTCAGATATTTGTAATTTTTTTAAATGCACAAGTATTATTATGCTGAGGTAGGGGACCCAAGGTTAACGAGAAGTTTAAAGTCTTGGATTTGCAAGAATGCAAATATAATGTGAATAGTTTAAAAAGAGCCTATTCTCTGGTGTTGGTCCAGTTGAATAAATTAGATTATTACATATTTTCTTTGCCAACAGCTGGTCAGCCTGGGACTAGAGAAGGGGAACTCAATGATCATGATAATGGACCCAATATAAAGAGAAGTCAAAAGGAGAAAGGTAGGACAGCTTTCTAATTTAATATTAATGTAAGAGAAGAGAGAGACAACAGTTACATAACCATGTTGTTAAAGCTCCCGGAATATGCTTTGATCCCAGTTTCTCTGGAAGAGATCAGAAAGATCATATTCAGATATGTCAGCAAAGGCTTTATCACTTTTATAATGTAATTGCAGAAAATCTTTCTTCTCCCACTCACTTACCCGTCTCAATTTTCTCATCTTCATCTTACATTTCTACTTGGAAAATGTACATGGCTTATTTTAAGAGTTAAAGTCACCATTAAAATATAGCATCTGGGAATATATAAATGGATGACCTAAAAATAGAATGCAGAAGGAATTCACTGGTGAGCTATTTTCACGGACACTCACAAAATGTCAACCTGTACATTTACAAAAACTGCTGCTATTGCAGATGAGTTTTCAAACAAAAAAGGTACATAAGTCATTTAATAATTTTCTCTGACATGTAATGGTTCCTATAATTAGGCAAATATTACCATGTAAAAATGCCCAAATAAAGGACCACATATTTTATACATTAGGATTGATGTATTGTTGCATAACATTTCCAGCTGCAGTCATTTCCTTCCAGTTAAGCGCAAGTAGGATTTTCCAATAAAGCTTTTGCTTTTATTAAGCATTGATCTCAACAGGAATTCTCATTGCTGATATAAACATTGATCCAACATTTTCAACAGAACAATAAGCTATTCTTGTTCAGCAAGATTAATATAAATCCCAACGTGTATATTTAAAATCCTGCAGAGTTGATACCGGGATGGAGAGCTGAAGCAGGGGAGGTACAACCACTTAGATATTTGGGGTGCTCTGTTGCTGAAGTACAAGGCTTTTAGCTGTGAAACTTACTTTAAATGGAATTATTTAAATAGAAAACAATGGGACAGACTTTGTTTTTATGAGCTGTAATTTATGACTCACATTTAAAAACTATTCAAGATTTACCAAAGAAAAGCAGGTGAGAGAAAAATCTGAAGCAGCAGCTGTTAGTCGTGGTGGACATCCTACTGATGCTAAGTAATGTTAGGCTACAATTTCGTCATCAGCGTACTTTTCATCATCGGAAATTATTAAACATGAGCATGCTGGAAAGGAAACAAAAATGTGCATCATTGCTTGGATCAGATTGTAACTTTTATTAAAAATTTAGTATGGCTACACAGTGTTGGAGGGTATCGATGGGATATTGTATTACAAATCGGATACCTAGCCACAATATCTATACCAACTCACACAGTGGGTCATCAAAGTCATACCAAGCATACCAAGTGTTATCACCGAAAGCAAGTCAGCGTTTTCTGCACCAAGTTCAAGAATCTTAACAGAAGCCTAAGAGTTAGGTTACCTGCCCTGTCATGCTTGAAGAATAGTGCAAAATTTTGAGAGAAGAGATGAAGTGGGAAGAGTATAAAATGAATGGATTAGAGAAAGAAGACATTGAAAACTTTTTAGTGGGTAAAATCCTCAAAACATATTATTTGTGCAGTTATTTCTGTGACAGTGATAACTGCATGATGCAAATTTTTTATGTTCACTTATAAAGCCATCTTATGTTCTTCCACTCAGTTTCATGTCTAAGGGTTTCCCTGTAGTAAACTTCCAATTCATCATTGTCAAGTAAAATTAGATCTTTGGAGAGACCATAAAAAGACAGGTACAAAACACTTGAGATAACAAGGTGTAGAGCTTGTAGAAACCGATAGTGTAGAAACCGATATCCATTTCTAGCCCACCGACTCCCACAACTACCTAGAATACACCTCCTCCCACCTACCTTCCTGCAAAAATGCCATCCCCTATTCCCAATTCCTTCGCCTCCGCCACATCTGCTTCCAGGATGAGGCTTTCCACTCCCGTACATCTCAGATGTCCTCATTTTTCAATTCCGCAACATCCCCCCCCTACCTCAGTGGTCGAGAATGCCCTCGACCTTGTCTCCCACATTTCCCGCAACTCATCCCTCACACCCCGTCCCCGCAATAACAACCAAAACCGAATCCCCCTCGTCCTCACGTACCACCCCACCAACCTCCGGATCCAACGCATCATCCTCCAACACTTCCGCCATCTGCAATCCGACCCCACCACCGAAGACATTTTTCCCTCCCCACCCTTGTCTGCTTTCCGGAGGGACCACTCTCTCCGGGATTCCCTTGTCCGCTCCACACTCCCCTCCAGCCCACCACACCCGGCACTTTTCCCTGCAAGGAAGTGCTACACCTGCCCCTACACCTCCCCCCTCACCCCCATCCCAGGCCACAAGAAGACTTTCCACATCAAGCAGATGTTCACCTGCACATCTGCTAATGTGGTATACTGCATCCGCTGTACCCGGTGTGGCCTCCTCTACATCGGGGAAACCAAGCAGAGGCTTGGGGATCGCTTTGCAGAACACCTACACTCGGTTCGCACTAAACAACTGCACCTCCCAGTCGTGAACCATTTCAACCCCCCCTCCCATTCCTCAGACGACATGTCCATCCTGGGCCTCCTGCAGTGCCACAACGATGCTACCCGAAGGTTGCAGGAACGGCACCTCATATTCCGCTTGGGAACCCTGCAGCCCAATGGTATCAATGTGGCCTTCACAAGCTTCAAAATCTCCCCTCCCACTACCGCATCCCAAAACCAGCCCAGCTTGTCCCCGCCTCCCTAACCTGTCCTTCCTCCCACCTACCCCCTCCTCCCACCTCAAGCCGCACCCCCATCTCCTACCTACTAACCTCATCCCGCCCCCTTGACCTGTCTGTCCTCCCTGGACTGACCTATCTCCTCCCTACCTCCCCACCTACACTCACCTTTACTGGCTCCATCCCTGCCTCTTTGACCTGTCTGTCTCCTCTCCACCTATCTTCTCCTCTATCCATCTGCTATCCGCCTCCCCCTCTCTCCCTATTTATTTCAGAACCCCCTTCCTCTCCCCCATTTCTGAAGAAGGGTCTAGGCCCGAAATTTCAGCCTTCCTGCTCCTATGATGCTGCTTGGCCTGCTGTGTTCATTCAGCTCTACACCTTGTTATCTCAGATTCTCCAGCATCTGCAATTCCTGTTATATCTGCAAAACACTTGACGTGGCCACGGAAAGTGAAACAGGTATTGTGGGTTTCTTCAATATGGGATATTTCCTGAATTTTTCTGAACATTGTATCAGCTTACAAAGAAAGATTAAAAAAAAGTACACTTAAAGCAACAAAAGGATGTGACCTTGTCATAGATGCAAAGAAAGCAGAGGCGCCTTGGCAATAGTGCGGAAATACTGCACTGAATAATAGCCACTTGTGCAAAGTGGATAAAACATATGGAATTGATCAACACATTCTCCTTTTAAGTTACACACAAACACATCAGAAGCAGTTTGGATCTGGCTATTTCTACAGCAATTTGTAATATGTTCTTTAAGATAAGAATATGAATTGTTTTAGAATGCACCTGCAATCAGTTCTGGTGAACTAAAGTACAGAACCCATGCCAAACCTTTGAGTTTTTTTCCCCCCCACTGTTATGGTGGTCTTTGATAACCAGCGTGTCTTAGGGATTTCTTACATTTGAGTATAACAGTGCAAGAACTCAATCAAAAGTGGATTTTTTAAAACAGTATTAAATGACATTGCTCCCAATATTTACTTTGCTCCCCAAATATACTGAGCGGTGTGTTCAGTGCTGGGAGATGTGGAGAGGATACTTCCTGGCTTCCTGTAAACGTTCATTAATTGTCAAAATCCTTTCCCAAGGCTTCTTGCCGGACAACCAGCCCGATCTTGGACAGGCAGGAATGCCAGTGGGGAGTGGAGTGGGCGGGCAGCGATGGGATAAGAGGATGGTTTGTGAAGTGGAGGTGACTGTTTTTGTAGTAAGGGGAAATGACAGGGGGTGGTGGAGAGAGCATGTAGGTGGTTTATAAGCTAATTTGCTGGGCTGGTGGAAACACTCCTGCTCATCCTTGTCCATTAGCAGTGCTTTAAAGGCACTTTTCTCTTACTTCTTGAGTTTTCCCCAAGACCTGGGAAACTTAGCTGATCAGAATTACAAATAGGAAAGATACCAAAAAGATACTAAAAACTCAATTTTTAAAAGCTTCCAATAACAGACCGTCCTTGTGAATGGATTATAGCCCTCAATTGATAAAGCAGTCAGGCTTCCTGTCCACTTAGAGCCAAATGAGATCAGGAATGGAAGTGGGTCAGGTAAACTGTGGGACTCATTTATTCACCCCAGGCAGCCATTACTGAGGCTGATGGTTGTCTTAAGAAAGAAATCTGCTGCTTATGACAAAACCCTTTCCACAGCACCAGAGGGAAGCAAGGTGTCACGAGAGAGCAGGAAGTTTAGCAGCTGGGTCAGGGTAGTTGCCACTTCGTTGATGTCAACCTGGATCCAATGCTGGAGACTGAGGAGGGTGATCTTCTTCCTGGATGGTAACAAGGAGGAGGTCTACCTTATCATCATGTAGCAAGAGAAGCTCTTGATTTCAGTGTCATCTCCCTCTTCCCATCTCAACTCCTACTCCAACCTCTCTCCCTGGATGAGCTTTCTCCTTCCAGGACTTCACTGGGTTTGAGGTCCACACCTCTCTGGGGTTACATTATGGAAAGTGCAGCATGCCACTACTATGACTGAATGCTTTGCAGGAGGGTATTAGATAGTACCACACAAACTGACCAGGCATGGGAACAACATCCTCTGAAGCATGATGCCCTTCTCAATGATGATCATATTGAGGAGGTGGGATTGGAAGTATTGCATCTGTTCTTCTGTCTGCAGCTACCACAAGAGTCAATAGCAGCCTCATCTTCGAGAGATATTCCTTATCTCCTAGGATTCATCATCATTTTGGGATTTGGAGTGAAGATCTCAGATCTGTTGGAAGTTAACGGAGTCATAGTGGTTTCCTAGAAAATGAGTGCACATCTAGAGAAAGCTACAATGTGGAACTTCCTTTGTTTCAGTCCTACTTGGACTCCTTCCCACAGCTCTTTCTCCGCTACATCGATGACATCATCGGTGTTGCTTCCCTCATCCGGAATTGAAAAAAATTGATCAACCTCGCCTCCAATTTCCACCCTGCTTTCATCTTCACCTGGTCCATCTCTGACTCCTTTCTTTTCTTCTTGCTATCTCAGTTTCCATTTCTGGGGATAGGCCAGGGAGTTGGAACACAGACTGGGTGACTGCCTTGCACGCCAACATTTGTCACAGGCCTGCTGCAGTATTCCAGTGAGACTCAGTGTGAGGTTGGTGAATAGCATCTCATTTTCTGATTGGGAGCCCTGCAGCCTCTAGCACTCAACATTGAGTTCAATAACTTTAGAGACAGATTCCGTCCTTCCATGTTTTTTACCCAATCCCATACTTGGCCCTGTCATGACATGGGTTGCTTTTAGCATAGCCAACCCATTTCTCATCCACTCTCGGCTCCTATTGACAATAATCCCTTTATTCTCCCTCTCTCTCCACTCACCTGTTCTCCTTGCTGAGTTTCACCAGCAATTTCTGTTTTCATTTGAGAAAGTTATTGTGTTCAGAGGCAATACTACCAAGCTGCCAGAGCTATCATGCCTACCATAACATGAATGTAATGTCCAGCCCTGGCAAAGAGGGCATCAGCAACCTGTAAAGGTGCCAAAATATGTGGCTTATCTTCAAAATTAGCTAAAAGAAGTGAAGAATTTCAAGGCCACATTGACTTTGACAGATACTGACAGGGCGTGATGATCAATGTTGCACGATGTGAGATTTTTAGCAACCATGGCACAGATGTGTGCATCTTTCCTTCCCACTGCTCTCGAGAGGAAGTGCTATGCCCAGATGAGTCGAGGAAGAAGTAAATCGCCCAATTGCTGTCTCTTATAGCCATTCCATTGAAACTCACAACACAGGCCTTGAGCTGAGCAGTATGCAAGCAAATCTGGAATTGAAACACAACTGGACTATTCGACTCAATGAAATTATTTGAATTATAAATGCCATTAATACCAAGCAGAACACTGCATGCTCAAAAGGCCATGAGAAAAAAAAAATGCTGATCTTTCTATCAGGAGTGGTGTTCAGTGCTTAACAAGTGTAAAAACAAATGAAATTACAAAGCAAGTGCTTGTGTTCGCTGTCAAAAGTAGCATTTCTAATAAAGACCAGCAGTCTTCTAACTCTTATCCTGTTTTCCCAAACCATAACCACACTGGCACCAGTTCCACAAGGCCCGAGCAGCAGTGTGTCAGCATGGGTTAATGTGATTTCCAACTTTCGGTTTGTTTGCCCCCGAGATGTAGGCATTGCTGGCAAGGCAAGTATTTAAGGTGCATCCCCAAATGTCCTGGAGAACAAAGCAAGGTGTTAGAGAGCCACCTTCTTGAATTGCTGCAGCCCATTTGGTGTGTGCGCATCTACAGTACTGTCAGGGAAGAAACATGGAATTGGAGATGGAACTTTGACCGACAATCTTGCCTTAGACTAGTCACTAGTTGGGACCAATGAAAGGATGTCCCAAGCAGCTTTGTTGTAATCTCTTAGAAGGAATAAGAAAATTCAGATTCCCAGATTATATGGGGTACCAAACATTGACAGATACTGTTTTGATATCACAGTTGACAAGTTGTATATTCAGGCAGCAGAAGAATTCTGATCAAGCTTTCACATTAACCTAATTTACATTTCTCAAGATCAGTTAAGCAGATAAAGCATCAATGATGATTTGCTGTGAAATCTTCATTAATAATGTCATTAATAGAGCAGTGCAAATGAATCTGAGTTGAAGGTTTTCTGAAAATTGAGCCTTCTGTTCACTGTGATGGTGCAAAACATATCAGAGGGTTTGCTACAAACAAAAACATCATCATTTCTGATAAGCAGGGAAGCTTGGAAATTAGTTTCATATTGCAGATTTTTGACAAAATTGCTTCTAATCCTCATGTTTGATGTCTGCCAATTAAGCAGATCGCTGCACTATCTTTCCTTTACTGTTTGCTTTCCTCTTATGGAAATCGTGACTTTCTTTTTCCTTCTTAGAGGTCTTGCCCTGGCCAGTAACCAAACATATCTTACAGCCAGTTTCTGCAGCTTTTAATGCTGAAAGCTGGTTCTAATGCACCAACACAGTAATGCCTCACAGGACTCTTGAAAAATGCTAATTTCAGCCAGAACTAATGCTTAACAGTTACTGCTATTTGGAGCAGTTTATTGCAAAGATTAATGACAGCCCCGTGGCTAGTCTGAGCTCACATGTTTTGTTTTATATAAATAAAAAGGACAAATTCCATGTTTTAATATCAACAAGCTGCTGAGTAATTCTGTTTTAAATCCACACACAGAATACATGGCTTTAAAAAAAAACAGTGGCAGTGAACCTAAACACCTCAACTAAGTGATAAATTTTATGTTTTAAATGTAGGGGCACGTACACTCCATTTGGAGAGCTCTTGAAATGCACACAACCTTTGCATCCCTGCTTCATATTTATTTACTTATTTTTAGAAAATAAGATTAAGTTTTAATTCCTGAAGTATTCAGGTCATCTCCTAGCATCAAGATCTGAAAATTAAGGCTTTAAAATGTAAAGCACAACTTAAACTTAAATGTGTCAGTATTAATCATAAAGCATCACTTCAGTAGAGTGATAGAGCTGTACAGCATGGAAACAGACCTTTTGGTCCAACTCATCCATGCCAACCAGATATTCTAAATTAATCTAATCCCATTTGCCAGCATTTGGCCTAAATCTTTCTAAACCCTTCCTGTTTATACATGCATTCAAAAGCCTTTTAAATGTTATGGTACCTGCCTCCACCACTTCCTCTGGCAGCTCATTCCATACATGCACAACCCTCTGCGTGAAAAAAAGTGGCCCCTCAGGCCCCTTTTAAATGTCTCCCCTCTCACTTTAAACCTATGCCCTCTGGCTTTGGACTCCCACATCCGAGGGAAGAGACTTTGGCTAATCACCCTATCCAAGCCCCTTGATTTTATAAGCCTTCATAAGGTCACCTCTCAGCCTCAACTCTGCAGGGAAAGTAGCCCCAGTCTATCAGCCTCTCCCTATAGCTCAAACCCTCCAACCCTGGCAATATCCTTGCAAATCTTTTCTGAATCGCTTTCAAGTTTCACAATGCCCTTCCAATAGAAGGAATTAAATATTTTTTAATACAGAAGAGTGGTATACTGCCAAGTGAAAAATAAATTTGTCTAGCTGGATTGCATTTTTTTTGTTTGGAGAAAAGGCTCTGTGATCCTGAAAATCGAGCATGTAGCTGAACTGTATGGAATAAGATGGCTCCAGGTTCATTGCCTGACTACACTGAATTAGCTAATTTCCTGAATATTCCTTAATCCAAGAATTGGAAGCTAAGACAGGACTGGACAGATGGGCAATGCCTTCTGCCCTCATAACGTCATAGAAGGAACAATAAGCGTTTGGGTGTGATATTAGAAGATGCTTGATGCCTGACAAACTGTTGCAACATAAGGAGCCAACTCCTGCAGCAGAAAGAGAAAAAGCCTAGACTGGATATCTGCCCACAAACTGTTTTGACTCTATTTTATACTAACACTCCATGGGGCTTTCCACGGGCTGAGATAGGATGGCACAGTACCACATAACTTCCTGGAACACCAAGCTGCTTTCTATTAAATGCAACAGAGTTTCCCCCTTTATTCATAGATGCATGAGGAGAAAATTCCATCCTGTGTTTCTTCCAATATAACTAATTAATCTCCTGCAGACTGCAGCTGCTATGTTTTCATTACTCACAGAGCCTTTTATAAATCTTTTCAAATTATGAGAAGTACTTATTTTGAAAAATTTTAAAATAGTCAAGGAAATACTGTTGAACAGCCCATCTTCACCTCTTGGTGTGTTCCGACAGTCAGCAGATACTCACCATTGGTTAGAAATTTAAAATGATCAGTACTTCTTGCAGGAGATTATTATGTGAGTTTTCTTTTCAACTAGTATGAATCTGGTCAACAAAGTAGGTTAAACCATCACCCAAATTCACATTTACAGAGCCAGAGCCAGTTTGTCTTGACAATGGTTGTGTTGACAACCGGGATCAAATCCAGCAACATTACTTGTTCTGGAATTTCCTGACACCTGGTACATAACTGGAGCCAGAAATCCTAATGACTCATGGCC
The DNA here is from genome assembly GCF_021869965.1 of Rhincodon typus. NCBI lineage: Eukaryota > Metazoa > Chordata > Chondrichthyes > Orectolobiformes > Rhincodontidae > Rhincodon > Rhincodon typus. Next base: position 48,445,547 of record NC_063345.1, read on the forward strand.
ATCCCAAAAAACCCAATAGTTATATTGAAGTGACTAATTTCCACAATTTACCATTGTTCAAAAAAAAAAGTAATGTTCCATTAACAAATCCCAAGGATTTGTTTATTTACTCATTTAGAATGTTGACTAATGGCCAAATATTTATATCTGGCTACATAGAAGCTTTAAGTGGATAATGCAGAGAGCTGTCCATTGAATCAAACCTCATGAATAAATCAACTGATCATGCATGGTGCAGAATCTGGCTAGGAAGGATCTCGATTACTGCTTGCCAGGAGAATTATTGCCATGGCAGCAGGGAAGAAGGTGGGTAGTGGGACTACTTAGGAACTTTTAGCCAGTACTGTTACAGTAGGCTGAATAACCTCCATCAGTACTGTCTCTCTTCCAGATAATTCAGATACCATGATCAATGTCAGTAACAGTGAGCATGTTTGACAAAGGACAGAGGACATCAGCAAATAGTATTTGTTGATGGTCTGTATTCTAAGCTCACGCAAGAATGAACAGTTGAGCATTTACGACACTCTAGGCTTTCACGCATAACATTATATTTCAATAAGATTATCAGAAGTCACATTTTTCCACAAGATAAAGCATAGCATAGGCTTACGCAATTTTATTTGGTAAAGAACAGAACAAGTGAAAGGAATGATTTGTACACATTCTTATGTGATCACGAATGCAAATATTTTACCTTGTATGAACTTATTAGGAAATGAGTTATATTTTAAGATTCCTTATGATTTTAATCGTAGTGTCTCAATGGCAGAACAGTCTGTAGGTGGTTGGGAATTAGGATTGTTTGGCAGTCTTGTTAATTGAGGTATGTTTTCATTAAGGTGCCGTGAAACTATTGTGTAAAATTCGATCCTGAAAAGCTAAATAATTTCTCCTAGTGGCAAATGCATATCTTACAGTCATATCTGGTGAAGTCTGAACTCCTTCTCATTGAATATTCAACTGGCAGTCTATTTATTTAATTATTTACTATTTATTAGTTTGGTTACTTTGCTCAATAATAAATCAGACGTATGTCTTCAGATGCGTTGGCATGAGTTAAATTTAAATACATTCAGGTATTAACGTCGGTCTTAGTCTTCAAACATTCAACATTCTCAGTCCAAACACATTTATAAAGTATAACACTGGAAATAAGATCCTGTATTAAACATTCATTGGGCACTTTCACATAATCACATATAGACAACAGCCACAGTCCATTAACTTTGAGTAGAAACTATCCATTTATAAAATTACCTGGATTTAAGTACTAGCTCAGGAACATATTTACTGTCAATTTAATATCCATCTACATGTAATATTTACTAGTGATGATAGTAGATGTCCTTGCTCTCAGACTATTATCTTAACACCTTACCTAAAGATATTAGAATGAGTCTCATTTACCCTCCTTAATTTATCAGTCTGCAGCATCTTACCAATTCCTGATCGATACACTACACCAGTTTGCTGAGTCATTACACAATGTTCTGTATTTGTAACTGATAACCAGATTCAGGCTCAATTTGGACAAACTATTTTCTTCTGCTAATAACAATTTTGCTTCTGTCTATCAGACTTGGCATAGCTCAAACTTGTTGTTTATAGTCAAATCAAACAGATTTCCCCCTCTCTGATTTCTGGGAGAATGTGGAGTCATGTGGATGAACTGATTTCTTCAAAAACCACACTTTTAGCTAAATGCCCATGGATAATATTTATATAAGCTTATTTGTTTGAAATATACAGGTGTACTACACGTTGCAAATAATTCGGCATCGCCAAAAGATTGCCTCGGTTTGACTGTCTTGAGCAGTGTAAGTCCTTACCTATTTTCTCCACAATAGAATAGGTATCCTGCTCGTGCTTGCAACAGCATTCAACTATTGCACTCCAGGGGATATAAATTCACCTTGCATGGCAAGGCAAAACAAGCGGAATCAGATCAATCACCCCGATGCACAGAGCCTGATATTCAGTATTACTGCAGTCAGTGGAATTGAATAATACCAGGCATAACATACAGTCAAACCGCTTTGGTCCACTGATAAATCCCCACCTCTGTATTATAGGTACAATGAAGAGTGTAGAAAAAGAAACAAAAGCTGAATTACGTTGTGCATTTTAAAGCGGATCAGATATATCATTCAACTTGTATTTATTATTTAACTCCAGCCAGGGTTATTTTGTGTTTTCCTTATGTTTTATTCAAAGAAAATTGCATGACTTGTTAAGATTATATAATTGATGGTCTTGTTCAGCTTTTGTTTACATCAAACAGCAGGACTGAATTAATCTCTCTTAATATAGGGATGGTACACAGCCCCAACAAACTCTGGGTAACTGCAGAACTAGCTTTATTGACCCAGCGTACCTCCAGTGCGTATATAAATGTTTACAGGCAAATAGAAAAATACTAGATAAGATTATGATGACTCGGCAAACAACAGTAAACCAGAGTATTGCTTTTTATATGATAATGGATTGCAATATTAGATAGATTTTAAACGTTTAACTTACTAATGGACCAAGAAGATAATTCACACCAGTGTTAGATGGTGATTGAGATGGAAAGTTAAGCTTAATATAATTCAATTAAAGCTTCATTTTATGCTTTTGACAGAAGTGATTGTTGAACAACATTGGCATATGATAAAGGATGTTAGTAATGACTATGAATCCAAAAACAATCACAAAATAAGAAAGCTGACTAGTTAATCTTTTTGGGCATTAATCCAAACTAAAAACCAACTATATTAATAGGTTTCACGGTCTCATTGGAATTTGCTCCTTGATCTGCCAAGACTTCTTTTCTGTTTAGAACTCTGTTTTCAGAAACTGTGAAGAGAATGGTTGTCATTATAATTTATGTTAAGTGACAGAGGGATCCCAGTATGGAAAACACGAAACTAAGAAAAATGGAATAATGTAACATGCATAATATTTCATGGATTCCTTACTCCATCTGTTTCTCTAACTTTAATTCAATGCATAAAATATTTAGAAGCGATTAATGGAAAGGTTGGGAATATACATTCCAGGATCATAAATATCATATTTGATGTACTAAATTTGCCAAATCACCTAAACTTTAACAGATGACTTCCATAATATTGGGCTGGTTTGAATGTCTTTCCTGGACAATCAGATAGTTTCTGTGTAATTTATAACTGAAGACTTTGGATGTAGTCAAGATGATGAGATCAAGGAGTTTCTAATTTGTCCCAGATATTTTGTTTATGGCAGAGCAGCACAGTTTAATAGCTCAGTATTCTGGCTGTTACTTGCCTCAGTTGGATGAACTTGATCAGTATTCACAATTTTATTTTGAGGCCATTAACGAAAACTGCTATGGTATCATAAATCTTGCTGAACTGGTGCTGCTAGCGTGATGGAATGACCCTTTTATTTCCATAGGTTGTGATGTGGGGCATTTGCCTGCAAGTTGGAGAAGGGGGACTTGCTTACATGACAGAGAGTGGATTCATTATCCATTGCTTTGTGAAAGTTAGATTTGTTGCGTTGTCGAAACAATACACCCAAACCATGTACTAATGGAATGACATGCTTCGAAGATAGTACCTGCGAGGTTACCAAACTGTAGCCAACCTATATCAGCATGAACTTCCTGAGTGATTCATAACGCTTGTACATGTCATTAATAACAAATTCAATTACAGGAAACATTTCAATCAGGGGATTGAAAATTGTTAACTACATTTGCTAAGTAATGTTTCCTCTGCACCAAAAATCACAAAGATTTAAAATATGCTAGTTTATTTCAACTATTTTCAAGACTTGTATGTTTGTAGAGGTGGCGCAGCAAACACAGACAGCATTTAAACTACCATTTTTCCAAATTAGTAATCAGAAAGGAAAACATTTTCATTACAAAAGGGGCAGTAACAGTTAGCCCAGAACTTATTGAATTTCATTTCTGCGGAAACTACGTCAAAATTTTGGCCAGAGTCTACCATTATCTGTGGAGCACTTTTGATTATACTACAAAGGTATAGCGATGCCACAGGGACAATGGGGTTGCTATCTTCTGCCATAGCATCTTGCCCTTTCGGTTCGGTTTCTGCTATTGTTCAGAACAGGTGCATATCCATTAAGTAGGCCCCACCATTTGCCTCTGGACTTGCAAGGAGGCAGACGTACTAACAATTTCATACATAGCTCCTCTATTCATCCCCTATTTTAACCAAAACCTGATCCATATTTAATCAATCAGAGGTTGAAAAAAATTATTTAAATAAATGTGAATTCTCTTACATAAATCGCAAAGTTAACCTCCAGCCTCAGCAGGTAATAGGCAAGGCAAATGGAATGGAGTATAAATATGGGTAAGTCTTGCCAAAACTAAAGAAGAAATGAGACCACACTTGAAATATTGTGAACAGTTTTGTCCCGTTTAGCTAAGAAAAGATATACTGGCATATTTAGAATCCCTACAGTGTGGAAACAGGCCATTTGGTCCAACAAATCCACACCAACTCTCTGAGGAGCATCCCATCCAGACTCACAGCCCTACTGTATCCCTGCAACCCCTGCAGTTAGGCTTATCCACCTAACCTACACATCCCCGAACATTATGGGCAATTTAGCATGGCCAATACACTCAACCTGCACATCTTTGGACTGTGGGAGGAAACCGAGGCACCTGGAGGAAACCCATGCAGACACAGGGTGAATGTGCAGACAATGGCCCGAGGAATTGAACCTGGGTCCCTGGCGCTGTGGGGCAGCAGTGCTAACCACTGCGTCACCGTGCCACCCCACGTTGGGCATGTGCTCATTAGAGTTTCAAAGAATGTGAGGCAGCTTTATTCAGATATGCAAGATACTTAGGGGACTTCACCAAGCAGATGTGGAGAGGTTGTTTCCCATCGTGGGAAGAGTCGAGGACCGGAGGGTATGATCTCAGAGCAAGGGGCCACACATTTAAAACAGAAATGAGGAGAAATTTCTTCTCACAGAGGATAGTGACTCTGTGGAATTCTTCATTGCAGAAGGTTGTAGAGGCTGGGTCATTAAGTAAATTCAAGTTTGAAACAGAATTTTTTTGTCAGTAAGGGAATTGATGGTTGTAAGGAAAAGGCAGGAAACTGGAGATAAGGATTATCAGATCAGCCATGGTCTCATTGAATAGTAGATGATGGTCGAATGGCCTACTTCTGTCCTACATTTTATAAAATCAGCTGTCTGCTGTCAATCCAGTACACTGTCTCTATGTTCTCACTAACATTGGCTCCCCTTTCCATCATTGGTAACACTCTTTTAGCTACAATGCACCCTTACCTTCTAATGTTAACTCTCTAACGTTTCTACCTAATTACCTCCCACCCTGCTTTCCAGTGTTTTTGTTAAATTTTCTGTTCCCTTCTTAGCCCTACTTCACCTTCTGCTCAGTGTATATGCTTTGTCACTGCCCTTCAAAATATTTTGGGCAATTTCTCTGTACACGATGCATGCTATAGAATTGTATGACATTGTAATGACTGAACAAACTAACTTCCCAAATTCCTGAAGAATGGGAACCACTGTGTAAATACGTGATTTAGTTAGAAAATATTTTGAAGGAGAAATATTCTATAATTCCATTTTGATCACCAAACCCATTATGTAGTATGCATTCAAACAGCAGGTTTGATATGTACAGATAGTTATGCATCATTCAGCAATTGAACTATTAATATGAAGAACTGTACATTTATTGCTGCAAATTCTCAAAATAAACTGCATTATTATTAATTACCTGCACAAAAAAAAATGCTTTTTCAACTACTCCTTACATCTATAACAGCCATTGTGAGAGTTGATCATGTCTTTCTCGTTGGATACACAGGTTTTTCAGTCTATTCATTTGTCTTGCAGCACTAGAATGTCTGTGTACATTACTGATCTCAGCTTTGCAACATGTTTACTCGTGTAAATTTATAATGAGTGATTAAGTTAAAAATTGGAACTGTTTCTAAATATCATAAATCTTTGATGGACACTTCTTTACATTTAAAAAAAAAAGAGTGGTCAATAAACTCCTAGCATTTATCTAACAATGTAAATGAACAGCACCTTTTAACCACTTGATATCAAGATAACTGTCTTCATGTGCTTTAGACAGTCAGGCCTGTGACTGCAATGAGAGGGGAATCCGAGGTTGGAGCTTAGCTGCGGTAATTGGGAAAGAGAGGAGAATTGAGTTCTCCGAGGTGAACAGAAAGAACCATCACTTAATGGGAAAGATTTCCTGCTTCAGGAGAACATTTAGGGATGTATTGCTAAAGGCTGACATCACTTTTTCTCTGGTCTCTGACGTCTTCAGTGATGGCTGGGTGTAACGAGCAGAGGCTGCCTGACATTCCTGGATTGTAGAGAGTGAAGTGCTGCCTGGATGCTTTTTAAATACGGAATCTGGAAGCTGGAGCCTGGAAGAACCCAGTGAGATTCAGAAATTCTCATAGAACTTACAATTTTACACGCATGAATATCTAATAAGCTGAGAAGAACATAATCACAAAGGAAAACTCGCCTTGCCTCTGAAGAGAAGTCCTTCTCCTTTTTTAAACACCATGTCCACACCCATAGTCTCAGAAGGAAGAAAAATTACCCTAGATCTGTGAATTTGAGAAGAGCGAGAAATTGTCTTCAAATGTGGAGCCTGTAGTCAACATGAATAACGACTTTTATTCATATAGCACCTATAATGCAATGAAATAACTCCAAGGTACTTCACAGGTGCATTATAAAATTAGATCAGACCATGAGTTGTTAGATCAGTTGGCCAAAATGTTGGCTTTAAAGAAGTGCAGTAAATGAGAGAGGCAGAGAGGATATTCTATAGATTAGAACCTAAAGAACTGAAAGCACAGCCACGACAGGTGGAAAAATGACCAAATTGCTAATTCATCCAAGGCCTGAATTGGAGCAGCACAAATATTTTGGAGGATTGTAGGGCTAGAGGGGATTGGAGATGGGGGCATCAAAGCCATGGAAGGATTTGGAAACAAGGTTGCCCAAGAGTCAATGTATTAAGTCAGCAAATACAAAAAGGTGATGAGGAATGTGATTTGCTGCAAGTTAAGATACAGGCAGCTGAGGTCAACGTCATGAAGGATAGAATTAGGTGACTAGCCATTGAAATACTCACGCCCACAGGTAACCCGGGCACAAATGAGTGTTTCAGCAGTAAATAAGTGAAGATGGGGAAAATTGAGTGATGTTAGAGAAGTAGAAACAGACTGCTTCGGAGAGAAGGATGGAATTAGTAGCTAGGGAATAGTTTTGATGCATGGAGTAAAAAATAATTGCTTCAGTCTTTCCAATTGGAGGAAATTTCTATTCATCTAGTAAAAAGTATAAGGTAAGCAGACTGAGAAGCTAGCAACAATGGAGGAGTTGGGAGAAGTGGTGGTGAGGGGGATGTGGGTGTTATCAAGATTACATGGGAAAATTAATGTTGTGCCTTTGTATGCATGTTGCCAAGGGTCAGTTGACAGATAGGAGGTTCAAGGATAGATTCTTGGGAGGACACCAAAGTAACAACGCAGGAGCTGGAAGATAAGCCATTGTAAAGTAATTCTCAGGATACATTTAGATGGAAAGGAATGGAAATACACAACAGCTGCCCTACCCAGCTGGATGACAGTGGATAAGCATTGAAGGAGGATGAGGGAAAATCTGCCTTTTTCACAACCATGTGCAATGTCACTTGAAATACAAACGGAGAAAGTTTTGATCAGCAAATACTTGTTAGTTGTTTTATCCATCTTGATATTGTTATATTTTTGCCATTTGTAAATTTGATCTGGTATATTCAATTTGATTTGATCAGATATGGAATAATTCTGTCACTTAGAAATGGTTGGAGAGAACCAATTATTTGAAAAATGCCAACTCACTTAATAGGAGCAATAATAAAGCAGATTATTCCCCAAACATTTTGAGAATTTGTAACAATTAATTGTCAGACAGAAAAAAAATTAGAAATATTTCAGACTTCAAAATACTAGAGAACACGTTCCTAACTAATCTGCAATTTAAAGACTTTTTTCAAGCAAGCAACCAACATAAAGCTGCAATAATTTTTGCTTAAACTAATTACGCACACTGATCTCAAAGAGGATGAATGGTATAATTGAAGTTTTTTTGACAAGCGTTAGAGGAACTGAACAGCTAGATGCAAACATACTGGACGTGAGATTTAGATCAGTGTGCTGCTGAAGCCAATGGCTCCCTGGGATGTATGCTGCATGTATTGTGTGTGCAGTGCACAATATCAAGAAGGGTCCTTGAATGGATGCCCCTTGAACCTACCAGAAGCAGCTGAACTGATGTTTTCATGACATCCCAAATTCCTATCCGCTGATATGATGTCCACTTCCCTTCTGACTTGCAAGACTAGTTCTCAGGCCAAAGACCTACCATTGACCCTGATTAATCAGTTAACAATTTCTGTGGAGAGTGTTTTATCTTTTAGATGTCCTTTGTAGAGGAGGTCATTGTTGCCAAACCTGATCCATTAACTTATCTGGAGGATGCTGAATCCTGTGAATTCCCTCGACACAGGAAATCTTATTGCTGACTTACATAACTGTCTCATATAATCTGGGGGACCTTTAGTCTTATAAATGTCCATCATGAGCAATGTCTGCTCTGTTGAGCAAGTATTTTTCTTTCTTGCTGTATACCTGATTTCTGGACCAGGCAATTGTTTTTTTTTTAAACTTGAACAGTGCAGCAATCGCTTAGAAATAACCTGCTCATTGACACTCAGGTTGGATTAAACCATGACCAGAAAACTGCTGTCCTCATTTTAACTTTGTGGACAAATGTGTGCAAAAACAGCTGCACTCAAGAGATGAGGTAATATTCACTATTCCTGATATTGAGGCCACATTTTGAATGAGTGTGGTGTCGAGCAGCCCTAGCAAAACCGCAGTCAGTGGGAATTAGGGATGCCTGTTGAAGTCATTCCCAGCATCATTTTCAACCATCTCAGCTCCAAGAATTTCTCATGGTACTCTCTTAGGTCCAGCCATTTTTACCTAGATCAATGAATTTTCCTCCGTCACAAAAGGTAGAAGGGGGGGATGTTTGCCCGTGATTGCACAGAGCATTCAGCATCATTCACAACCTCTCAGGCACTGAATTGGTCGCTGTCCATGTGCAGGTCGACATCCAGGCTTGGACTGACAGGTGACATCTACACCACAAAAGTAGCAAGTAACGACCATCCCCGTCATCGTAACTGAAACCCTTATTTAACATTTGGAGGATTATCATTGGCCAGAAATTGAACTATGTGGATTCTGTGGCTACAAGAGCAAGTCAGAGGTTAGGAATTCTGCGACAAGTGACTCATCGCATTTCGCCAAAGCCAGTCCACCATCTACATGATACAAGTCAGTGTAATGGAATATTCTCCACTTGCCTGGCTGAGTGCAACTCCAACACTCAAAAAGCCCGACACCATCCAGGAGAAAGCAGTTGGATTGATTGATGACATACCCACCACTTCAACATTCACACTCTTTCCTACCGAGTAGGGCAGTGTGTACAAAGTACAAGATGCAGTATTTCAAGTTTTCACAGACAACACCTTCCAAACCTAGAAAAGCAAAGACAAAAGATAGGTTCTGGGAGCTTTTGGTTGGGCTAGTTCACTCCTTTCCAGACATTTTCCAATCATCCTATTACGAGATATTATTTCACACCTCTGGAGCTGCCTGGTGTAGAGGTGGGGACACTAACACTGCACCACAAGAGCTCTCCCTCTTTTCGACTCTTTTAACCTTTCCCTTTCTATGCTGAATGTAAAGATCTGTCTAATTATCAATGGCAGGGGATAAGCTACTGGGGGTGATTCTCAACAAGAGGTGGTGCTGGTCTTGTGTAAAAAGCCATAGTATAACAATGTGTGGAGCTGGAGGAACACAGCAGGCCAGGCAGCATCAGAGTAACAGGAAAGCTGATGTTTCAGGTCGGGAGCCTTCTTCAGAAATGGGGGAGAGAGGAGGGAGAAGGGAGCTCCAAAATAAATAGAGAGAGGAGGGGTGGGGCTGCGGAAGGTAAGTGGGGTGATGATAGGTGTGTGTGGGTAGGCAGTGGTGAGGATTGGTCAGTGAGGTGGGAGGAGTGGATAGGTAGGAGAGAAGATGGACAGGTTGTGTCAGGTCAAGGTGGGGGGCAACGAGAGAGAAGCTTGGATGTAGCATGAGGCCAGGGGTGGGGAGATTTTGAAACTGGTAAAATCCACGGAATATGAGATGTTGCTCCTCCAGTTTGCGGGTGGCGTCATTGTGACACTGGAGGAGGCCCAGGATGGACATGTCACCCAGGGATAACACACCTTGTTATCTCTGACTCCAGCATCTGCAGTTCTTACTATCTCATAGTTTAGAGTATGATAGCAGTAGGTACAAATACCATCAAATATAGTTAGTCATAATTACAATTATGCAAGGAGCAAGAGATAGTGTTTTTCTCCATCAAGATCCTGAGGAGACAGCTAGATTCTCCATCAAAAGATTTTGACACATTATCAGATTGAGTGGAGATAATGCAACTTCAGTTTTCACACTTTCTGAACCATTACTTTACAAAACACCCAGCTCCGTGGAACTGAGATGAGCTGGTCGCGAGTAATGGCGCAGTCCAGATAGGAGCTTGGGACATTGCAAAAAGCTGGGCGTGACAAAATTGCTGGCCTTTGTTGGCTGGTTTAATTTTTGAAAACATTTCTGAACACTTTCGTTTGAAAGCCCACTTTGAAATGAAAACGTGATAAAATCATGAGAACAGATGGAACTAATTTTGACAGATTTACTTCAATTTAAACTGAGAGAGGTTGAATAGATCACTTTGCAGGTTAAGAAATCAAACTTCTGAAAATATTGGACTCGGTATGTTGTGCGAATAGTGAACCCAAAATACCTTTAAGTGATCTGTAGAGTTTTTTTTACACTAAACCCTCTTGAATTAATTTTGACCTTAGTCACTTTAGCTACTCAGATATTTCTGGCTGCCAGGGTGCTATTAGGCTTATGTATACAAAGCAAAATCTCTCATATCTTTGAATGATCAGCCCATGGTGACAACTTGTAAATCAAATGGATGCTTTTGGCCTTACAAATGCTGCAATTTCTGGTTGTAAAAGAAATTTCACATTGTTACTACATATTGGTTGTGCTGATAGTGTTTAAAAAATGCCTATCTATTGCTTCACCTCACACGTTTTTTTTATAAATGCTGCCAAATTCTCTCTTAACTATCAGCCATATCACAATAAAAATGAACTTAGCTAGAAGAGCTTGACTGAAAATGTCAAAGTAGAAATGTAATGGCTGGTCATCCATATGCTGTTTGAAATTAATCCCAAAATAGGTGTATACAAGTTAAATCACTTTAACAGGCCATATCGGCCCGAGGCAAGAGTCTGAAAATGTTTCTGAAACAGACAAATCTGTCATTAAAATACTATGATCATTTTACACATTGTTTCAATTATGGAATTACTGAAAAAAATGGTTGGTTATTTTTGAGGACGTCATTGTTATCATCATGGATCAAACCAGTAAACTGCTGCAGAAAATTGTGTATTAGGAGTGAAAGGTCAAGAGAACACATTACAAAAATGAGTCCCGGCACCAGAAATACTTGTTAATGACTGAAATGGATAGTTATGACCCAAAATAATCACAGATGTGCTTTAAAATCTCACTGCTGGGATCTAGGCTACAGTCTGCCTCCTTCGTCCGAAAAGGTATTTCTGGAAATTTGACAGCAGACAATATATGACGTTTTTAAAATATCTTAAATATTTTAAAATCTTTTCCTGTGAGTATTTGACAAAAAAAGAGGGAAAATAACAATTAAATAATTGCCTTAAAAAATTTTGAAACCAGATGATGCCCTTACAAACAAATCTAAAACCTCTCTCTTATGGGGTAGATAGTCAATAAATAATAGGTAAGAGAGAGCAAGAGGTTATGTTATCATTGGAAGTCAATGTGACCTTTGCCACTGTCATCCCAATTCCCACCCTCGGTGCAGTACCTGTCCTATTTGTCTTCTCCTAGAAGATCAATCTAGTGTGTGATCTCCTCCTGCTTCTCCACGGGCAGATTATGAGAATGAATCATACCTAGACAATTTTCACACTTCTATTTATTTCCCTGTGCTGATGGGATGCTGACAAGGGAATGGGGAATGTTGTTTGGAGAGTGGGGGAGGGGGCATGAAAATATCAATTCAGTTTAAATGGCAGGCAAACATATAACATGGTCTGGGTTAGCGATAGAGGAGAATTAATTACATCATGCTGCCAATCTTAAAATAGTGAATAGAACCGGCACCGGAAGGCAAAAAAAAAATCAACCATCTCATTGAATACATTTAAGTGTGTTGTTTTTGTCACTCTGCAGGTCTGTGTGTTTTCAGTTCAGGTCACATTTTCTGGTACAGTGCTATGAAGTAGTGAGAATATCCCATAATTCAGTTCTGCTGCTGTGGACTCATGCATGATGAAAGTTATAACCGGGAATGGATGACCTATTTTCACATCTAGAAATATCGCAACTTTTTTTCGTTTGACTGTGGAATCAGCCTTGATAAGTGTTTCAAAGTCTGCCCTGAAAGGAAATGAAAAGTTTTAAACATTTGTTTAACCACTGTAGTGATTTACAATTGTAAACACATTATATAAACATTACAAGAATCAGTTTGTTATTGTAAAACACTAAACAACTATTAACCTTCTGATACAACAGGGAAAACACTGCTGAGATTAACAACACTAGAAATTCCATCAGAACACAAAGCAATGGAGACAAGATGATAGGAAGATCATTTAAGACTACTTTGAGCATTGTGGTCATCCTAGAACATGCTCTCACCTCTTCTCCCTTCTAAAGTTAGTAGACAGTTACTAATCTATCCAAGTATCAGCAACAGATACTTGAAAGCAGAATTGGAACTTGAGGTCTGATTTGTTGGCATCACTCAAAATCTGAAATGGAGACGAGAGGATTGGGGGCCGGGGGCAAAAATTTCGGCACCAGGATAATTTCAGTGTGGCGGTTTTCGTGTCAGCAGTAAATCACCAGCTCAGAGAGAGGGCAGACATTGTACAGCCTAAAGGGTACCACTCTGCATCAAACATGGGACACAACACAAAGCAGGTCTTTAGGTCTACATCAGCTGGAGCAGCAATTGAACCCATGTTGCTGATATTATTCTGAACCACACATTAGCTTTCTAGTCAACTGAGCTAACAAGCAACTGGTTGAATTTGTAAGGCTGGAATTTTTGTTTGTGAAAAAAAAAAGGACAGACAGGTTACAAACAAACACAAAAGATGACCAGCTGAAGGAAAACAGCTATAAAATGGGTCACCAACTCATGGTTGCCTAAGGGTATCGCCCTGGCTCCTGATGAGTGGGATAAACGGGTCTGGACAGTTGGCAAGGGGGTGACTTTGGCATTGCACATATTGCAGGGAGAGCAGGCATCCAGTACCTGAGCTCTTAAAAAAAAACACGAGTTCAGCAACAATCTGGCATCACTGAGGCATTAGAGTAGAGAATAATACTAAGAGAGACAATTGAGCAGCTACTCTATCCGGACAGAAGCTCTAGCTGCCACTGGTGTGATAGCCGGTTGGATTTGGGGCCATGTGGCATTGAAGGCAACACTCTCCACAGGAGGGACAGAACCTAGTGTAGCAGATGGACACAGGGCAGGAAGGCACTGGAGATCAAACACATATTTACTGCTAAAATTGGAGTTAGCAATCCAGACAGCCTCAGACCTTCACTTTTACTCTCAAAAATGCATCGGTGGATCCTCCGGGACAAGGGTTATCTTGTGAACTCCAGATAAAAAGCACAAATGTAATGTGATTGACACAGTCTGCTCACTGGATAGCTATTAAACAAGTCCTGAGGCTTCTGAAGGTGTGATTCTGGTGCCAGGGCTAGTCAGGTGGTGCTCCTGCAAGAGATTTCATTCTTCTGCTGGCCTGCTGTCCTCTCTACAACATGGCCCTCCGTAGCGGAGTGAACCTGGAAGGAAATAACTCATCGGGGAGGAGTATGTGCAGATGACAAGAAGGGCAAACTGGAGCTGGAGGAAGATGGCAGGGAAGTAAAGAGGATCCCTGCTGCACAATGAGATGGCCTTTTCCAGCTACGCTCCAGGAGGAGGAGGAACTTCCCCCTTTCCCTCATGGCCTCCAGCATTAATTTCAGGTCAATATCAATGCAGCAAAGGTTTGTCCAGCCCTATGTTCTAAGCCTGCAGCTCCTTTTTACTTATGGAAAAGTGGAAGGGTTTGGCACAAGTCACAAATTTCTCTCTCAAGACACACAATCAGCACTCTCAGTGATAGCTGCTGTGGGGAAACTAAATAATTTTCACACTTCTTCTGACCCTGCTCAACCTATATTAATTAAAGGACATGGCAAAAATTCACCCCATGGTGACACGGAGTGTAAAAAAAATCTTTTGTGGAAGTAGTTTTCTTCACTTCTCCTTCATGGAATTCTTATTCTTGGGTACATTATCTAAAAATCAGCGTGAAAACAGCTCCAACATCTTCGCTAAGTCTTGGTACCAGCATCAATCCCCACTGAATGACAAACACCAAATCAAAAAGACACAAAAATCCCAAAATGTATTCACTCAATGTTGTTACTTTACGGTAGATGGTGAAAACATGAAATCCTGCTTAGAGATATAGTTTTCCTTCCATTCTGCTATTCATACCCCAGTTATTATGTAACAGGGATAATATTGGTGTACTTTGAGGGGAGCAGGTTACAGATTACAATTTCCATAATTAGGAACACTTATGTTTAAACGGTCATTGAGCAAGTCAAATCCTATTTTTAATCGTATAGAATTCAAAAGTGTTTGGAGAGATAATCTGTAATTCATTCCATTTACTTGTGAAAACAGTCTCATCCAAAAATTCTCTCTTGCGTCATCCCTCACTGTATAATTTCTCCACAGATGTTCACACCACTTGATTATTATTTTCTACTTTGCCATCCTGCTAAGCTGCAGGAGCAGAAAGACAATGTGTGCATGAGTTATCAAAAGATGGTAGGACAAGGGCAGAGATCAGATAGCAAAACTTACAGCATCCTCGGCTTTTTTAAATCGGGACAGAGAGTACAAGAGCAAGAAGATTATGCTGAACCCATATACGATACTGTTTAGACCTCAGCTTGAATGCTGTACAAGTCTGGGACCCAATTTAAGGTGATGTGAATGCATGAGAGAGAGAGAAAGTGAAGACATTTACAAGAATGGTTCCAGGGATAGGACATCTCAGTTAAAAAGGTAAATTTAAGAATTTGGGATTGCTATTCTTGGAAAGGAGATGGCTAAGAGGAGATTTGATTAGTGTTTCCAAAATCACGAGGATCTGGACAGAGTAGACGCTAAAAACTGCTCTAGCTCACAGAAAGGTTTAAGAACAGAGGGCACAGATTTAAATTGATTTGCAATGAAGTAAATGTAATGCAAAAATAAAATCCTTTTCCACACTGCAAGTGGCTTGGGTCTGGAATGCACTGCCTGGAAGCGTGACAGTGGCAGGTTTAAGAATTGAGGCATTCAAGACGGCGTTAGAGGTTATTTAAATAGCAATAACATGCAGCATTATGGGAAAAAGCCAAGACAATGGCTTTAAGTCATGATGCTCATTCAGAGAGTACACACAATGGGCCAAGAGGCCTCCCTTTGCATTTGTAACAGTTCTCGCCTATATTGGTAATTCTGGTGCATTCCACAGGAGCAGAATGAAAATTTCTATTCCCACAAAGCAGCACAACCAAATTTATATATAGCTCCTAGAAGCCTTCAGTGCCCAGGAAAATATCCAAATAAACTAATAGCTAGCGATGTTAGTCTATACCGGTAGTGAAACTGCAGGGCATCCTTGAAGGAAATTTCTACCTTAAATTCATGCCCAAAATTAGTTGCACTTTCACCACAATGGGCATAAACATTATTTAGGAACGGACATAGTTTTGTAGTTTAAGAATAAAATGTTACTTTAAATAGAATTCTACTAGCACAAAACGTTTCATTTCCATGTAAAGAAATTAGTTGAGCAGTTTGTAGTACTCCAGGTCAAATCACGGCTTTGAGAAAACAAAGTTAAGCAATTGATTTGATTTCTGTATGTTAGTTATACTAGCCTAGTATGTTTAGCTACTCGAATCTTATTTACATTTATGCAATTGGATATTTCATTTGTTACTTAGAAAGTTGCTTCTTGAACAAGTCACAATTTCTTTTACTCTACTGATGTGAAGCCTTGGAATTACAATTTGAGAGAAAGCTAGCCTGCAACAAAAACAGATTGTAAGCATTTCAGCAAGTATTTAAAAAGGAACAGTGCGACTAAATTGAGTGTTGGACCTCTAGAGATTGGGTCTGGGAATTAATAATGGAAAATCAGAAAATAAGGCAAGCATTGAACAGCCAGAGAGTTGTCAGTCTTCAGGGTAGATGCCATGGATAATTTCCCAGACATATTCGAAAACTGGAAAGTGAAAGTGAAGGAAGAACTTAAAAGTCAATCATTACTATGGAAAAAGTAAAACCGAAAGAATCGAGGATGCTGTAGACCAGGAACAAAAACGGAAGTTGCTGGAAAAGCTCAGCAGGTCTGGCAGCGTCTGTGAAAAAAAATCAGAGTTAATATTTCAGGAAACATTAACTGTGGAAAAAAAGTGCCTGGAAATCTATAAGACCCAGCCCCATGGCTTGTTAAGAACACAAGAACACAAGGCATCCCCGGCTTGTAAAAGAAGTGGCTGGAGAGATGGTTAGAGGTATTGGTTATAATCCTTAGATTCTAAAGAAAATAGCTATCATAATTTTCCTCATGAAATGAGGGAGACAAGAAGCAGGAAACCATAGGCCAGCTAGCCTAACATTGGTCATACGGAAGTTGTTAAAATCCATTTAAAGGTTATACCAGGATTATAAGAGCACAATGGGATCAGGCAGAATTAACATTTTATGAAGGAGAGATCATGTTAATCATTTTATCAAGATCTTTGAGGAAGTAACAAGCAAGGTAGAGAAAGAGGAACCTGCAGATGTTGTAAGCATGAATTTCCAAGAGCATTTGATAAAGGTGTGACAAAATTTACTCCACAAAGTGAAAGCTTATGGTGTAGAGAATGACATGAGTATGTTACAAAGGATTAGTTAACAGGAAGCAAGGAGTTGAGAAAGATAGGTTATTATCAGATTGGTGAGCACTGACTAGTGGATTGTTAAAGGGATCAGTTTTGGAATCTCAACTTTAACAATCTATATCAATGACTTGGATGAAGCTAAATTTCCCAATGACACCAAGATAAGTAGAAAACTAAGTTGTGAAGAGGACATGAGTCCAGAAAAGATTATAGGTAGGTTAAGTGAATGGGCACAAATTTGGCAGATGGAGTTTAAATGTAGAAACATTTAATCTTAGGTTGCAGAATATCTGGTGCAGAAGATTCTAGAGACCCTTTAACAAGAATCACAGAATGTTATTGAGTAGTTACAGAAGGTGTTTGGGAAGGGAAATAGAATGATGGTGTTTATAACAGGGAGAATGGGATGTAAGATTGGGAAAGTTTTACTGCACCTGTACAGGACTTTGGTGAGACCACATCTGGAGTATTTTGAACAATTTTAACCACCTTATTTGGAAAAACGTAGTGTTAAAATAGTGTTAGAAGCTGGTCTGAGAAGGTTCACTTGACGGAATCTTAGGATAAAGGGGTTAGTTTATGTGAAAAAGGTCATACAGTTTAGGCCTATACTCATTGGAGTTTAAAAGAATGAGGTGTTCTTCGCAATGCATACTAATCCTGAGGGGACTTGATAGAGTGGGTACCAGTGAGTTTGCTGTAGAGGGGGACAGTATAAAAATAAGAGATCTCACTTATATAGTTGAGCAGAGGAGAATTTTCTTGAGAGACATTGGTTTGAAGATACGAGACAGAGGGTGGTGGTGGACTGTCTGTGATCAATGGTGTGCCGCAAGGATTGGTGCTGTGTCCACTGCTTTTTGTCATTTATATAAATTATTTGGATCTGAATTTAGGAGGTTTGGTTAGTAAGTTTGCAGATGACACCAAAATTGGTGGTAGTGGACGATGAAGAAGGTTCTCTCAGAGTACAGAGTACAATGGGACCTTGGTCAGATGGGCTGATGGGCCAAGGAGTGGCAGATGGATTTTAATCTGGATAAACGGGAGGTGTTGCCAAACAAAGAGACCTTGGAGTGCAGGCTCATAGTTCCTTGAAAGTTGAGTCCTAGGTAGACAGGATATTGAAGGCGGCGTTTGGTATGCTTGCCTTTACTGGTCAGTGCATTAAGTATACGAGTTGTGAGGTCATGTTGCAGCTATACTGGACATTAGTTAGGCCACAGGAAGGGGTTAGAGGGATATGGACCAAATGCTGGCAAATGATACAAGATTAATTTAGCATATCTGGTCGGCGTAGATGAGTTTAACCGAAGTGTTTGTTTCCGTGCTGTACATCTCTATGACTCTAGTCTATGGAATTCTCTTCACTCGAGTACAGTGGAGGGAGTGAATTTATTCCAGGCTGAGGGTCACGGGTTATGGGGGAGCAATCAGGGAAGAGGAATTGAGACAGCACTTGGATCAGTCATGATCTTATTGAATAGTGGAGTAGGAAGAAGGATAGAATAGTCTACTCCTTCTCTAAGTCCTATTTTCCTTCAGTCGTGACTTTGGAGGTGGATTGTCCCAAAGCTACATTTCCAAAAAGGTAAGAAATGACATATTCAAGTAGAGTGAAGATTTTCTAATTTTCTAATAGCAAGTGATCATCTTAATGATGAGGAAATTTTCACAACATGTTTTGCTTTCATTTTCTAGTTGACATTGCTGACAATTAAAACATGAGGTTGGCTTATAGGAAATGCTTGCTGGTTCCCATTGAACAGACTTCCTTTGCTAATTTTATGGAGCAACTTCAGCATAGCTGTATCCCAATGTGCGGAATATAAAGTGGGCAATGGGGGTGTAGGAGTGTTGCTCACCTGCTAGCTGAAGACTCTCCCTACCCCTGCCATTGGCCTAACCATGCAGAAGCAGGAGGCTGTGATGTTCCCTCATGGTCAAAAGCTAATGTGTTCACAATTGTAGTATCCTCCGTTTGAGTCAGGAGGCCTGGATTCAAGTCTCACCTGCTTCAGAGATATGTAATAATATCACTGAACAGACTGATTAGAAAGTACAAAAAAAATTTCCCTCCTGCCTGAATAAATGCTCCCCGCCCACCAGGAGGTATGAACTTTTGCCCCAATATGTGAAAAGTAAATTATTGTAAACTAAATTACATCACTGAAACAGACTGAGATGACTTAGGTATTTAAGTACTTAGCAATTTTGTTTTTGAAAACCATGTTGCTGGCAGTCAGGATGACGAAAGAGGAAGGGGCAGGAGGTAAAGTTGGTTAATTATGATAAAGAGCATTCTGAAGCTTCATTAGAAAAATGCAGATAGATGTACAGTTTTTAAAAAAATCTTAAAGCGCATGTGCTGTTCTTTTCAAATAGAATAGAATTTTGAAATATAATACTGTGGAATTTTCTTCCACAGGGAGGTGTAGGGAGAAGTAGTGAGAATGGGAAACAGTTGGATGACTTGGACCTGGAGAAAATCTCATTTCCCTTCTGACCAGCACACCAATTAAGCACTAAACAAGGAGATGCAGAGGGGACTCCTGACTTGCTAGCAATTACATCTTTCAAGTGGTTAGTTAACTGACCATTTAAAGGGCCTCATCTCACCACCTCTCCCATTACCGGTGTTCCTGGCAGGGGAGAATAGTGCTGGTGACCTGACTGCTCAGTTTTCGGGGTAGGGAGGGAAGGTGGAGGTTAGAAGAGGTCTCCACATGTCCTAATTTCAGGGCAATCAGAGTCATGGTTAAGGTCAAGGAGATAATTGTCAAAAGCCACCACTCTGCTTATGCCTCCGATATCTCCCTCCCTGTTACCTCCACTCTGAGAGACGAGTGACTTACTATCCCATCAACTGAGATTAGAATGAGGAAGCTGCAGACTCAAGCCGGGATGCTACTGTTGGCACCGAGAACTCACTAACCAGTTTTTAACAAGCTGATTGCCAAGAATGGTACATGATCCAGTGAGCAGTGGGAGCAGGGAGTTAGTTAGCATCAACACCTCCACTCTTACGCTTATGCAGTAAAGAGGGAAATTGTCTTTGTTTGTTTTGAAATCCTGCTTTAATACTGTGAAATGAATCTTACACACAGTTATTGACAGTTGCTGGAAAATCCTGCAACAGTGCAGACATGCAGCCCAGAAAATTCATATGACCTTTTATTTTATCATCAGTATTTGTTTTACATTTCAGTTTTCAGGCTATTTTGCAATGAATTATTTCAGCAGTGACAACTGTAGATTGAAGAGCAACTACACTAGTCCAGGTCCCCAGCACAGCTTGCACTGCGGAGACAGAATTCCTGGCAACTTTGCAGATATTTTCAATGACTGAAACAAAACATAAAAAATGAATTTTTAAACAACAGGAAGGCATTTAATAAAAGGATGACAAGCAATCAAGTAGATACCAGCCGAAACATGGATGACTTTATCTCACTGAATTATTGGATTGGAGATGGATAAATCAAAGCTGTTTGCTTATGGGAAAGAAGTATTGAAATAGATACAGCTCAAACTATATTGATCATTGAATTTGAAGCATTGCAAAAACATTACGAACCATTAACTGTGGTTAGTATAGAAGAGCACTCAATTCAGTGTTGCAATCAGAAAACTGGGAAATTGTCTATTTAGAGTTGGATATGCATTTTATTTTGGTTTCTTGAAGTCATTTTTCAGAACTTCTGACCATATATCGTGCTTTGAGTTAGTACAACAAGACAGGTTAGGCCTTGGACATTACGAGGAGCATTGTTAATAGTTAACTGCCAGTAGGAGTGATTTAACTTGCCGTGATGGTGGAACTCTTCAGTCAGGACAAAAAGTTTGGACAATGTCAAGAGATTCAAGCAACTAGTCTGCTGCTCTAGAGACAAATGGTCAATTATTGAGCTAATGGGATGTGGAAAGATATCTTGTAACAAACATAGAAGTAGACATAATTTACAGCTAAGATATTACTTAGTACTGCAGTGCCCTGAAACAGGCATTATATATGTTAGTCACAGCTGAATTAGTCAATCACTAGAATGGTATTTCTGAGGCCAGGTGTGACCTCAGGTTTTTCTTCAGTGAACACAGGCGAAGAGAAGTGAATGGCAAGATTACATAAACTATGTTTTCTTAAATTTGATCTGTGAATCAAACATAATGCTATGAATAAAATGTTTGAAGATTCATTTTTACAGATCAAGGGGTGCTTTTCGACATGCAATTAGGAATCAAATGTTTAGTTATGGAGTAACGATGGGAAATAATGTGTTATTGCTAAACATTGGATCATCAAGAGGTTTTGAGAAATTAAAATTTAGACAATATCCGTATCAACTTGTGCTTTTAAAAAAAATGTACCATGCTAATTAGTTGGGAGCTCATGCAGCAGGAGCTATAACTTCTGTCCAAGACTATTCAGGCATTTTCCAATGAGAGGTGATGTATTTTCTAAAGCATGTTGGCTAAACTGGTGATTTGATTTGTTTAAATGTTTGCACAATGCTGTTTTTATATTTGGCAGGATACATATATCCCACATAACAGGAATATAAATTCACTTACAAATTCTGAAAGGAGAACTGGTCGACAGAGTTCTGATGACATTTATTTATTGCACTTTAATATCACAGACTAGTGTTCTTTCTCAATAATTTCTTTACCCATGCAGTCAACACGTCAACTTCGAAACACCATTTATAAGTTCATACATAATCAAATAACTGAAAGGCTAACAGGATGCAAAGGCTGATTTCAACTTTTTGATCTCTTCTGTGTAAGTGAACTATTTGTTAGCTTGATCATTCCAGTTAGGAAAGCATGCTGCTTAACATGGATTTCATGCACTAGAATTGTACTGTTATCTATTGTGAATATTCCATACTTTCATCACTTAATGATTCAATTTCTGTGCTATGTAGATGAGACTCAGCTCATGATGCCTGCCATTAGAACCAGCATCGAGAAGTTTCACATGGCTGGGCAAGCCTTGCCGCCTGGGTTTCCTGCTCCATTTTTATTTGCTGATGGACTATCCTCAATAGAAACACTTCTAACCAATATACAGGTAAACTAAAATAGCATCAAAAAGCTATGGATGGGAAAGACAATGGACATTACTGTGTGTTTATTGTGAGCTAATGGTTTGCTAAGCAACCCATGAAGTGCCCATCAATCCCATTGCTTTCAAATTATGGGAGGAAAACCCAGCTGGGCAGATGCGGTGGCAGCTGAAGGTAAGGACATCCATAAATGTGAATTTAAACTGCCTCATGTTAAAATAAGATGAAACATTTATTGTATTTGTTGCAAAAATGTAATAATTATCTAGCTACAAACAGCAAATACAAGAAACAAACAGTAGTAATAACCTGCATTTATATAGTCACTTTAATGTGGAAAAATTAAGCCATTGTGCTTCACGGTAGGTGTAAACAAAATGAACACTGAGCTGAGGGGATAACTTATGCTTAATCAAAAGGGGCGGAAGAGAGAGATATTGCACAATGGAGGTGACTGAGGCCCCTGGTCTTTGGGGAAGACCACTGAACTAAGTACTATTCGGGCACTTAGCAAAGTGATTGCATGTCCCAGTGATCAAGGACACCTAGGGCCCAGCTAACAAGAGCTGTTGGTCAGAGATTGGCCGTTCTTCATCGCTGAGTATAGCCATTGGTGGGAGGCTGGTGCAGGGTGTCTGTTGTCAGTACAACACCAACCAAAGACCCGGGATCGTTGATGGCCCAGCCGAGTGAAAGTGGGAAGCAGGGAGGAGTGGAGTTCACACAGGGTCCATTACAAAGGCATGGAGGTGGTTCTCAGGAGCCCCTTCCACCCTCCCCCCTCCTCACGTGGGGATCCCTCGAGCGGATACCAAGTGCCTTTGAACTTGGAAGCATGGAGGACCGTAGAGATTAAAAACAGGGAGGTTATGCTGGAGCTATATAAAATGTTGATTAGGCCATTGCTATTATCTACAGCTCTGGAATCCAAAGCTTGGATAGACTGGGGTTGTTTTCATTAGATCAGAGGAGACTGATTTGGTGGGGGAGCGGTGGGAACATGATTGAGATGTATAAAATTATGAGGGGCATAAAGAGGGTAGACTAAAAAGAAACTTCTCTCCCCTTGGGTGGAGGGAATGATAACCAGCTTTAGCATTTCAGCCAGCAATTAATTGGCAGCAAGTCGTACCGAAGAAACAAATTCATCTACAGAGGAAAAGGTGAAGATAGAATTAACATGTATAACAAATTATTGATGCTATTATCTAAATATTTCAAAGTGCACTTTAAACGATTGATTATCTTGAAACAATATGCAGTGTCATATTTTAGCTGACAACACAAATTAAATCAATGGGGTTGGTTAAAGTTGCAGAATGCAATCCAGAAGTATACCGTTGCTGTCCAAAACAAAGCTCACGAGAATAAAAATGTAGTAATTTTACAGTGAAGTTGATTGTTGCAACATTTATGTGAATTAGTCTATAAACATAGCTGTTATCTATTTCAAAAATCCAGAAAGTAATGCAAAATAAAGCAATGTCTTCAATTAACTGACCTCCAAAACAAAATGAAGTTGATTTTTTTTAAGGAAATCTTGCTGTACCCTGGTTAGCTTCATTGTAATCTGCTCCATTATATTCCTAGTTACAGTGCAGCAATATTAGTCTTTGATAACACATGATCAACCTGTAAATTGATGTGAATTCTATTTGCTTCTTTATTTCTCTTTATAAGTCTAAAAGAAGAGTGTGCATATCGATTGTGTCTTCATCCTGCAGTAAACACTGAAGTGAGATACATTTAAAAGTTTATTGGGCATCCACTATCTTTTAGATAAGGAATGAACTTGTATTCGTACATCATTCTCTTACACATACACCTTGGTGATTGCGTCCAGGAACCACTTTAGATGCTGTAGCATTTTCACATTTCTGTTAAATTTCCCAGTTTATTTTAATTAATTGGTTTTGGCTTTTTCATCCTATTTTTTCCATGTTTTCCCTCTTCTCAATGCTTTTGTTTGCCCAACATCCTTGTTCTTCCTCCTGCTTAAGAGGTGTCCGGTTTCTGTCATTTATCCATCGTATATGTTGATTAATTCCCTAACTTTCATTCTGAATTTGATTCTTGATATATCATGAGCAACATATGCATTCTAAACAGATGATCCCTGGCAAATTGTTCAGACCCATGCTTGGGAATGAATTTTAACTTTAGTAGAGACAGAATGGCGCAATGATTATCAGTTAGGATATGTTACTGCTGACTTTGTGCCCTGAATTTAAATTTGCATTGCTCTGAGGAGTTTTGACAACCAGTTAATTCACTTGTAGTTACTGAAGTCGGGGAAATATTTTGCAAAATAGAATAGAATTACTGTGGAAGTCTGGTTAAGGCAATCTTAAAAACGGATGAAGTGCTATTTTCCATAACTCTAGTGCATCAGTGAAGCTATCCAAGTGTAACCAGGCTTAACAAGTTCTCAATAAAAAGATAGATGTGATCCAATGTTTTTGCATAACTAAAGATGACTGATAGACTAATTTCTAGTAAAAGAAAACAACTGACAGTTTTACTTAATAAGATTTAAGGACATCAAATTGTCCTGGCTGAAAGAAAGTCACTTAATCAGACTGGCCCATAATCATGTCCCAAATGATCACAAATCACAGTCCTTTAGAGATTGTATTTAGCTTAACAGATTTCCAACAACTTTCCACATTGCAATACTGATTGAGCAATCCGCTGGGATCTTGCTTTAGTTATGGAATAGGCTTGAATATAATCCCTTCCTCCCATCAAAAAAATGCAGACCTAATCACAGGAAGCAGTGATGCAACAAATATGGAAAATTGTAGTTAACAATGATTAATTATATCATTAGCCATTCAACATCTTATGTGTTGCATAATAAATAACATCGACATGGGCTCAGTCTAATTAAACACGTTGATTTTAAATTAAAAAATACATTTGGATAATATGTACAATCCCCAGCCTAGTTTTTGGTGGCGAATCCAATTTAAATATGGTATTAAAAAAGGTCTGTTTCCAAGGTTGGCATGTTCAATAGGTTGTTTCCTTGATTAATAGTTTGTAGACAGCTTTCTCTTTCGAAACTTATTTTGCAAAATTTCAGTAGGTCTTAATCCCAACAGCTCAATGTTCAATTTCTCCAATGCGGCATCATCAGCTTTCCCACAAAGTTCTCTGAACCTCTGCACCTATATTCCTTCCTATACTAACAGCACAGTTTCTTAAAAAAAAAATCCCTACTTCTTAAAAATTGAATCTTCAACTTTGTTTCAAATGACATTTGGTCACGTTACTCTTTCAGCTATCACCACCAGCTGCATATCACTTTACATTCCCTTAGATACATTAATGCGAATTTATTCTACCTGCTCTGCTTCTTCCATAAACAGTGACAGTAAGTGTTAACTCATTGAAATATTTGTTTGCCATTTCTCTTCTTGCTTTCAATTATCTAAGAACTACTGTTCAAACATCTTCCACCCGTTATCCTGTATTTAGTTCAGCATTTCTTGCATAAATGCAAAAAAAGAATTCTGCTTTGCACAGAGATCACCAAGCTGTTGATTTTTACATATTATTTGTAAAATGCCTAAAACTGAAAAGGTATTAATATTTTATGCAGCAACTGCAGTACAGAAAACGAGTGTGCACTGCATAAGCTCTCAAGAGTTTAGCTCTGAATGTTTAAAGAAAAAAAAAGTGCTTTAAAATTATTGCAAAATTATTCAATTTAAGTATGGATGATTACAATGAGGATGCACAGGCATTTTAGTATTTTTGTAAGTATTTCAGGTTGTGTGAAGTAGTGGGGAAGTCATATGTGGCCAACCTGTATTCAGATATTAGTCATTCCGTAATGGTAGGATCTTTGACAAATAACTAAACTATTATCCAGTAAAAGAAAACTTGGCTGTCACAAGACACTTGCTTAACTCAGTTGTAACTTTACATTGGTTCTGGACCAAACAAACTTCCTTTTCCCACTTTGGGAAAGTGTCCTGTGCCTATGCATATTTGTTATTTTCACCTAATAAAGTTACCCAGCACTTTGCAAACCCATAGTTTGCATTTCCTATAATTATGGTGATCTGTGCTTGGCCAGACAGACAGCTACAACCTTCAAGATACAGAACCTTTGAAAACTGTCAAATTCTCTCAGAAGGCCAGAGATCTAAAGCATTTATTGTTTTGCATATGTTCAGAATGAAAATGGATCACATCTATTTAGACCAGTAGATCTGATCAGAGGTGAACGTCGATGGTAGTTTTATTTCCTCTCTCAAAAAGGTGGGATTTCAAAAATTTTGGCTGTTTCAATTTGAATAATGCACAGTGCTGTACTTTCAATGGGACCATTCATAAATCAGAGTGATAGGTAGAAGGTGAAGATTACGAAAATATGCAAAAACATGCTCCTGTTTCCAGACTTGTATTAAGGATCTGAATTGTGTTACTGAGGTATAGATGCTCACACTTCAGCACTATTTTGTGATTGTTTAGGGCCTGCTGAAGGTGGCTGTCGACAATGCACGTGTGCAGGAAAAGCAGATACAACAGGAGAAGAAAGAACTCAAACTGGAGCTGTTCAGGGAGAGAGAAATGAGAGAAACCTTAGAGCGGCAACTCACAGCAGAACAGCACAATAGAGGTAGGTGTCATTAAAAATCAAGCAGGTGAAAAAAATTGATAACAATCAAACAGTCCTCACGCTCTGCTGGAGTTAGACTTGGCTTGAGGACTGTTCGTATACAAAGATAACAATGAGTGCATAAGATGGAAAAGGCTACCAGCTCAATAGGGGATAAAGCCCTTCTGGACAAATTATCACAGCACCAAGGTCCCGACAATGAATTCCAGAGAGTGACATTGCCACATTTTCCTTCAACATCACCAAACTACAAGTTCAGTTGCAAAAGTAATCAAAAGGAGGTGCCAAACCTCAGAAGTTGTGGGACAAGGAAGAATCCTTGGAATAAATAAGAAGACTTTGTTACTGCAGCAGGTTTTGGTCTTGGGTTAATATTTGTCATCCTAGCAGCAGCCACGATACCTTTATTCTGTATCGGCCCACTGTGCCACCAATATTTCAGTGACCTCAATCCTGGATAATAGGAACTGTCCACTCACCCTGGCTCATACTTGCAATCCAATCACACTTGGATGTTATGCAATGAGAGCTGTGCTGCCATATGCAATATTATCAAACCGTTAGAATGGTCCCACAACACTTCCATTGGTTACTCAATATGGAGAAGACTTGAAATAGTTGGCAGAGACATGTCATCATATCTGGCCAAGATCTTCTATATCCTACACAACCCTTTCCCTCAGTAGGCCACTGCACCTCCCTTTCTCCATGTATCCAGAACAAGAAGCCGAGGAGGAACAAGAGGATTCAACCAACTCAGCAGCCTTCTAACACGTAATCCAAGATTGGTTCATGCAAAGAGTCAACGCAGCCTTAATTCTCCAATTTATAACAGCCTTTCCCTACCCCGAAATTGCTCAGTTAGTAGCCCTGTCCCTTTAAAATGGCTTGGGCGTGGAACACAAAAATCAGAAATTGTTACCTCCAGCAGTACTGATGCATGAGGCATTTAATCAAGGCCTCACCCATGCTCTCTGCTGGATGCAAGAAAATCCCAAAATGTGATTTTGAAGAGCATGGACGTAGGCACAGTACAATTTAGCTACAGTTGTGGTCAATATTTATACTCCAGTCAACATAAAAAAAATTCTGATCATTTCCCACAACAGTAATGTGATACTTCCTTTATGGAAATTATTTTGCCACAGTGCTTCCTACATTATGATAGTAGGGGCTATGCTGCAAAATGTACTTAAATGGATGTAAACTACTGTTTAATGTTATGATCACAAAAGGCACTATTAATGTAAATCTTTATTTTTGTCTCTCTATAATTGATCAGCAGTGTACTCTAGGTGAGCTGGATCTACAGAATCCTTTTCTCCCTGTTGTGGCTGTTGCCTGCTCATATATAGTGACTGAGTGCATGTAAAACCTGCCTTAGCTCTACCCTTGAAAGTAATGTCAGCATCTAAGCTGGCGGCCGAGAGCCTGAGATCAAATGATGATGCTTCATGATGATCATCCTCTTGTATTCCTTATGGCCATGTTGCTGTTCCAGGAAAGAACAAAGGGATAGGAATGTGGTGGGTGGGTTTGTTGGGATGCAGCTTGTGAATCAGATGAGTGAAGGATGAGTGGGGATGTGAAAACATGGATTTGTTGTTACAGTTAGCTTCAGTGGTTTCAATTCCACTCCTGGCAACAGCAACTATTTTGGCCACTCCAATTACGGTCAACATCAGCCCCATCAAGGTGAGGAAAATGTCAGTGACTGCTTACCTGTTCATTTAGGTACCCATGACGATGATTAGGTACCACTTTATACCCTGCAGCTGTTTCCAGGGATTATCCAATTTCTTCTCCAAAACCTTGCTACATTCATGACATTGTCCAGTGAATAACTGTTTGAAGAGAAAAAAAAGTGTTTTTCCCCCTTAAAATCCCCTCACATTACTTACCTTCTTGAATTTAGCTATGGTGTGTAATCAACCTACTTATTACCTACAAGTCTTAATTACTGTTGGGTGAACTGTTACAATGTGGGAAGTGTTAAAACTCACTGTCTGTCTTTGCTCCTTCAAATTGGCCCATCCTTAAACCTTGTGCTGATACTGTAAACCCAATAGGTTGTAAATCTTGGTTGCAAGTCCTCCTTTGTTATATCCTGCATTGATTCACCAACTCTCTGCCACCAAATGTCAATTCCATTCTGGCGTTGAGAACACCAAAATGAAAATCAGCCCACTGCCAATTTTGTCTGGATACTCATGCATAACTTTTCTTTATGAAATTTAAGTTTTTGTTTTGATTTAATTATTTGCAAGCAAACTGTGGTATATTGTCTGTTGTTCATACAAATTTGCATCCAAATAAACATGTCAAAGAAGTTTTTATTTATATGTTTTAGCAATGGTATATCCTCCAGCACAACATCTTGAAAAACAATAGTTTACAACCGACAAATAACACTCCAGCTGTTACATTTCATAATATTGATGTTCCTATCATTGGAGATCTAAGAAACATGATCCATAAGAACATAAGAAATAGGAGCAGGAGTCGGCCATCTGGCTCCCTGAGTCTGGCCCACCATACAAGAAGATGATGGCTGATCTTTTCATGGACTCAGCTCCACTTACCTGCCTGCTCACCATAACCCATAATTAGTGTTCAAAAATCTACCTTTGCCTTAAAAACATTCAACAAGGTAGCCTCAACTGCTTCACTGGGTAGGGAATTCCACAGATTGACAACCCTTTGTGTGGAGAAGTTCCTCCTTAATTCAGTCATAAATCTGCTCCCCTTTATAATAAGGCTATGGCTCCTAGTTCTAGTTTCACCGGCCAGTGGAAACAAATTCCCTGCTTCTATCTTATCTATTCCCTTCATAAATTTATATGTTTCTAAAAGGATCACCCCTCATTTTTATAAATTCCAATGAGTATAGTCCCAGTCTACTCAATCTCTCCTCATAAGCCAACCCTCTCAACTCCAGAATCAACCTAGTAAATCTCCTCTGCACTGCCAGTACATCCTTTCTCAAGTAAGGAGACCAAAACTGCACGCAGTACTCCAGGTGTGGCCTTGCCAGCACGCTATACAGCTGCAACATAACCTCCCTACTTTTGAACTCCATCCCTCTAGCAATGAAGGACAAAATTCCATTTTCCTTCTTAATTATTTGCTGCACCTGCAAATTGACTTTTTGTGATTCATGCACAAGGACACCCAGGTCCCTCTGCACAGCAGCATGCTACAATTTTTTAACCTTTAAATAATAATCCAGTTTGCTGTTATTCCTTCCAAAATGGATGACCTAACATTTACCAACATTGTACTCCATTTGCTAGACCCTTGCCCACTCACTTAACCTATCTATATCCCTCTGCAGACTTTCAGTATCCTCTGCACACTTTGCTCTACTACTCATTTTCGTGTCATCTGCAAACTTTGACACACTACATTTGGTACCCAAATGTAAATTATCTATGTAGATTCAAATTACATTAATCAAAGTAAAAGTCCTTTTGCACTTTTACATGACTGAAGTTTGTGTATCTAATTTTTAAAAGTGGGTTGACCACTTTGTGACAAAATTTGCAGCATTGAAATAGGCAAATTTGGCTCAACCAGTCTTGATGTTTATTCTCTACACGAGTCTTGGTCTGCTCTACATCATTCATTATCAGCCAAAAAGTGAAGAAATAGTATTTGTACAAATATATTTGATGAGGTGTGAAGTCAAGTCAAAAGTCTTCCAGTTGTGACATGGCTCTCTCACTTTGTGGAGAGAAGAATGCTCACAGTCTGAAATACTACAGGTACACTGTAGGAGGAGGAAAGAAGCAAATGTGGTTTTGACAGTTTGCCAAACAGCTGTTTAAACTTGTGCTACTGTTCAACATCAAAAGAATCCTGCATTTATTGTTACATGTATAGAGGCGAAGGGAAGTCTAACTGTACCAATGAGGAATGTTGTCACCTTCTGGGTGCTGTTTATGGGCAAAAAAATTAACTTACAATTTAAGCACCGGTGGCTTCTCTCAGTTATTGACATTGCTGACTGGTATTTAAACTGTTGGAGTACCCTCAACTTGCGGTTACAGTGTTGACAGCTGTGGTTTCTATCAGTTGCCAGCTTCTGGTTTCAGCAAATGTAATTTTTTTTTTTAAAAAGAAAGAAAGAATTGGATCTGTACAATCACTAAGCATTTGTCAGCATCTACCTCCCACCTGCAATTCACAGCTACTGTCACCTAATTCAAAGATACTTTATACGTTATGGGATCAATGTATTTGTTAACAATATTGATCCATTTTGGGTGGGAGATGCATTAAGTCCAACCATGCAAAACTCAAGTAATAAGAGGTAGACTTCTTTGGTCTGCCATATTTTGTACATCTGTGTTCCTTAATCAACAATAACTATTTTTAATAGCTTCATATAACCAGTTATGAGATTTACTACTTCTAACGAAATGAATACAATAAAATCTGGACCCTTTTGATCACTAGATTGTAGCGATTGCATAGCTTTGGAGGAGACAATGCAGGTGCATTTCATAGTCACTTATTTTATGTCATGCCTATAAATAAAGTGCACCCAAGGTGCTTCATAGAAGCAGTATAAACAAATGTGACGCTGAGCCATAAAAAAAGGAAATAATGGGTCAAATGATCAAAAACTAGGTCATAGATGGAGATTTTAAGGAATGTCTTAAAAGAGGTCTTAATAGATAGCAAGGATGAGAAGTGGAGAGGAGTACAAAGGAATTTCAAGGATTTTGGACATGGGTAATTGAAAGTGCAGTCACTAGTGGTGGCAGTTAAAGTTGGTGGTGAAGAAGTGGTGAGATTTAGAGAGTTGGTGGAAATTAGAGATCAGAAGGGCTGTGCCCACTGAAGGAAAATAAAAGTAATGATGGGCATCTCAAAAATCAAGTTGTTTCTTGACTGGGATCCAATAATGTCAGAGACCAAGAGGGCAATAGATGGACAGGACTGAGGGGTAATATTTGGGTAGAGTTTTAGATGTCTTCAAATTTATTGAGGAAGACCAGCCAGGAATGCATTGTTATCTCTTAAACCCGACTATTCCAAAGACATAAATGAGAGTTTGAGCAGATGACCTGAAGTTGGGATATGTTACAAAGATGAAAGTAGGCAGTCTTCATGGTGTCATCGTAGGGTCAAACCTAACAGATATTGCAAGCAGAAGGTTTTATTTTCAGATTGTTGCTAAGGAGAGGCAAGACGTGAATAGCTGAGAACAAAGTTTGGAGCCAACACTAAAATGGTTTCAGCGATCCCAATATTTAAAAGCTGTTAGGATTAAGAGTCAGTGTTTCTAAATGATGATTCTGTTTTGTGATCACTTTCACATACTATTGAGGAATTACTTGCCTTTCTGTAATTTTGCAGGGAGAGAGGATATCATTTGTTCTCACTGCTGATTGAATGAGGAGATAGAAGCTGGACAATGATTCAGGGAAACTTCTAACAAGACAATTTTTAAGTTATTTCAGCAATTAAAATGTATTTTGAAAACCGTTTTGATTTGATCACATTGCGGCCATCATTTTATTTTTCTAGCGACTTCTGTGCTAATGGTTTGGTAATACATTTTAGAAGTTTAGATAAACCCTGGTCAAGGATACCTGGTCAAAATCACGATCTCACCCCTAAGTGCAGCCTATTGGTCATTCCACAGGCAAAGTAATTATATGCTGAATTTTGAAAAACTTCTATTCAAATAATGTGCCAATATCAAGGTGGTTTGATGGTGTTCGGATGATCAAACACTCCTTCATTTATGAAGTCTTCAAAATGGCACACTTTGAATTTCAAACACCTTCTGTCACTGGCTTATCAACTCAAGTGTGGAATGATTTGGAGGAGGAAGTCACTATTTGTTTTCAATGCATTTGAAGACATTGTATGGTTCCTAATTTGTCAAAACAGCTTTATGCTGGCTAAAGCTTGGGTTACTCCTCTGAAAGCTTTCATGCAGAAATAATGTTTCATTTATTGAATAGTAATGTTTTAATCAAGCGATTTTGTTCTTGTATTAGAGGAGATACTTTTCAAAAAAACTCTGCAATTCCCCAAATACTAGGATAGCTAATTAGAAATTAGTTACACTTTTAAAATGTGATCGATTTCTTGCTGTTCATTTCACAAAGTAGATAATTACAGCTCCCTCCATATTGAACCATGATTTTACCATTTTATTGTCAATATAAGTGACACTTGTTGAACTTTCATGACTTAATTGAAAAAAACCAATTGATCATAATCATACACATTAATGAGATTAACTGAAATTAAAGGATTATTTTATTGCATGTACCTGTGTTGGTTTTTCATCCTATTATCTTGCTATGTCAAAGGCACAGACCATACTCTCATATACTGCAGTCCATTTATTTCTTTCATCAAACTTTTCTTCTTTCATTGTTGTAGCTAGACTGTACTTTCATTTCCACACAAAACCTTAAGAGGTGTAACCTATGCTTTGGCCAGCACAAACCTGTTTTGACAAACTGGGGGGCCATACAAAACAGTGTTCAAATGCATAGAGAAGAAATTAAAGTGCTCCAAATCATCCCACACTGACTTGACAATCCAGTAGATAGTAAGAAGGTGTTTGAAATTCAAAATGTGTCATTTTGAAGAATTTGCAAGCGAAGGAGTGTTATGATCAGACTAACACCATCAAACTACCTTGATATTAGCACATTGTTTGAATTGAAGCTGCAGAAATCAACAGAAGGCAACAATAACTCGGCAGTTAGAGAAAGCCCTGTCCTGGGTTGTTGAGCTCTTACATCATATTTCTCCTAAAGTTAATATTTACTTTCATGTTGAGATTCCCTAAAGTGGTTAACGTGATTTTTTTCAGAACGATTGGAAGATTGCATGTGCTTGAGGCACAGAAATTCACACCAAGCCACAAGGGAATTTCACCATTACACTCCTAGATCCCACTATCGTGCTTGTAGATAAGGAGGGATTTAAGAAAAGCAGGCAGTTTGCTAACAAGAGTGAATTATACCATTGAACCCAAGGAGCTAAATCAAGCAGACCTAAATTCTCAACCGGCATCTTTCAATGTTCTTTTCATTTGTTTAGTCATTCTGATTCCATTTTCACCTTTTTTTATTGCAATGTTTGAACGATTGCAATTAGACTTCTTCAAAAAATTAGTTCTGGTAGCCTTCAACTTTCTCATGACAGCCATATTTTCCAGTTTTTGCAGTAGGGAGACAGTGCACAAGCGTGGAGTACCTGTCCATGTATGTTCCAGCAATTGTTTTCTTTATAAAACGTTCAGTCATTCATATAGGAATGTTAATATTGAAGATGGAGGGAAAAAATAGTTCATGTCGTTAAACTGGCCAACATGCAACGTAATCAATATACAATTACAATGTGAACATAACATTCTTTACAGTTTTACTTCCAGAAAAGAGTGATAAAATGTTATTGTATAAATAATTATATTGGAGGAAACCATACATTGAAGCGGAAAGCATGGGAAACCTGGAATGAGGAGAAACAAACCAGCAATAAAAGTCTGCACTGAAATTACGTCTCTTTAACACAGAATGTTGGGCTGTGTCCAAATGAAATGCAATAGGTAGTGCTCGCTTAAAATTCAAAACTTTTTATGTGAGATTCATGATTTTTTCCAAGTGTGCAGAATAAAAAAAACATGAAAATGATCTTGGCTATATTATACTTTAAGTCTTCTGAATTTTAAAAATGTACGTTGTTCTAAATTTGTATTTTATAAATGCAGCAACAATTCAAAAACGACTGAAGAAAGAGAAAAAGGCAAAGAGGAAATTACAAGAAGCACTTGAATTTGAGTCAAAACGACGAGAGCAAGTGGAACAAGCTTTACAACAGGCTACATCCACAGAAAGTCTCAGGGTGCTCAATGGTACGGCTCTCATCACTTCTTATGTAATGTGAGTCTTGTGATTGAAAATTAAACAGGTGCAAGTGCCCATCAGGGCTTGTTAAAACTTGCACCAAAGAACTGAAAATGTTGATCAAAAGTTCTGGTGGTAGACACCCCATCAGAACTGATGAAGGGTCAGCAGTAAATTTGTCTTTATTATTGTGGGAAGTAAGAACAGTGAATGTGAGTAAACTTACTTACGGACCTCAAAACAAAAAAAACGTACTGGCATAAAATCTGATAACAGATGTGAGTGAAAAAATCTTTACTGAAAATACTTGGTCATTTCCAACATGGTTTTCTTTTTCAATTTTCCCTACACAATCTTGATTAGGAGCTTTGAGTTGACAGGACAGCTACTAGAAAATAAAATGAACACTTTGCTTGCTATCACCATCATTCCACACATGGGTGTGTACCACAAATGAGAGCCTAGTTTTCTTTGAACACTGAATTAAGGTTCCTCTTTTTTCCACACTGTAGGACCTCAGACACAATTTTAACCATTAACATGCTAGCCATTTGGAGTTGTTTATTTGGCAAATTAGGTTTAAATATTAACTGAACCAGGATGTTGAGCTTTTCAAACATCATTATTGAATATAAATTTAAACTCATTGATTTTCTGTTGCTATGGGGAAATGGGGAACATTTTTTGCATAGTCTTACAGGGGGGGCTTGTATCATGATTGATTACCCAGTTATGGATGGAGGACTTGTACAAACAGCAGACATGAGGGAGTATAATGTGCTGATTTATTCCCTGATTATTTTGTCAGGTGCAAATAAACATGAAATTTTCTTTTAATTATATGTTACTCTGTAAAATGCCAGTAACTGCAAGATGTGCAAAGGAAGATTGGTAAACATCGAAGAGTTATCTCCATGCAGAGCTATTAATAGGCTTCAAGGGAATGTATTCCTTTAGCAAAATAAATGTTATAACATACTGATTTAAATTGTTGCACAAGATTATAAAAAGATGGAAATTCAATATAGTTTCCAAATTTAACTCATTTCTAAAGGCCAAACAGTCATTTCAGTGGAGTTAGTCTGCTTTGTGACTCAATCCTGTTTCAAAGAGAAATCCTAATAATGCAGAGTTCAGGTCCCCAATATCCAAGAATGCCACACTGAAAATCAGTGTGAGGATAATAACAAATGAATTAAATGCTTTTTGCACATGACTTGGACTCATTTCCAAATTGTGTTATAGCTTTTCATTATGCATGATGAACACATTTTAATTATAGTCACACATTCTGATGTGTGTAAAAATTACCCTCGGAACATTATGCACGTTATGGATTTGATGGGATCAGAGGTTAATAGAGTTACTGAACTGTTGGAACTAAACCCTTTTGCTCGTTAGTGATCACCTGATAAGCTCATGCAACCCAGAACGCATTGTTCTTCAACTTAGGATATTACATACACAAAAAGTATTTGTAGCACCTGAAAAAGATAGAAATGTAAATGAGAAAAGGTGGCTGGTTGAAAATGTACATCAACTGATTTGATATTTCTGTTTTTAGACGCAGTAATTCCCGAGATGGAAGCTGAACACTGTGGGACTCAACTTGATACAACAGCTACAGTACAAGGTGGGTCTAAGTTGTATCCCATACTAAAGTACTGAAATTAGAGAGTGTTAGGGATGCGGAAGGAGCATGATGTAATAACAAAGAGGATTAGGTCAGTTTAGCATTTGTTATGTATTGGAAAAGATAGCTCCATTCTGCTATGTTGAAGGATTTGAAGCAGTGAAGCAAATTGAAAATAGAATGTTTTTAGGTTTTCCTCTCTCTGTCCTGTCTTCCTGTTCACGTGTTCTGTTCCATTTAAAAATTAGTGCAATTTTGGGGCACCAATTTCACCCATAGCAGCAAGCTATGCTGATTGATCATAAATTAAGAGCATTCAATTCAAAAGCTACGAGAATTGTCCAGTTTAATTTTCATCCTTAATACCACAGTTTACCTTCAAGTAATCAGCAACAGCAAAGCAAAAATCTACAGAAATTTACTTGTGTAACCAGACAGGCTCAGTACAAGAATTAGAAACAAATACTGTATTGTTGACACTACTGAGCCAACACCTTCGACTTTTATGGAAGGGAGTATACATTCTCTTTTCCATTTCAAATGGTCAAACTATTAGTTACTAGTTAATTTAAAATATTAGAGAAAAGGAAGTTAACATAGTTGTGCTAACTAAAGATAACACAATCCCAAATCTTCTGATATGGGGAGTTTTTCGACTGAACTCATGTTACAATGTATATTAGGACACTGTAGAAGATACAACACACATTTGTTGTACTTAAAGCAGAAATTGAAGCTTCTGATTTCCAGTTTTACCTTGCCCAAGTTCCTGCATGGATAGCATTCACCTACTCCTGCAATCTCTCTTCCCCTGATTCACCTTCCAGAATTCCTGGCTCCTCTCCAGCTGATGTCAGAAGAGTCAGCATTGTCAGGGAGCGCAGGCGACAGAGGAGATAAGGAAGGTGTTGAGACTTTCAATAATGCAAAAGACGGTGGGAAACACAGTCAGCAATTGAGGGAGTGTTAGCACAGTCAGTGAGGGAAAGCTATGCAATTTGAGGTTTACGACCCCATTCAACACAAAGTCAGTGAATTGCAGGCAGATCTTAAGCTGTGTGTCTTCAGTTCATGATAAGCAAAGGAACTCAACCGCGCTGGAATTATGCTCGACGTAATGGCTCCAATGTAAAGTGGTAAGTGAGTATATTAATTCGCAGTCAGTATGTGATGCTGACTTAAAGATCCAGACCAGATGAACTTAAAACCCAGTAAACCAGGTGACATGTTGCAGCATTTCACTGTCAATTCTCATGATTCCTTTTTGGATTTTAGTGTTTAAAACCAACATTCACAGAGCAAAAATATCGATTGAGGGATTTTTATGTTTGCTTGTTTGTATTTTCCCACAGGAAAAGTCTATGTACCCATGTTGAACCCAGATTTGTTTCTCATTACAAATGATATGCTATAAACATGAGTTTTAATTGCAGACTGCTTCTTCCTTTCCTAGACTTCCTTTGTTTGTTTGTTTGGTTTCTTTTATTCTTGGTAACTTCTCCATCCATAAACTTGCTCATTAAAAATTAAAGGGAAATTTCAGAAGGAACTAACTATACATTAATTTCTCAGTCATCTACTACCCCAAACAAAAAGGAAAACTGTTGATTACTAACTCGATTGTCAAAATTGGAATATTGGAGACATTTAATATGTTTGTCCTACTAGTGTTGTTCACTCTAAATCATTTGAGAAGGACCTCTCTAAATTGTAATTGTTTGGGAGCGGTACATGATCATATGAAGAATTTCAAGAGTTCTCCTTTAACAAATCTCAAAATTAAATATTTAAGTGACAAAGCTAACAAACTACTTGAAATGACGCAATAATGGAAATCTTGACTAACCCCTTCACTGACCCATTGTGTTTATCTAAAGGCTCTCACTATACCAGCAGGGCTGGCCTATTGAGAAGTTGTGTTTGAATTTTTACTTTTGTTTATTTTTCATTCTGTGATAATATTTGTTGAACTGCAACTGATTTATAAAAGATTCCATGCATAAAATACCACACATGTAAAAGAAATTGAACTAAATACCTCTCTCAAAAGGAAATGAAGCGCAGACCGTATTCAACATAGTCATTAATTGAAATGATGGTCACCTTTGTAAAGGACGGATTTAAATGTGTCTGTTCCAAGGATTTCTGAAAGGTTTGAAGGCCTTCTTTTACATTCAAGATTGTTGTGTACCTCATCAGTTAACTCTGGTTCAGCCAACCATTTTGACTATTTGACTAACTAGTGGAACATAGTTGGACACTTTAAAATGCAGTAGCGTTGTCTTTGCATATCCAAAATAAATTTTGAAGGTGAGAATGGCAAGATAAATGGGGCATCTTCTACAACTATTGGTTTGATTTAGTACCCAGATATCCTGAAGATGGCAACTTCAGTCTGACCACAGCACTTCAGATTGTCAGAGATGGACACTTTGGTCTTTCTTCAATAACAGCAACATTCCACCTCTGGTTAAGCCCTTTACATAGGACTTGCATATAAAATTATTTTCCTGGATATACAATAACGGGAAAGGCATCTTGCAGCCCACTAGAACAATCTAGGATGAAGTTATGAAGGAGTTTTCTTAATTTTATTCTTAAATTGGGTCCACATCTTTGGCACAATAAGAACTGCAGATGCTGGAAATCTGAAGCAAAACAAAGAGTTGGAGAAACACAGCAAGTCTGGCAGCGTCTGAAGGGAAAGACAGAGTTAACTTTTCAGGTCCAATGACCCTTCATCAAAACTGACCGTTTGTCTAGCATTTTCTGTTTTTGTTCCACTTCTTTGACACAGCGCAAAACTTCATATGAAGGATTAAGTAGTTTGACTAAGCTTTGGTATGCAATAGTAAAAATGTCCAAAACAAAAGACGGCTGATGCAACCTACTCAAGTGCATTCCTTCCAATATTTGGAACAGATAGCGATCCAGTAGCTGATGAAACTCAATCTCAAAATTACTATTGCAGGAACAATACATGGGGACCAGTATGAAAGCTTGCAATCATGTAAGGTGTAAACGTCTCATGGGGTTAGGTGATATGATATGATTTTTAGTGTTTTAGCATGATGTCGCATATGATCAAAATACCGACGTGTGCACAGATTTACAGTGAAGTGCGCTGTCCACTGGAGCTCGTGGTACCCCATAGCTGACCAAGAAAAAGTTCAAACCTGCACTGGCCAATTATTTGATGATTATCTCCCTAGGTGAGGGTGAGAGAGAATAAGAAAGTGGCAAGTAGGAATTTCTTTAGTATGTAGGAGGTGGGGGTGGGGCAGGGAGGAGAAGGAAGGTATATAGTATATACAGCTTTTCATGGGATACTTTTGTTCTCTTGAAGATGAAGAGGAAACCTGATGAGTTCCATGAACATATTATTTTAAAAAAAGTATGAGAAACCGAAATCAATTTCTTTTTCTCTTTTCTCTTCTTCTGACATTCCCTAACTAGCATGTGCAAACAGCCTGTCATTGAGATTGAATAAATTCCTCGCTAAATGGAAAAATAAGTTCATGGTTGCTGTTTCACTTGATATTAAAGTTAAAAGTCTTTAAAATTCTGCTAGGAAAACAACATCTCAAGTCGCAATTTAGTCCTGTACAGTTTGGACTCAATTCCCTCCAACAGTCAGCCTTCATACTCAGTGCTCAGAAAAACAAAAGCGTACGGGAAACACTATTAGATTTAGAGAGACATTGCAATTTCTATATAGTTTTCTTGGAGTTTACTTAAAGTAACATATCATAGGTAAGATGCAGGAAACCATAGTGATAATCACCAAGTAGCAATCTCAGCAATTGACCATGAAAATGCAAGTGCCTGTTTCAGTATTTATACCTCTCCTCACTGCTGTATTTCTGATAAATACACAGTATTTTTA
Source organism: Rhincodon typus (assembly GCF_021869965.1). Lineage (NCBI taxonomy): Eukaryota > Metazoa > Chordata > Chondrichthyes > Orectolobiformes > Rhincodontidae > Rhincodon > Rhincodon typus. Next base: position 48,485,867 of record NC_063345.1, read on the forward strand.
CAATTTAAACAATATATCAGAGAAACCTACAAGATCACAGGGCTTGTCAGTGGGAGCAGAATGTAACAGTTAATCAGAAGCAGAATGTGGTGATATGAGCTGATTAACATTCGTAATCATTATGAAGGAAAGATGAACAACTCAGTAAAAGTGAAGAAGATTTGATCACTCAAGCAGAGCTCGACAGAACGTTTTTGTAGACCCTTGCAGTGGAATCCACATAGCCAGTTTAGAATATTGTAGAGATTGGTTGCAAGTCAATTTTTAGTGTTTCACATCGTTAAAAAAAGACTTGTCTCATTTTGTTTTCTACACACTTCTCAACTCCTTCAGCAGAACATTCACTGTTCCAAAGTGGGAAGGTTTTCAGTGGGATTAAATCTTTACTTCAACTTCACATAAATAGGATCAGAAGCAGTATTACTATGGATTTAGTTGAATGAGTAATTGTACAGTACAGAGGCATTTACAATATGTTAAACATTAATGAAAAAGTAGGCATTTTGAGCAAGTTCTACTCTGGACACCAAATTCCCTGAACTGCAATAAAACATTCGCACATTCAAACTGTTCCTTTGGCATCACCATAGCAACATAGTTAGTGACTGTAGTGGGATATAGAGGGCATAACATTAGCAGAGATGAATTACATACAGGGGCTCTTTCATGAGCGTGAAATGCCCTTTTGTCACTCATGAGCAGCAAGGTTCTCAGCAGTTAGCCTGCATTTCAAGTTCCATTTCAAATTCAGCCCAGTTGTCTGAATGCTAAATGAAAGATTGAATAACATGGGCAAATCTTGCTATTATATACTAAATTAAGGCTGAAAGAGTTTGGATTAGGTGTCAGTATATCCAATTTATAGGAATGCCAACCAAAGCTTTTAAAAAATTATTGAGATGACAGTATTTAACACTAGCTGACATGTGGGTTTTTACCCTGTTGGAATGATTTTTTAATAGATTAAAAGGCAGAAAAAAAATGTGGGACATTAATTGCATGTTCATTTGTATCAAGATATCTGAAATCACAATTCAGCACAAAGCAACCTCAGGCACTGTTGTATTCAAGGGACTTCAGAAAATATTAAACAAACTAATCAGGTCTTTTTTTAAAATCCAAAACTTGTCTTTTTAAATCAGTGCTTCTTGATGTTTAAAGTTCATAGCACACAATGTTCCCTGGTCCAAGATTTACAATTTCAGGTTAGACGTGGTGCAGGCTGTGTACAATATACATCTTCCCAGGTACCTCCAGAATGCCCTTGATCTTGACTGAACACACTGCAATGTGACCTACCCTGTTAATAATGTTCATGCACCTTCCGAGATGGAGATCAGCAAATTGGTGAGCGCTGATGCAAATAATGAAGAGAATTCTGAAAACTTGCGCAGGACTAATTTCATGGAGGGCATGTGGTATTTGAGTGAAAGAAGATAGAGTTTTGCAAAGTTATATTACTTTTGGAACCACCTCATTAGAAAAAATTTGCATTTCTGCACCCACAAACACAGTTCGGATTTTCTCTGCATTTGGTGGATGATGACAGGCCTGGGAGCAAGATCCAGACAAGCTTGTAGATGGATGGAATGTGGTTTAGGGACAAAGCACCATAAGCATATCAGCAAACTGAAAACTTACTTACGCACAACATCTCTCTACACATTTCCCCATTAATAATGAAGAACTGAAGAGTCTGTGACCAGAGATCTACAAGTCCACATTGAATTATGCTGGATAAGAGGAGGTTACAAGAGGCTGTGGTTGTCCTTGTGATTGTGTCAGAGTCATTTCTGTATCTACTGACCTTATCCTGGGGTCAAAGAACAAAGATTCATCCCTCCTCCTCACAAAATACTAACTAACAATGCTCACTAGATTTGGTAAATGGGTACATTTTGCTCTACAGCTCGCTCATAGAGTCATCCTGCACTGAAACAGACCATTCAGTCCAATCTGTCCATGCCGACCACAATCCCAAATGAAAATAGTCCTACCTGCCTGCACTTGGCCCATATCTCTCCAAACGTTTCTTATTCATGTACTTATCCAAACTTTTTATTAACCGTACCCCCATCCACCACTTTCTCTGAAAGTTCATTACACATGAACCATCGTGTGAAAAGAAGTCGCCCCTGGTGTCTTTTTTTTTTTTTTTTTTTAAAAATTTCTCCTCTCACCTAAAAAATAAACCCCTTAGTCCTGAAATTCCCCATCCTAGGGAAAAAGCACTGCCATTCACCTTATCCAAAGCCCTCACGGTGATATAAACCTCTACCAAGGGGATTCATCAACTCCTTCGTTCTAATGAGAGAAGTTCCAGCCTGTGCGGCCTCCCCTTATAACTCAATTCCTCCATTCCTGACAACATTTTGGTAAATCTTTTCTGAGCCCTCTCCAGCTTAATAATATCCTTCCTATAGCAGGATGACCAGAGCTGTACTCCAGAAAAGGCCTCAACAATGTCCTGTACAACCTCAACATGATATCCCAACTCCTATACTCGAGCGCCTTCTTAACCACCCTGTCTGCCTGTGATGCAAACTTCAAAGAATTATGTACCTGAACCTGTAATTCTCTCCTTCCCTACCCTCAGAATAAAAGCAGCCATTATTGGAGCAAGTGATTTTTGGCCTCAGTCCAAGACTGCAAGTGTATTTGCCAGTCTGGGCCTCAATCCTGGAGACCACTTCAAACCTGCAGCCCCCCTGAACATCACAAAGCACCCTGGGTAATCGGGGGCCGGACTTTAATGAGTTTGAAAACCAATAAGCAGGACATACCGAGTGTAATTTAATGGGGATCGCACCGTCTTGCTAGTAAACTGGCTGGTGCCCGAAATCACATTTGTCAGGGACCCCTCAATTGGCTAAGAGGAGTTGAAATGGTGCTGCCTGAAAGGCTATAAGACACCCACTGGCAGCTCTCCCTGCCCGACTTCAGCAGGAACTGTGATTGATACCAAAGGCCTAGAATCGATAACAAGGGATGCAACCCACAGTTGAACAAGGGCAGGATAGGAGTTGCAAGAAAGAAGACTTTGCCTGGGGACTCAAAACAGGGAGCAGGGATACCCCAGCAGGCTTGTGCTTTGAGACAAAAGGTGCCTCAATCGGACAACTGAGTTTCTTTTAACAAGGGATGGACACTCAGGGTCAGAGTCATTCAGCATGGAAACAGACCTTTTAGTCCAACTCGTCCATGCTGACCAGGTTTTCTAAACTGAACTTGTCTCACTTGCCTGTGTTGGGCCCACATCCCTCTAAACTTTTCTTATTCGTGTGTACCAACCACAAACGAATCCAGCAGGTCCTACTCTATAGGACTCTGCACACAGCTGGTTAAATGGCTTTAACTGACCACTTAAAGACCTGAATTAGCCTCCAGGTAGAGGTGGAAATGCAGTAGAATCCACTCCCATACTCTCCTAGTGGATGAAATGTCCCTCTGCCTCAAAACTCAATGCCAAGGTGAGCGATATGATCATTTACCCCTCCTCCCCCCATTTTAAGTAATTCATACATGGTACAGACAGATTGGAACAATACTGAAGAGATATTGACTATGCACCATAAGGTACTAATTCTTACTGAGCTACAATGAATTGGAACAGCAGAGTTGTTGAATATGTTTGAGTGGGAAATGGATTTATTTTACTCAGTTTGCATATTCACAGTAGTGCTTTATAAGAAACGAAGGAAGGAAAGAAAGCCCATGATCATCGCTGATGCAGAGGCATTTATTTCGCTGACCAAAATAGTAGTAACAGGTACTTTGTACTCATTGCAACAAGACAAATTCGTGAAACTCAATAAGGAGACCAGGGAAAAAAAACTAGTTCCTATATTAAATGGCCTTTACTATGTGATTTTACTTATGAAAGGTGAAGTCTTTGTTAAAAAAGAAACAACAAATTTGAGTTAGATTGGATATGCTTTCCCATAAACAGTTTCTATTAATATAGAAATTCAGATAACTGATGCTGGGGTAGAAATTCCATGGGGGCTCATCCACTTGCCTACTGGAACTTGGTAGAAGATTGGTGCCATTATCGTTTGGTTACAATCAGGGTTACAACAGTGGATCAAAATTTCTGGAAATGTATTTTTCTATATCCAGATATGCAGTCACGCACAACCAAATGACTTCTTCCACCACTAAATCACCCCTGGCAATTTGCACCTATTCGTAACTACCATTAAATCACCCATGTTCTGAGAACATTTTCCCCTATTGGCTCAAGTGAGGAAGCAGATGGGCTCATTAAAAAAAAATATGGGTAACATGTAGAGGCCAGTGCTTATGGTCATGGACCATAGTATTCTCTTTAGTCCATTTAATCTGGTTGATTGACAGTTGTGATTCGAGCTCTTAGCCAGGAATAAATGCAATCAGCTTTTGGCATAAAAACAGAAAAAGCAGCAGAAAGTCAGCAAATCTGGCAGCATCTGTGGAGAGATCATTAATGTGGGGAGTCCATTTCATCCTGAAGAAGATTTAAACTGGACTGGATGTTGGCTGTTTCTGTTTTTCTCTCTCCACCATAGGTGCCAGACCACTGATTTTCTCCATCACTTTACAAATTCTCATTTCCAACATCTGCTGTATATTGCCTTTATTTCAGCTTTTGGCATATCTTGGTTCACATTTTTCAGTTCCATTTCTAGCTATACAGTAGTGATGAAACAGAACGTTGTAGACGACTATGCAAGAATTATAATACTTTTGTTATTCAGTTTTTTTTGGGAAAGTATTTTAAGTAATGCTTGCAAACTAAATTGTCCGTTACTATTTATTTGCTGGTTTACTTTACGTTATGGAAATTCTTACGTCTTATATAAACAGTTTCATATCTTCAATAAAGACAGTAATGCTCAGACAAGTAAGGCAAGTCAATAAGGAGACCCGGCACATGCACCAGCCCTGACCTCCATGTATAATCCAGTACTATGAGAAAATATTTCAGTTCATTGCAAAACTTAAATTCCAAGTCTTGAAGTTTCAGGAATGTTGGTTCATCTTTGCAGGTTGAATGAAAAACATCTTTGGCAGAGATTCTGAGCAGCAATGGAGGCATCAGCTTGAAAATTAAACTCACATGTTACACCTAATTGGGGTAGCATTCTGGAAATCAAGCCCCACTATTGCCAGACTCATCACAAAAGTTAAAGAGTATGAAAAGAATTCAAAATTTGCCAAATGTCTTGTCAACGCAGTTTAACAAAAGCATGGACCAGGTTTCTTTCCTAAACAAGAATTGCTTTTTATTATAAACAAACAGATTCAAGTACAGACAAGGAATTATGGACCATTGACAAAACTGTAACCCACTTATAGATTCTATCTCTACATAGATCAAAAATAAAAGGTGTTATGGGCAAAGGAAAATAATGGGATGCATTCAGTAGTCCCTGTTCACAGGATTCACAAAGATGGTCCTTTTGGCTTGTCAGGACATGCTACTCCTCAGTTCTCCTTCTTCAGATGCTTTCATTTGCTTGCAGAGGGCACAGGGTGACTGGCTCATACTTAAAAATCTCTGACTTACTGGTTAAGAGCCACATGCTATGGCAACTGTTAAAAGGAAAAATTAAATGGTCCTTCTTCAAGCTTAAAGTGTTTTTTTTTTAAAAAGAGCAGCAGTGAAAAGAGACAGCTCCTGCCTTAGGGAGATCTGATGGCTTCTCTCAAATATGCACAGTCCCAAGATGTTCAGCTACCTGGGACACAGTTATTGGCAGATGGGAAGCCTTTGTCACTGCTAACTGGTCACCAGACCACAGATCAATCAGCTGTATGGTGCCAGTCAAATGCTCATTTGTACACAGCTATCCAGCTCCAAGTCATCTGTAACCAGACTTCATTACTGCTTGAACAAGCAACTGTGTAATGGCACTTACAATGAGTGTCAGGTTAAAAAACAAGCAATCCTTCAATTTTTAAAGTAGTTCATTTCCTATTTCAGTCCACAACCAAATATACAGAAAAATATTTTTAAATGTGGTTTTTACTATATATTGTTCTTCACAAACTCCTGTCAATTTCATCTGAACTGTGGGAATTAAACTATTTTAAATAACTTGAAGCTACTTAAATTATTACATGGAGAAAAGTAGATACAATTGTATCAAACACTCACAGGATATCAACAAGAATCATTTCAAGCCTGTTTTTAATGTAAATCAGTGCTTCTGCAGCAGCAACTTGTAACCTATCACCACAAATTACAAGACATTTAAAACAAAATAATTATTTAATGTCTACATGAGTAATTAAGGCCATGGAATACCTGGCACTTTTAGTTCTTCAGTTACTCAAAAATAGATTTTTTTTAAACAGTTCCCATTAATGCAAACTCTATTAAGGACTTCATGTTCAAAATTTAATCAAATTTAAGGACTATGCCCTAAATATTTTCAAAGAGTAACACAAGCTATACAGCAGGACTTCCCAAACCATAGCTTGTGGTTACGATTCCCAAATCTGCAATGGGGGCCATGGAGTGCTGCAGGGCTCAGGAGAGCAGTTTCAGAAGTGCTGAATGTCAGGGCCAGGCAGTCTGTCAATCAGGACATTCACTACCCAAATACAGCCAATCTGGTGCCGAACATTCCTAGTGACGAGCTATCAGCCAATGAATCTAATATTCAGTCCCTGGCATTCAAAATTATTACCACTGCTGAATCGCCTAACATTGTAGGATTGCTATTAATCAGAAAGTGAACTTGATGAGCCTTGTAAATACAATAGCTACAAGGGTATTTCAGAGGCTGGAAATACTGCAGTGAGTAACTCACTTTGACTCCCTAAAGCCTGTCCACATTCTACAAGGCATGAGTTAGGAGTGTTATGGAATACTCCCTACTTGCCTGCATCTGTGCAGCTTCAACAACACGCAAGAAGCTTGACACCATCCAGGACAAACCAGTTCACTTCATTGGCACTGCTTCCACCATTCACCCCCACCTCTTCCTCTCTACATAATACACTGCAGGAATTCACCAAGGCTCCTTTGACCACTACTACCTAGAAGGACAGATACGTGGAAATATGGAACCAGCTGCAAGAACTTGTCCAAGCCACTCATCATCCTGACTTGGATTATAAGAACAGAAGTTGCTGGAAAAGCTCAGCAGGTCTGGCAGCATCTGTGGAGAGAAAATCAGAGCTAACACTTTTTTTTTAAAATTTTTTTTTGTAGAATCCCTACAGTGTGGAAACAGGCCCTTCGGCCCAACAAGTCCACACCGACTGTCACAGTATCCCACCCAGACCCATCCCCCTGTAACCCACCTAATCTACACATCCCTGAACACTACGGGCAATTTACTATGGCCAATCCACCTACCCTGCACATCTTTGGACTGTGGGAGGAAACCCATGCAGACACAGGGAGAATGTGCAAACTCCACACAGACAGTCACCCGAGGCTGGAATCGAACCCGGGTCCCTTGCGCGGTGAGGCGGCAGTTTCGAGTTGAGTGACCCTTCCTCAGAACCGACTTGGAAATGTATTGCCTTCAGTGTCACTGCTTCAAATTCTGGAAATCACTTCATACTGGTATTGTTTGTCTGTCTACTCCAAATGAATTGCAGTGGTTCGAAAATGCACCTCACCACCAACTTCTCAAAGGCAACTAGGGATGAACAATATACGCTGGCCCAGCCAGCGACACCCTCATTCCACGAATGAAGAAAGAAAAGAAATAAAAATGAATGAGAGTTTTAAACAAAATACTGACAGTGGATGAAGAATATATAGTTTGCAGAACAAATGAATAAGAGAGAGAGAGAGAGAGAGAGGAGACAGAGCAAGTTACTGAGTGTTACAGCATCTCATGACCTGCTCAGAGACTGGCCAGCCCCTGCCCTGCCCTTATAGTTCTGACTTGGGACAATGACCACTTTCAATCAAGCTTGGGATACATTGACCTCAGTCACCACATGCGCAATATAGTCCTGTTGACTGAAATGTTACAAACTTTAAAGCAAGTGGGAAAATCATTTGAACAAAATGGTGTTAAAATACCAAAATTGCAGCCATTGTGAAGGATTGAAGTAATGCTCAAAAATTAGGTGTAAAAAGCTCTTGGCAGGCTCTTAAACCGCAGGTTCAATTTAACAAAGTAGATTATTCAATTATCTATCCTCAATTACTAAATGATCCTATTGGCAGTTGGAGACCTGTATCCTGTATTCCTGCCCAAAATCCCTGTGCAGCAAATAAAGCCTAGTATTTTTCATATAGACTTCAAAAACGAAATACAACTCAATTTATTTACTCGATTGACACAAAGACTAATACAGGACAAACATATAAGCATATTGAACTGGCAGGAATGTTGTGTCATTTAAGGCATAGTCTGATTGTGTATATTGGTGAGTGGTTAGCTGAGTTGTCTGGATTGGTGGTTTGCGATATAGAGTGATGCCACCAGCATTCTACATTTCTTCATAGAATCCCTACAGTGTGGAAAGAGGCCCTTCAGCCCACCAAGTCCACACTGCCCCTTCAAAGAGCATCCCACCCAGACCCATTCCCCTAATTTCCCATGTCTAACCCACCTAACCTAAACATCCATGGACACTATGGGCAATTTAGCATGACCAATGCACCTACCCTGCACATCTTTGGATTGTGGAGGTAACTGGAGCACCCAGAGGAAACCCATGCAGACGCAGGAAGAATGTGCAAACTCCGCACAGTCGCCCGAGGCTGGAATTGAACCCGGGTCCCTGGCGTTGCGAGGCAGCAGTGCTAACCACTGAGCCACAGTGCCACCCTCCACTGTTCTATGCCTGCATTGACTGAGATAACCAGAAAGGACTCTTCTTCCTGTACCTTTCCCTTCATCTGAGGTGTGGTGACCCTCAGTTGATGTGATAAATTTCCAGAAGGCCTTTGATAAGGTGCCACACAGGATGCTGCTAAATAAAGTAAGAGCTCAAGATGTTAGGGACAAGGCACTGGCATGGATAGAGGATTGGCTGCCTGGCAGAAGGCAGAGAGTAGGGATAAACTTTTTTTTTCAGGATGGCAGCTGATGACTAGTGGAGTTCTGTATGGTTCAGTATTGGGATTGCAACTATTCACGTTATGCATTAATGATCTGGATGAAGAAAATGAGGGCATTGTTGCTATGTTTGCAGATAGCATAAAGATAGGTGGTGTTGAGGAGGCGGGAGGCTGTGGAAGGACTTGGACAGTCTAGGAGAATGGGCAAAGAAGTGGCAGATGGAATACAAATGACAGAAGGTGTGAGGTTTTGCACTTTGGTAGGAAGAATAGAGGCATAAACTATTTTGTAAATGGGCGAAGACTTTGGAAATCCAAAATGCAAAAGAGACTTATGAGTCCTAGTTCAGAATTCTCTTAAGATTAAAACACAGGTCTTGGAAGGGGTCCAGAGGATGTTTACAAGGATGATCCTGGGAATGAAGGTCTTGTCATATGATGAGCAGTCGCGGACTCTGGGTCTGTTTTCATTGGAGTTTAGATGGATGGGGGGGGGGGTGGAATCTCATTGTAACTTACAGAATACCGAGAGGCAAGGATAGAGTGGACATGGCGAAGACTTTTCCACCAGTAGGAGAGAGACTAGGAGTCAAGAGAACAGTCTCACAGCAAAGGGACAACACTTTAGTACAGAAATGATGAAGAAATTTTGCATCCAGAGGATGGTGTATTTATGGAATTTCATTGCTACAGGACATTGTAGAGGCCAAGTCATTGAGTGTATTTAAGACAGAGATTGGTCACCTTACTAATCAAGAACCAACCTAAGGTTATAGCGAGAAGGCAGGACTGTCAGCCACGATTGAGTGGGCCAAATGTCCTAATTCTGCTTCTAGATTTTATAGTCTTATAAAAATATAGTGATAAATGGGAGTTTAAAACGTCTGTGATGAAAATAAATGCTAGACAGTGTCTCATCTATGCCCATTATTAGAATAGAGAGAAAGGAAAGATGAGGAAGAAATTAATAGGGAAAAATATTCTTAACTGCACGACTTTGGATTAGAGCCACTGAGAATGGTGGCTTTTCTTAACAAAGCACCCATGCTTAATCTTGGCCTGTGTAATATTAGTTATGGAAAAACTGTCTTGGAGAAAAAAAAATGCCAGGGTACAGAAGTGGTAAAATTTACAATCCAAAGTTTGGGGCTCATTTAGATTATAATGAGGGGATAGAACTGTGATAATAACTGTCCTGGGCAAATCAAGTGTGCCAGAATGAAAAAGTACAAAACATAAATACAATGTCACAACTGCTGCACTCAAGTAGGATTAGGATGTAAGACTTTTTGGGAAATATCATTCTTAAGATTGTATAAGAATATACATTCTGTAAATGTATGTTTTACAGCATAGAAACAGACTCTTCGGTCCAACTCGTCCATCTTGACTAGTTATCCTAAATTAATTTAGTCACATTTGCTAGCATTTGGCCAATATCCCTCTATACCCTTCGTATTCATATACCCATCCAAATGCCTTTTAAAACATTGTAATTCTACCAGCCTCCAGCACTTCCTCATGCTCGTTCTATACATGCACCACCCTCTGCATGAGCAAGTTGGCTCTAACGGCCTTTTTAAATTTTTCCTTTTTCACCTTAAACCTTTGTCCTCTAATTTTGGACTCTCCTACCCTGGAGAAAAGGGTTTGACTCTTCACCCTATCCATGCCCCTCATGATTTTATAAACTTTTAAAGGTCACCCCTCATCTTCTGACGCTCCAGGGAAAATACCCCCAGCCTCTCCCTATGGCTCAATCCTGCTTTTTGATTTACTCTTTAATGGTGAGTGAAATCCAGGTAAATTTCCTCCTTTGCTCTAAAACCTGGATATGCTATCTCTAATCACTTTCATACCTATGTAACCTGAATGTGTTCATTTGAGAGGTCATTGTGCCTGATGCTCTGGAAATCAGAACACCTTCTTCCTTTTTCTCCTCTTGATTTCTTGTTGCCCTTTTCTTCCATATCCTGCAAGCAATCATGGCATCTATCATTTCATTGAAGGGTCTCCAAAGTATTTATCGGGTCATCAATAACTACTTTTATATAATTTCCAATACCCCATAGCCCTCTTGTCAGCCTTCTTACACATCATGTCTGCAAAAGGACTAACTTTACCAAACTTCTTCATGCTGCACCCAACCCTCCTGACATTGTCACATTTGATTTGTTGGCAGAATCCACTATCATTACCCTTCTCAATTTTTTCTATGCTATGTACTCAAGAGCAAAACTTTTGCCATGGTAACCTTACAGTGTCCTTACTGTGGATATTTGCATCGAAATTCGACCATTGCATACATTACTTAAAGTATGGGCTGTAAAGTGCTGAAGTTATACCAGGCATTACATAAATGAAGTATTCTTCCTTTGTGATTCACCTCGTTCATGTTATCCCCAATCCTGACGTAACCTTTTATTACTCAACTTTCTTATTTTCCTGAAGGATTTGAGCTACAGAAAAAAAAAGTTCTTGCATTCTGTAACAGCTTTGACTATTTCATGACATGCAAAACATTTCTACAGCGAAGTAAGTACTTTCTAGTATGATAAGATCCCACAAACCACAGGGAGGTTCGTGACCAGATTTTTATTGGTAATCCGAGCTATGGGATAAAATGGGAGCCAAAATATTGAATATATTCAAGAGGCGACTAGATATAGCAGTTGTGGCAAATGGAATCAAAAAGGTTACGGGGAGAAAGCAGGATTAGGCTGTTGAGTTGGACAATCAGCGGTGATCGTGAAGAATGGTGGGGTAGGCTTGAAGGGCTGAATGACCTCCTCCTGCTTCTATCTTCTATGTATCTAAGATCAGGTGAGCTTGCCTGCCCTTCTTTGAAGAATCTATGGGATCTCTAAAGTCCATTTAAGAGGCCAGACAGACCTCAGCTACTCACCCTATATACAAGCATAGCATCTACTACTGTTAACTGGAGCATTGACAGGATCAAGTGTCCTGCAGCCCAGGCTGTGTCACCTTCCTAGCTGAAAGAAATGAATAAGAGAGAGAGGTGAAGGTAGGGGCAGGAATAAACAAACCAAAAGGCTTTTATCAAGCATCAGTAATTTTTTTTTAAATTTCAAGGGCCTCTACGGTAAAGTGCTTAATCTGATGTGATGGGTCTGGAAGAATGCATCTTTTAGGGGAAAAAACAAAGTCGTTTCAAATTATCAGTGCGCTGTTGTATTGTGCTGAGTGATGCAAAATCTGCGTTCAAGCTCAGTTGCAGCTTTTAGGCTGTATATAACAGTACTGACAGTAGCTGACCACAGAATGTTTCCCCTTAATGGCCTCTTACTATTTATCCATTATACCAGTAAAATCTAATTATTTCTCTTTACTCTGTGTCAAACTTCAGAATTTTGCTGGGCTGGCACTGACGACTGATTTCATTAATTTTGATTACCTTTGTTGAGACTGACTCCATTTCACAAACAGAGCTAAAAGCTGCTTCAAAATCCCCAGCCGCACATTATATCAACACAGTTTCCTAAATTAATTTGTACATGGAGTAGCAAATAAAAAGTGCTGAACATTATTTTATTGACTAAGTACAGATGCAGACAGAATAGTGCTCAGTGGATGTAACTCTTAAGAATGCAACGGGCTCGGGAGTCAATAGTTTAAATTAGTAGATCACGTAACAAGGCAAGTGTGATTTGCCAAACCAAATACTCAAAATCAAAATGCAAACCTTACACGAACTTTCAGCAGTATTTTGCCTCTGTAAACAACAAAAAAGGTTCCAGTGATTTTAATGAACAGCAAGATTTCTTTTGTTTCCAAATTTCTACTTTTCGCTCTTGAAAATATCTTATTCCCTACTGAAGTATATAGTTCCAGAAGTCACAACACACTCAGGCAGTGCATTCAACATTAAATCCCAAGTGACCCTTGATGGAGAATATAAGCATAGTATTAAACAGTGTGGGCATTGCTGCCAAGCCTAATTGGGCCTGTACAATATTCATATACAGGCACAGGTTTCTATATCTAGTAGAACAGAAGCTAGTTTTTACCTCGCTAGTGCAGCAGTGCACTCTCCTAGCTCAGATCAATGACTAGAATCAAATACTGAGCCACCTTGAATGCCTCAACCTTTCATCGAATAAACTTGCTGAGCTACAAGGGAACTTTAGGTACGTCATTTTCCAAAAGTGCGTGCAGAGAGCTTATTGCCAGTCACTGACAACCCTCCTGTTTTGGAGAAGCTTTATATTTAACATCGCTTAGAGTCTAAAGTTTTATTTAGTTTTGAAAGGTTGCAGAAAATGGACTCGTTATGTTTTGTGGACATACCTGGAGTGGTTGCTTTTAAAAAAAAAATCATTTTATTCTCTGTGAGTGTTATGAAAAATCTCCAAAAAAAATAAGTGGTTTCCTATAAATCACATGACTGACAAACACTTGCTTTGCTGCAAATCCCCCAGGGCAGTTTTGAATAATGCATGTCTTGAAGAGATGCTTATTTTCACTTATTCAGTTGGAGGAAAGCTTGCTAAGAACAAGTTTCTCAGCTGAGCCCTTATTTCTAAACAGAAAATCCAGACACTAAGTTGAGGGTGAAATCGATTTGTTCTTTTGAAACAATGACTGAAGGCAAATCTCAAAAGTGTATTTCCTGAGCAAGCTAATGTCAGTAGGACTTCGCGGACAGTGACATAATTTTTTTTAAAAAGTCAATAGTGCTCATTTATTGGACATCCCTAATTGCCCAAAGGGCAGTTAAGAGTCAGCCACAATATTGTGGGCTTAGAGTCACAACAGACCAGGGCAGAGAACCTCATGGGTCTGGGTGGGAAGGTGGGGGGAGTTCTTACGACAATCAGTAATGGCTGCATTGTTGCCATTAGGCTAGCTTTTTATTGCAGAATTTCTGTTTTACTTTTAAATTAACTTCAAATTCTACAAGTTGCCATGGTGAGATTTGAACCCATGTTCCCGGAACATGACCCTAAGGTTTTGCAGCTATGCCACTGTCTTGACCACGTCAGAGAATCAGAGCAAGAAACCTCGGACATGAAATCTTTAGACTTCAAGAATGACCCATTGACCAAAGTTTTCTTTTTTCCCAAAAAGCCAATGTGTAACGAAATAACCCCAAAATGCGTGCGCATGTACTTTGTTAGGGAAAAAAAGAAACTTTCTGTTTTGCAACGGTGTTTATACTTCTACGTTACTGACTGCTTTAATCAATGCTTCAGAAATTTTGTTTTGATAATAAACCTGTACTGGCATTGCTCGATATCTTGTCATTTAAACCCTGGGATTTGAAACAGTATTTATTTGGAAAATGTACTTTAGTTTGATATTGTGACCGATAGAATAGTGAGACTGGAGTGACAGTGCGCTCCTTCAGCCTGTTATAACACGGGGGGGCAGATTTTTAAAAAAATTAAAATTAATGAAGGGATCATATGCTGTCCTTTGACATTGGTTGATGGGATGAGTAAGGTGGGAATGTAATGAAGCAAAAAGAAAAAAAAAAAAAACACTCCTTAGGACAAGAGTTTCCATAGATGTTAGGAAGTATTTGAACAATTGGTTTCAAAGTCACTAGTCTTGTAACAGATGACAATAAAACTTGTGAAGTACAGGAGATTTCCTGCTGGGTGCATCGTTCAAAGGCCATAGTTTCAGTAAGCAGAGGAAATTACAGATTACTTGGATTGATGAGGATTTATGGATTCAACTTTTTAAAAAGTGATTGAGAAACTGAGCAGGTCTGGCAGCATTTGTGGAGAGAGAAAGTTAACATTGAGTCCAATGTTACTCTTCTTCAGAGCTGAAAGGAAAATTGTCTTTTTCATGCTGTTTACAGAGGGGTAGGAGAAGAGATTTGGAGCTGATTGTGAGGATACGACGAGCAAAAGCCAAAGGGAATGCTAAAAGTTGAGATAGAGGTATGAAATAGATATAAAATAACATTTTTTCAGCTGAGCAATGGCAACAAGGTATAGGCCTAGGTGAGCTTGAAGTCAAGATAGAGGACAGAAATGATTGAACTCTATGTTAACTCCTGAAGGCTGTAAAATACCAAAGTGTAAAATGAGGTGTGTTCCTCCCACTTGCATTGAGTTTCTCTGGGCCACTACAACAGGCCTGGGACAGAAATGTTTGTACACGAGCAAAATTCTTATCAAAATTACAAGCACCAGGAGACTGGATTCATTTATATGGAGAGAGCAGAGGTGTTCTGCATAGTGGTCACCCAGTTTGTGTTTGGTCTCCCTCATGTAGAGGGGCCACATTGTGAGAAGTGAACACTGTAGGTATGTAGAAAATAGTACATATAAACTATTGCTTCAGCTGGAAGGTGTGTTTGGGTCTTTGGACAGTGAGGAAGGAGGAGGCAAAAGGAAGTTCAACTGCATGGGAAAATGCCAGTGGGGAGAAACCGTGGAATGGTAGGAGGGTGGGTGGTTGAGGAAATGGTCCATGTGGAATACTGACAGTAGAGGGGAATAAAGACACATCGGGTGATTGTATTCTGCTGGCAGAGGATGATCCTTTGAAATATGGAGACATGTAGGGTGGAAATGGAGGACAAGGAAAACCCTATCCTTGTTCTGGGAGGGAGAAAGGAGAAGAGTGGATATGGCTGGAGGTTGGTTGGGGGTCGTTGGTGGGTTGTGGAGGAGGACAAGTTGTGTGGGGTGGGGAGGGGGTTTATTACTGGAGTCAGCTTGCAGTGGATCTCGGTGGGCAACTTATGCCCAGAAGTGAAAAACAGCAAGCTCAAAAGGAGGAAAGTGTCAGAGATGGATCATTGAGAGAGGAGGATGGAAAACCAAATGATTACATTTTTCCAATTCTAGGCAAGAGCAGGAAGCAGTACTGTTGACATCATCTACGTATCAGGGAAGTATTTGATGCAACACCCACCACCCCGGTCCCCTAAGTAGAACCGGAATAAGGAATGTTTCACATACCCTGCAAAAGGTACAGGCATAACTGGTATCCATAGCTACACCTGACTTGGAGAAAGTGAAGCGATCTAAAAGGAGACAAGTCATGCAAAGTGAGGATGAGCTCAACCAAGCAAAGAGAGAGAGGTGTGCTGGATGGGAAGGAAGAGGCCGAGAGCTTTCATAACATCATAAATTGGGGATGGAACAGTAGAAGATTTACACATCATGATCTTCTGCAGCTTTGCAAGGTGTTTCACATATTAGAGGATAATTTCCAGAGTTCTTTCTAAAGCAACATTAAGATCACCTTTTTTTTTTTAAAAAAATACCTCTTCCAGGAGAGTTTGCAGGCTGTCCTGGTAGGAGATGGAAGTGTGGAGGAACTGAACATGTTGGTAAAATGGATACCATTTGAGCTAGTAAACCTAAAATGGAGTTTGTCAGAAGAGTTTCCCATGTAGATGGCAAGAATTGAAAAAGAAAGTTGAGATAGGAAGAAATTGGTTCTGATTGGCAAGAACAGACTGAAAAGATGGATCCACTGGAACTATCTATCTATTGTGCATTTTGGGAAGGAGGTAGAAGTGAACTTTTCAAATTGTTCTCAGTCAAGTTACTATGGTCTTAGAAACTTTCCCCCAACTGCAGTGAAGCCAAAATAAATAACCCATTTTTAGTTTAAAGTTTTTTTAATATAAACAAATGGGCTTTGTTACATCAGATAAATGGCAAAAATGTTTTGACTTTGAGAGCACTAAAAACAGCCAACTGTCTAAGAGTTGGATCATGCAGCACTCAATTATGAACTTTTCTATTGGCAATTAGAATAATGAATTCAAAAAAGATTCCTAACTAATTTTCTGTTACGTTTGAATGCAGGTTCGGGTCGAATTGATTGGTTAGATTACTTATACAGCTTTTATTTTCCCTTGCCCCCATTTACAATTTCTGTTGAAGGAACAAATAAAATGGAGAAAAAATTCAACCAAGATTTAATATGTTTTCTCTAAATGGTACAGTCAGATTTTCTCAGCCTACATTTGAGGAAGAACATAGAGTTCCAGAATGTGTGCACCTCAGTTAATTTGATGAAGGCATCACAGTCTGTGCACCATGGTACACAGAGACAGTTCATAAAGTTTACATGAGCTGGCAGTTCAGTGAATATTCTCCAGCAGTTAAACGTTGAGGATAGTCCATGTTAATCGACCCAGGACCCATTTGTTGACTTCTGAGGGGGGGTCACTAGACCCAAAATGTTAACTCTGATTTCTCTCCACAGATGCAGTCAGACCTGCTGAGCTTTTCCAGCAAGTTCCGTTTTTGTTCCTTTTTATTTATTACCAGTTGTAGTCACCAAAAAAGGTATAAAATTTAGTTGTTCCAACTTTATTCAACATGCTGTATAGTGGAATACGAAGGGCAGAGCTGTACAGTTATCAGTTTCTTCAGTTTGATAGCTATGCACCAAAACAAAAATGACGCCGATCATATTTATAACTTGTGTTTTTAATCTGAGATTGTTCAAGAATAATCATAGTCTCAAGGATGGAGGCTTTATGAGCAAAATAGGGAGGTAGCAGCTGAATATTTTAATCCCGTAAAATGCGTCTTGTTTTTAAACAAGACGTAGAGGATAAATATAGCAACTATAGACTGGTAATCTGATATAGAGGAAAGCAATTGAACAAGTAGATTGATTCGAAAAGAAAGCCAGCTCAAATTGGTCAGAAGGAAAAAAAAAAGTACAATTAATTTAACTTTTTTCACAATATGACAGAGTTGGTAAGAGCAAAGTGGTAGGAAACAATAGTAATAAACAGTTGGTTTACTGGCCAGAGGAAGGAGTTTACCCAGGCATTAAAACTAGGACCACTACTTTCCTGGTTCAATTTAATGTCCTTGACTTGGGGATCGACCACAGGACACAATTTAAAAATCTTCAGAGGACTACAAGAAAGTATTGGGAAGAGGACACTGCTAGGCTTGTGAAGTGTTTGGACTGAACAAATTTAATGCCATGAAATACAAAATGATTATTTTCTTTTTCTTCCCATGAAAATGTAAGTACAAAATAAAGGGGACATTTCTAAAGGGTGCAAGGATAAGTGACACCTGGAGGTATGTGTATTCAAAAGGTGGCAGGTAGGTAAAAAGTGTGATTAAAATAAAAGGCATACAAGACCCACACAGGATCCTGGACTTCATTAACAGAGGTATAGGAGTGAAAGGCAAAGAAGTTATGAAGTTTTTTTTTATAAATATAAAACACAGATTAAACCTCAACTGGATTATTATTTCCAGTACTGAGCACCCTCTTCATTTGAATGTTTTAGAGAAGGGGCAGGAAAGATTGATGAAAATGATTCCTGGAATAAGGGCTTTCATTTACATGAATAATTTGGAGACGTTGAAAGTGTTTGCCTTCTGAAAGGTTAAAGGAATTATTACAGATGTTCAATGTCATGCAGGGTCTTGACGAAGGAGGAGATGGGAAAAACTGCTTTGGCAGAAAAGTCAGGAACTCAACACTGATTCAAGGAAAATGAAAGCAAAACACAGCAGATGCTGGAAATCTGAAATTTAAAAAAATGCTGAAGAAATTCAGCAGGTTTGGCAGCATCTCCAGGGAGAGAAACCAGTGTTCCGAAGAATCATAACAAACTAAACATTAACTGTGTGTCTCTCTCTACTGATTTAAGGTGAATAGGAGAAGAGTCAACAGCAAAGCATGGATTTCTTTTACTGCAATGAGTGGTTAGGACCTGGAAACTAGTTGACCAATTATAGAATTGCCAAAACAATCATTTATAATGCGCTGAGGTCTGGAAATGGCAGCAGACATGGCTAAATGAATGCTATTGAGATACTATTGTAACACGTTAATGTGTTTAGTGTAACTTTAACACCCAAATACAAGTAGACACTGCCTGATGACAGCACTTCCAAGTCACTTAAAATCCATTTGAGGCAGAGAGATCTAGCTGCCAAGCACAAGACAGGACATTGATGCGAATCCTCTTAGCTGCTTCACCTGGCTCCTTGAAGCTACTTGTCCATCCAGCATCAGCTCAATGCCCATCCATAACCAAGAACCAAAGGCATAGCTATTGATACAGTGGAAAACTCTTAGATGCTTGGATTTTAAATATTTTCTGACCAGCATTCCCTGGTTAATATTTCTATCCAAAATGTTACAAGAGAATGTAATTAAAATTATATTCTCTTTGAATAAAGACAACAACTTGCACCTGTTATAGTAGGGAATGCGAGTTCTGTAATAAAGCAGGGAGAGTGAGGGGGTAGTTTAAACTTCTTTGATTATAATCGAGGAGCTACTAACTGCCTCAAAAAGCACCATACAGAGGCTTTTTGGGAATGGAAATTGTCTATTTAGGCTGTTCATTCTGCACTCGGTTCACCTCCACTTCAGGCCTGGTTTTCCTGAAGATTCCATGTTCTAGCAATCTTGAGATGGAGGTGGGATCACAGAGATGGGATTAGTCCAGTATCCAGAGTCCTACCTTCAGCCTGAGAATCTGGCCCCTGATACCCTCCTCCACTGTCCCTGCCATGTAGAACTAATATTCAGCAACCAGGTCACTTTGGTGGAACAGGAACACTGTTGCACAGGAAACAGTACGAAATTTGAAAAAGGAAAACGTTAATGCTGTAAAACAAATCTCTTGAATATAGAGATATAA
The DNA here is from genome assembly GCF_021869965.1 of Rhincodon typus. NCBI lineage: Eukaryota > Metazoa > Chordata > Chondrichthyes > Orectolobiformes > Rhincodontidae > Rhincodon > Rhincodon typus. Next base: position 48,505,507 of record NC_063345.1, read on the forward strand.
ACAAGGGTTTGGATATTTTGAATACCTACAACACTTGATTGATCGAAAGTTCAAATCAAACAAATTCATTTACAGAAATATTTCTGAGGATAGGTTATTTTCTGCTAGGAGTAATATCCAACGGAAATTAGTCCACAGAAGGAAGCTATTTGAACTTGTGCTGTTTTAAAAGTACACATTTATCAATTTTCAAAGGCATATCAATGAGAGGCAAACTTCTCATTAACCACTTCTTTCAACTGGGGTAATTTATTCTCTAATTACTTACTATTTTCTGCTAATAGGGAGTCTACAGAACAAAAAAAAGGTAATGCAATCAATCATCGGAAATTATACTTCGATTCTGGGTCAGAACATCTTTCCAACTTTGGTTTAGGCATGTGTACAAAATCAAATCCATATCTGTAGATTAATAAAGAGCTTTGAATCAGCTACCCATTCGAAGCTGTGAATTTAGCTGCACTGTGACTTTGGACAGTTTTCCTGAAATTTCCATTGTTGCTTTAAAGATCTCAGATCAGTCCGTATTGAATCCTTGGCTGGTGGGATGGTGTCAGTGGGGGAAACGGTAGTCTTATTTTTCCATGACAAAATTAAAAGTGGGAAAACGGACAAAGTATCACATATCTGGACAAGAATCCCCTTCTTTCTTTAGCCAATATCCACAGGAACCATTCCTACGCTTCAAGAGCTATCAAGTGGCCTATGAATTTCTCACTGGCTTCAGATACCTTCATGGAATGGATGATCACCAGCACCAACCTCAAAATCAGGCCACAACAGATGGTGTTTACTTTTCCCCTAAGAAGGAAAAGAAAACCCATGCACAAAAAAAAAGCACTGACATTTAATTTGAACAGATAAATGTGTAGTCACCATCCAAGCAGGAAATCTAACAATAATACTAAATATTGTTTTTCGGAAAGTTAAGTAGCACAAATTACAGAGAGAATTATTTGTACACTCGCATGCAGGCAGAAGATATACAGAATCAAGCTGCTTAATGTTTTGGTGATGAATGATGAGTTAAACAGATTGCAGACAGTCATTATATTATGTATTCCAATGTAAAATGGACCATTATCACATTGTTTAAAATATTCAGCCTTATATGATACCTTCCTTCCAGACAATAGTGGGAAATTTTGACGTTATATGGAAAATGTTCAAGTTTTTATGAAATCTCCTGCGATTGTTTTGCCGAGATTAGTTTAGCTCATTTTCTTCATGCTACTGGGAAGATGCGTGCTTTTCCATTTGGTTCATCTCTAGAGAGTTATTTTACTCGGATTATGGAGTCAGCAGCAATACAGCCGAAGTGTTGGTGTGGTGTTAGTTCCTTTTAAAATCAATTAACACATTTAGTACACGGATGAACAACCTTTTCCCAGTTTAAGGTTTAATATGCTTTGACTGCAAACAATAAGCAACTTATGCACTTTGAAATGCATAATTGTTTATTTCAAACAGGTAACCATCTATACATAAATATTTACAGACAAATATTTTATGAATTCACAATATTTCCAAAACTAAAAATTCTAAGCAATGCACATACAAATTAAAATCAGACAACTAGAATAATGCAAAACAAATGACTTTCATCAAATGAAAGATAAAACAGCAGAGTAGAAGTCTTGCTGTTTTGTGAAGCACAAATGGACCTAGAACTGACAAGATTCGTCAGTGTTCACACATTCAGCTGGAAGGGTCAAGCAACAGCTCCTGCCATGACTTGAGCCAGAGCCTATATAAGTGTGAGGAATGAATTGCTAGAACAGTTGAAATCAAAGTGGAAACATTCTGCATTAAAGTAGTGAATAATTCTTCCAGGATGGAAGGTGGAGCGTGCATCTGTTGTGATGCATAAAGTGAAAGGTCGGCTGTAGGTGAAGAAATAGCCTTGAGATTCCAAATGTGGTTTACACAATTACAGTGTTTGCCTATGTAGCTTTAGAGACTGAAAGGCTTATTTATTTAAAAAAAAAAAAAAAAAATTTTTGTTTTACTACCCATGGGAATATATTCTTACATGGTAAGGTTCATAGAGAATTATTCTGCTACACATCTAAAGCAAGGACATGACTACACTTTCTACTTATAAAGTAGCAATGAAATCTTGTCGTCATAAAATTCCCAAGTTGGTCATGCTCTGGAGAATTACCATTCTGTCTTCTTCCTGATTGCTATTCTTGTTTATATCCTTCCTGCCCCTACATTTTTGATCATGTTGTAGGCTCTAAAACATGATAAATGCACAAAGCTCTCAGTTACTAATTAGCTTTTTCCTGTACTTAAACTAAATAGGGACGTTAGAATTAAGCTTGGATCATGATTTTATCCAGCTTTTCAATGTTTTTTATTTACTCATGTTGTGTTGAAACATAATACAGAATTAAAGCTGTCACTTCATAACTGTCTTGCTTGATAACAACCCACTTCATTTGCAGGTTTCATAATGTGGTGAGATTCAACATTGCACAAAGGAATGGAGTACTTTCATGAGTATCACAGGGCTATCTGGGTTGTCAGGAAGTTGGACACAACCTGGGCTATCACAATTTCTGGATAATCTTGCATTTTTTTGAATGCACAAGAAGCACTGCACACAATTGTCCCTTTGCTTACATATTTTCAGTGCATCAGAAGTTATAATGACACTATATTGTGGAGGTGCCAACTGAGCCCTCTTTATATTAGTGCTATTTACCCAAACATTATACTGCATTATTTCTAAAGCAGAGCAATGACTAATCAAACCTATCATCTGATTGTGTTACTGGCATGCATTAACGCTTCCCTGAAGGTGTTAAACCCACCCCAAAGGTGTTAAACCCCTTAGCACCTTTGGAAAAAGTTTGTATTTGTTGGATAGTAATGGGGAACACACATCACTACACAGAGTCATGCGGCATGCAAACAAATCTTTCAGTCTAATCCATCCAGGCCAACCAAGTTTCCCAAACTCGCCTAGTTCCATTAGCCTGCCTGTGTTTGGCCCATATCTCTCTAACTCTTTCCTATTCATGTACCTATCCAAATGTCTTAAAAATTTTGTAACTGTACCTGCATCTGCCGTTTCTTCTGGTAGTTCATTCCACATGTGCACCACCCTCTGTGTGAAAAAGATCCCCCTCAGGACTCTTAAATCTTTCTCCTCTCAGCCTAAAAAATATGCCCTCTAGTTTTGGACTCCCCTACCCTAAGAAAAAGACCTTTGCTATTCACCTTATCTATGTCCCTCCTGATTTTATAAAACTCTATAAGGTCACCCTACAACCTCCTACCTTCCGTTGAAAAAAGTCCAAACCTATCGAGCCTTTCCTTATAACTCAAACCCCCCCAGTCCAGGTGAAATCCTGGTAACATTTTTTCTGAACCCTCTCTAATTTAATAATATTCTTCTTATAAAACATGGCAACCAGAACTGTACACAGTACTCCAAAATGGCCTCACTAATGTCCTGTAGAATCGCAACATGACATCCCAACTCCTAGACTCAATTGTCTGAGCAATGAAGGCAAGCGTACTAAGTGCCTTCTTAATTACCCTGTCTACTTGTGATGCAACTTTCAAAAGAACTATGTACCTGAACCCATAGGTCTCTGTTCAACATCACTACCCAGGGCCCCACCATTTACTGTACAAGTCCTACCCTTGTTCATCTTTCCAAAATGCAACACCTGGCATTTATCTAAATTAAACTCCATCTGCCACTCCTCAGCCCATTGACCCAATTGATCAAGATCCCTTCGTACTGGGAGGTAACCTCCTTCACTATCCACTATACCACCAAAATTGATGGTATCCGAAAACTTACAAACCACGCTTCCTAAATTCTTATCCAAATCACTTCTATGACAAAACAGCGGACCCAGCACCGATCCCTGCTGAACACCACTGGTCATAGGCCTCCAGTCTGAAAAAAAACCCTCCATCACCAGCCTGTCTCCTACCATCAAACCATGTTTGTATCCAATTGGCAAGATCTCCCGGAATCCCATCTAGTAAAAGAGGGTGAGGAAGAAACAAGCACAATAGAAGCAAAGGGAATACATTCGTCCCGAAATTCAAATATTACTGGAAAAATGCAAAAAAAAATTAAAACAAAAAACAAAAAGAATGATCAAATTAAGAAATTGGCCTGTATGTAGTTGGTCTGTGAATAAGATGCAAGAACACTCCAAGAACCCAATAATGTATCATTGGGAGACAAAAAAAAAATGAAATTACCTGGTGTTTGATCCAGGTGTTAGTTTGACAGGGAAAGGCTATGTTTGTTGCCGTTGCAAGTACAGGAAATGCCAGGTAGCTACCCATGTAAAACAACCCTGGAACTGAGCTAACTGCAATACCAAAAACAGGTTAAACAAAAGCAGAAACTTTGCAGGTCTGGCAGTATCTATGGAGAGAAAACAGTTAATGTTTTGAGTGTTTCAGAGATAGTAGGAACTGCAGATGCTGGAGAATCTGAGATAACAAGGTATAGAGCTGGATGAACACAGCAGGCCAAGCAGCATCAGAGGAGCAGGAAGGCTGACGTTTCGGGCCTAGACCCTTCTTCAGAAAAGAAGAATGTTTTGAGTGTGCTTCTTCACTAAACTATGGGTCACAGTGGTTTGTTTCAGATGTCTAACAATCAAGTTCTGTGGAAGGGTCACCGGACCCGAAACGTTAACTCTGTTTTTTCCCCGCCTCAGATGCTGCCAGACCTGCTGAGCTTTTCCAGCAACTTTGTTTTTGTTCCTGATTTATAGCATCCGCAGTTCTTTGTTTTTAAATCAAGTTCTTCGTTTTAATACAGTTTTTTGAATAAACTCTTACCTATACTTTAAAGATAAGCTTTGTTTAGGAAGTGATCAGATCTAGTGTATATAGTGGTGAACAAAGGGGCAGTGAGCATTCAATGGTCAACACAGTCACACAAGGATGGCATTAGCTCCACCGATTGCCAGTTCCAGTGTGACGACAAGGCATACTCAAACTAGGTAGAATGCAGAAAGCATAGTTTCTTTAAAAGCTGAGATTATATTGAAGGTGCAAGTTTTGGTTATGGATACAGTATGAAATATATCCAAGTGACAGGTGAATGCAGGGCAAAACATATTGTTTTAGTTTTATTCAAGGAAACAGAATTACAAATTAAATGAACAAATTGTGCACAGCTATACAGGCTAGTCAAAAGAGAGATTTTCAGTAAAATCAGAAAAATCTAGAAAATGTTCAACAGGGGAGCATGTGTGAAGACAAAAATAGAGTCAATGTGTCAGGTTGATCACCTCTTATCAGAACCTATGTGGATTCAGATTTAGAGGCACAACTACACGAAACAGAAAGTGCTGAAATTGTCATCCAATAGGAGCCCTCAAGTAGATCACAATCCAGAGGTGAGGTAAAGTACAGTTCTCACCCATTACTGTACCCAAATGACTCCATCATGCTGTAAGAACTCACTCATTCAGTTGTTGATTAAATCACCGCTAAGCAATTAAATACAAATGTTCAAAAACAAAGTGGATTCAGTTGACAGAAGATTCAATCATATGGTAATAGACAATGGTCAGTTTTCACACTCAAGAACTCACATGATGGATTGAATGGTTGAATTCTCATTCCACCATGTTTCCTTTTCTTTTTGTTATCAGACTTCACCACCACCCAATTTTAAATCTGAATGTTTTCATTGCCTGATAAACTCTGATGGTTTTTCTTTGTTCTTTTGCAGATAGATCATACATGAAAACATCCATCCTATACTGAAGGACAATTTTTAAATTGAACTAAACCATGTACTGACAACGTTACCACACTCGAGTGAAACCGTGGCTGGGTACAGCATGTACTTCAAGCCTCTTTCCTTCAATTCAGCCTCAGTTGACACATTTGTCTACAGGATTCATAATTTAAAAAAATTAAAAAAAAAACACATCCAATGCGATGGATTAGTGCTGCAGCATCATCTGTGCTGCAGGTAATAATCGCCAAAATGCAGCAATGTTTTTGTAACAGGTTAGCTGCGCCAGTTGATGTACATAGCAACAGAGATGCTGGTTGGTTGAAAAGTAGTATGTTATGCTATTTTGAAGAACACATTGGAGAGCCAACTTAGACTGAAGTGACTTTATGGACTGATGAATTCACAGCACAATAAGCTTGATTCGAGGCTGTTAAATGCCTTAGTCCAGAGACAACTGAAGGACTTTGTAATGGCTGAAGGAATCCTGCAACAAAACTGTCTATTGTAATTATGAATAAAGCTTTCTCTGTTAAAACTGGTCTATTTTAAAAAAATGACCTCAAAAAAAAAAAGGAGAAAGCAACAAATGTTTTGCTGAATGATGACGTCCTTTGGTTTTGTGATCCATCTTAAAAGAGATGCATTGATTTATCATTAACATCTTTTCCACTCTGCTCAAATATTGGGGAAGGAAGTGAAATTTATGCATTAGAAATGTTAGGAAATGAAACCTTTTTAAATGGCTAGTTGCTCGTGTACGCTACCATACTTTCGTTCAGAATATTTAGTTGAAACTTCAACCTCTGATCAGAGAAAGGAATGTTAACTAGTAAAGATACAATGTTAATAGAACTTTTCAGTTTGTCTTTTGTCTTTGCAAAGCTGTTCACAGAAAAGACATTATCCCCTGCTGTTCGGTTCAGATTGTCAGTGAAAAAAAAAACGGTGCTGATGTTAGTTATTAAGTTTATAGCTGTGTAGTGAAGTAAAAACACAAGTCCCCTGCACATCATGTGCAGAGATCATTAAAGAAAGCTTACACAAGCAACTTAAATACTTAATACAACACTGTAAACAACCTCAGTGGCAAATGGCTTAAGTCTACACTCCGTTCCAAAGAGGAACATTTCCCCACGTAATCATCACTAAGTGAAGAAATGAATTGTAAATAACTTGAAGTAAATTAAGAGACTGTGTTGGGTAATTCAGATCATTCATATTTTTGCTTTATTAAAGTGTACACCGACGGATTGGGAGTTACACTCCATATCTCACTGTTAAGGAAAATTACACAAAGAAAATACCACTCCTTACTTCAAGAATGGAGCTTGAATTTTGTCATAGAAATTTTAAGATTTCACACAAGCAGCACAGGATTAAATAGTAATATGCAGAGCATTGTCACAGTCACATTTTGTGCGTAGAATATTGTATTATAAGCAACCTGCTGAAAGAATAGGCAATATCATTTAAGGAGACTGTATTCAGCTTACTCATTTGAACACAAGATGTTCACATGGTAGCTACGAGACAGAGTAAGTGCATCATATGGAACACATACACTAATATCTAGAGGATAAAAAAAAAAATCATGAGTTATGCACTTCTTCAGACATTGGTGAAGTTTGTCCTTTTCAAAAATAATTGTGCAGTCATTTGTCCCTGAATTTTGTAGTTCAATGAAAAGACTGGACTTGATCATGTTGATTGCTATTAAACCCATCTTGATTATTCATCTTTTACTCAGGGCATAGGAACTACAAAATCTGCAGCAGCAGAAATATTACCTGCCTAGCATGAGGCACTATGAACTATAAATTTTGCTATATGCTTTTTGGGAGAGTTCATATTTCAGATGTGGTGGCAGATAATAGAAGTTTGTTTTCTTAAAAAAAAGGAATGCAATTAGTTTGCAGGTAATAATACGACAAGCTATTAAAAAGTTAGCTTTGATCTATCAAAAGTTAGAATCCTATCTGAATAGCAATTCCATTTCACTAAAAGTCTGAGTTTAAGTTAGTCATCTGCAGCCCTTGAGAAATAGTTGATGATGTCCATCTAGCCAGAGATGTCAATGTTGTGCCATGGGAAACAGCATTAGAGTTTTAGAATCTGACTATCTTAAGTTACATTGTTCCCTTAATCACATCATACAATTCATATCATATCACCTCAAATGCCAAAACACATTGTGCACATTTTTGTTTATACCTTATATCTGCTGTTACTTCAACCAAAACACTAATTCCCTTCCTAGCATTCATGACATTGTTTTGAATCTGAATCATTTCCTGTCATATGATATTGCTCTTAAATAAATCGCTGATCTTCAAATTGTTTATGCTCCATTCAGATTGTGAAAAACTTAGTCACCACGTGTTTTCATAATCAAGTATTTTGAACTTCCAAACTGGATTCTTATTTGGGTGTGGAATGGCAGTGTTCTGATGGATAAAAGTGAACTCGATAGATCCGAAATCTCATCTGAAACACACTAAAATAGAAATTGCTGGAGAAACTCAGCAGATCTGGCAGCATCTGTGGAGAGAAAACAGTTCTGAAGCAGGGTCACTTACCTCAACGTTTAACTCTGTTTTCTCTCCACAGATGCTGCCAGATATGCCGAGTTTTTCTGGCAATTTCTGTTTTTGTGTTTCAGATTTAAAGCATCCACAGTTCTTTGTTTAAACAACTAAAATCTATTTTTCTGACTAGGCCAAGTCACAATCTCAAACCATTTCTAATTTGGAATTTCAACAACTTATTATTCTCATTGGTCTGAGTTCACTGTAATAGTTTTGGCTATAATATTGTACTTTAAGCTCACAATGGTTAGCCACTATATTTAAAATCTCCAAAATACCAGTTAACAAAGACCACCACTCACCAGTGTCACAATGAAGGACAACTGGATGATGTGTTCCAGCAACTGGCTATGGTCTCCACGATGGTACCAAAGTGAACTAGTACATCTTGAACACTCAACCAGTTAATATCACACACAAACTGAGATTCAAATATAACTTAGTAATGAACATACAAAAATATAATACTCACAGTAAAACCTGATTATAAAATGTGAACATTATTCATTTTTCCTATTGGTGTTAAAAATAAACAAGAGTAAGTAGAACTGTTGAAAACAGAAAGACAACCAATGCAAATTTAGTTTTCATAATATATATTTAAAGTACAGAGGAAAATACAGCATATTATGACAACAAAGCTTGAGCTCCTTTTCTTGCCCCCAGAGTGACCAGTCCTACTAGCAATAATCACACATCAGGATTACAAGTCCATTTAATCCCATAGCTTCATAGGTTTGAGGCAACTACAAGTAATGTATATTTTCTAAATATAAGCCAGCAATTGTTTTCTCCCACTACACACATATTGCACCCACAACTCCAGCACGACTCGAGTTTTTAAACAAAGAGACCTACCTAAACTAGAGGCTGAATCTTGCAGAATATTGAATTGCAGGAATTAAAATCAATTTCCATTGCAGAAAACTGTATATTTTCTTTGTATGATAAAACTAAACTTGGATTTCATTCAGTTTTTGACACTGTTCATCCTGTCAGAAGATCTCAAATAAAATAAGAACAATTTCATTGAATTCTAGTTGCTGGACATTTTACACATTTTGGTGAACTGAAGTCCAGAGCAGTAAACAAGCAACACCTGTATCTACTTCAGCCTGAGACAAATTAGAATCTCTTCATTGCATGGGATTTTGTTCCACACATTACAGGAAAGATGTAATTCACATTGAAATGTGTTTAATTATCAGCATGTGATAGGTATCACATTACTGAACTCTGACTAGCCATTGTTGGGTCAGCTGAAAACAATTTGAGGGGTGCCAGGTTATGGGTGCTCAGAATGCTGCTGGTCAATAAATTGCTGAGAAGCTTTTTTTTTTAAAAGATGTTTATTGAACTGCATTCATTTAATTCATAAAACATTACTGTTTTGTTTTAAATGGAGATAATAGTAAAGACAAGCATCAAGGTTATTGGCATCTGGATTACATAGTCTTTTCAAAGCTGGAAAAACACATTTCTGCTGTTCAATTTATGGTGGAAACCAGATCTTGCCAACTGACTAATGTTCAATGGATTCTGTCAAAAGGTTATTTTGAAATAATCCATTTAAGAAGGAGAAAAGTGCTTTTTGTGTATGACAAATGGTCTCTTATTAATCTTGTAATATGAACACAAGCATTATAAGTGTTGCCATGCAGAACTCATCACCCCTATTACACTATGGCAGTAACGTCACATTTGATTATTTTTATCTGCCATTTCACCTTAGGGGGCTACATAACTATATATCCTAAAATTGGTGGAAGGTGTCACAAGGTAAATATTTAAGTTTTACTCTTGGTGAAGTTTGAGAGTCTTTAATCATCACAAGATGATCATCATGATTAAGCTGTTCAGAAATATAAAGTGGTTTGTTAGTTTCTGTTTAATAAAGTTGATCAATAATTGAGACATTGGATGTTAATCTGAACATTTCCTTTCCTTTAGCTCAAGCTTTGAACTATTGCTGCAAAGTTCTGGATTATGTAGCACTGGGAGCCCCAATAGAAATAACTTGACTTGGATGCTAATTTAGTGCTACTTACAGAAATGAAAGTTCAAAAAAAAAGTACAGATTGCTTTGCAACCTTTAAGAAGGTTTTAAAAAAAATGAATACTTACAATGCGTATCCTGAACCTTGTTTATTTTTGAAAAATGAACATTTGCAACACCTGGTGGTTTGCTTGTTTCCTTAAGGGATACATGCATTCTACTGAGGAACAGTCTGAAACATTATTACGGGAGCTGGTAAGTACAATAAAAAATGTTTTTCACTGTTGTTTGTTTATTTGAAGTGTTGCTTCAAGAAAGCCTGGGAATAGACACATCGAGATAATTTTAACCTTCCCAAATTGGATGGATTGGTTTAATTTGGATGAGATACTAATATGTTAAAAGTCTAATATAGGATCCCACTTCCTTGAAACCTGTCCACCTTTAATGTTAATAGAAGTGGGATGAGGGGTGAATGACCAATCTGCAGTTAGGAGTGGAACGAGACTGGTCAATGAAAGCTTTGGAAGGATGCTGTGCATTATCATTTTAATAGGATTTCCATTATTAAACTAAATTGACTTGGCTTCGAGAGACATGACAGGTACTGGATCCATCAACTAAGTGCTTTATGGCACTAGTTGTGAATCAGGAGTAACAGGTACAGCAACTTGTTAACTCGTCCTTCATCTCCATGCTCTCCCCACACCACCCCAAATTATTGATACCTCCAAATCATCCAGCCCCCAAAACTGTTGAATCCCATCTGAAACTAACTCTCAGAATCTCCCCAGTACCTCGTCTGCCACAATCTTCAATGCCCCTCTAATCACACGTCAGTTCCATGTGATTTTTGAATCACCTGTTCCCCCTAACCATACTGCCCCCTACCCCTGGTACATTCTCTACCCACAATTACCGCTGAAATCTACATGGGTGATTCTCTGTGGTCCCTCTAGTGGTAAACTGCAGCTGTGCAATTTCCTGCTGGCATCATATCAATTTAAAACAGGCCAGGTTTAGTATTGAGTGCTAGGAGTTGAATCACATCATTCAGGCAGGTGACTTGGTCACTTATCCTGCCAGCTTTGCACTCGCCTCTTAATCCTCATTCACACTGGGGTTAGACTACCTGCCCCAGCTATGTTATGAGCTGTGGACATGAATTCTGCAGCTTGCAGAACTGTGGATGCTGCAAATCTGAAACAAAAATATAAATTGCTGGAGAAACTCAACAGGTCTGGCAGCACCTGTGGAGAGAAAGCAGAGTTCATATTTTGAGTCTCTGTTCTGATAAAGGGTCACTGGGCCTGAAACATTGACTCTGTTTTCCCTCCACAGATGCTGCCAGACTTGCTGAGTTTCTCCAGCAATTTCTGTTTTTGTTTCTGTTTATGGTTCATTCTTCTTAACCTGACAACAGACTGGTTACGTCAGCATCCTTGAGAATCTGGACATGTTTCTGTTAATATTGAGATCATCCAGATGAATAATAAACAACTCCATATAATCAACCTCACCTTTTTGTCACTCATGTCTCTGATTGTTTCCCATTATTCTGATCACCAATGCATATCCAAGTGACCATGGAATATGATCATAATGGATTTACTGATTCATTCAAAGCCATCTATGAATGTGTGATGTGCCTTGCCTCATTGGTGACAGTAACCAGATTATCATTTAAAATTAATCATGCCTTAGCCTGAGTTTGAACAGGTCGTTTCCCATGCATTTCTTCTACTTATCTCCAGGGTAGTGTGCAAAGGAGCAGTGACATTTGTTCATGCCTGTTGCTATCTTATTACCCAAATTACCCAAGGTAGGATGATTCCATAACAAAGTAGATAAACTTATGAACGCATTGTTCACATTGCACAAAGAACATAATCACTGTTTTAATCACTGTATATTTTGTTCTGATTTAGCATTGGCTTTTTACTGTAATTTTTGTACCTGAAACTGTTTAAAACTAAATGAAATGTGTGCAATGTATCTTTCCTTGATGAGAGAGCAATAAGGAGACATGTTCATGGCCTGAAGGCTGAATTGCAGTATGAGTTAACATTGAAAAACTCAAAAATAAAACGAAGTAATCAGTGTAACAGTGTAGAAATGTGTAACAAGAATGTAGTAACAAAAACAGACAAATTCAGCAGGGAAGAGGTAGATGGGATATTAAAGGAATGGTAATGTTATAAACAAATTTGTATTGAAATTACACACGAGTACACTGTTTCCACATTACAGTCACTGAAGTATATGTAGTGAAAAAATTTAAGTACTATATTGAGGAATGCAACCATGCTTCTCCAACCCTTTTCCTGCTGTGACCCTGCTTCGAATCTTGGAAATTTGAGAGATTAAAGACCTGTTCGAGTAGGAGCATGGTAGTTGTAACTTGTTTGGACCTCCATGGGGATGCATTGGCCTAGTGGTATTATCACTGGGCAGTTAATCCAGAGACCTAGGTAATGCTCTGAGGACCTGGGTTTGAATCCCACCACGGCAGATGGTGGAATTTGAATTCAACAAAAATCTGGAATTAAGAATCTAATGATGACCATAAATCCATTGGTGATTTTTGGGAAAAAGCCATCTGCCAGCTTTATCTGGTCTAATCTACATTTGACTCCAGACTCACAGCAATGTGGTTGACTCTTACCTGCCCTTTGGGATGGGCAATAAATTCTGGCCTAGCCAGGAATGTCCTCATCCCTTGAATGAATTAAATAAAAACAATGGCCTTGGGTCTTATTACCATACATTTTAGCCTGTGACCCTACTTGGGTCCTGACCACACTTTGGGAACTCCTAATGTAAAGGATTCATGTTGAATTAAACCAAACTTCTAACTTGTCTTGATTGATTTGCATGTGTTCGGGATAACCTGTCCTGAAATTGAAGAGATTGCATAAAGAGTTTTCCAAAATTAGTACAAATTCTAAGTCTTTTTGTTGGATCTTGAGCTATGGAACCTAAAGGATGTAGCTGCATATATTATGATCCCAGCTGATATTGTTACCAGTCAAAGTCAGATTCTGGACAAGAACCCGGCTTGAAAGATGAGATCATCTGATTTTTATTTAATGAAGTGATTTCTCACTGAAACATAGACAGAATGCTGCAGATTTGCTTTAGCAGTAATGGAGAAGTTTATTAGCAAAACAAATTAGAATAAAATAGAATTAAAAAACTATCTATTTAAAATACAAATATTTTTAAACAGACAATAGAAGTGCAATTCCATTAATCCTCAAACACTCCTTTACAAATTGAAAAAAAAAGCAAAGCAGCTTTGTTTGGAATCCAAAACACCACACCACACAGGCAATACTCACAGTCGAGTTCCTGTTTGTTTGACTCTGGGCAGCCATAATGAATTCCATAGGTTATGGTGAAGATCAGCATCCTTGGTGTGATCATCCTGGAGATAGTAAGGCTTAGGCTGATTTCCTGGTCATCACCAGTTAGTCCTTATCCCTCTAAAGTTGTATCCAATGTTTCCACTTTCCTTTATCTTACACATCCACTCAAGCACAGGTATTACTGGCAAGGATGACCCCATACGGTACACAGCATCTGAGGCATGAAACCAGGTTCGACTAGCAATTTGGTGCCCATGACTTTATCACCTCCTGCCAGTACCTTGACCTGCTCTGTTCCGTTAACCTGTTCTAAGTCCTCGATTACCTGTCTGTCTCTGATTTCCTGTTTGAGCTCAGGTAACTGGCGTCCCCAATTCTTTCACAAACCTCTTGCCATGGTTGCTAACTGGGCCAGTGTCCCAAATGCCACTTCAAATAGTTTCATTTTACATCCTGTCGTCAGGCTTTTTACTCCTGGTGGACCCTGGGATTCCAGGCCTTTTTATCATCTTATCAACTACGTTTGTTTTCTTGTCCACCAGAAATTCAGTTATTGACTCCTCAGCTACCAACTAAGGTTGCTATTTTTAGACATGCCACTGTCTTCACTGACCACAACTCATGTGGCTTTGCCTTATATTGACGGTCATCCTTTTCCCCGGCCCTCTGGTGATTCTTGCCCCTCTAACACAGTGGCTCTGGATATACCCTCCCACCACAATGCCCATAGTGATTGTGGCCTACTGGTCATGTGATGGTTTTATCCATTTAGTGGTCCTCCGCTCTTTGCATCAACACTTTGTCTTGTTCCACCTTTCCCCATCCAAGTTCCCCATCCAAGTTCCCCATCCCAGCAGCCTGTTCATCCAGTCGCTGGACTAATAGCCTATTCCTAGGTGGGTAAATAAAGGTAGTCACTTGGCTCATCTTATCATCTGACTCCTAGCCACTGGTAGATTATTCTGCCAATTATGCCAATTGTTGTAGTGTTTATGTAACACCAGCGATGACTTTGAAGGTCTGACAATGACTACTTTAAACACAATATTTACGCAGGGGACGCATCCCATAAATTGGCTGCCTCCCCCAATCATAGTTTATTTTACACATTTTACAATCACGTTGGTTACGTAGGTGTTCTGATTATCACGTAAATATACGCAACTCAAAACTATTATGAAGCTTGCATTTCTTTGTGAGACTAGACAAATCTCCAATTGACGATTTTACAACGGTCACTTTCTTTATAAGGCTAATCAATTCTCTACTCTGCACATTCCATAATGATCACATCTCTTTGTGCTTTAATACATGTTTACACTGCATCTGTTCAAAGTAATTATTTCTTTATAAAATTAAACAAGTTTTCTCTTTACAGATGTTACAGTGGTCATGTGTCAGTGATTTTAAACTGGTTTTCACTCTGTTAACAGCAAACATTTATTTACAAGGTTAAATGATTTTCTGCTTTAGATATATTTCAACGTTCACATCTCCTTTGTGATATTAAACAGGTTTCCCCTCTTACCTGTCAGGATAGAAAACATACAGTTAGAGCACAGTAAATTCCTAAATATAGGTAATGGGATGAAGGGCCACTTAATCGCCCCAAATTTCCTCATACCCTGGGCCACACTGCAGCATAAATCAGTCAGAAATACAGTTGAGAAGCTGGAAAAATGGGCAAGATGCAGAAACAACAGATTTTCTCTGAGATGATAACCTGAGATGTTCATCTATCACCTATTCAGTATTTACTTCTTGGCTTTCTACCAGAAATCGCTCCTTCTCCTTTTTGTTTTCTCTCTCTGGGCACTAGCCCTATCTATTCATCACATTCCTTTCGCCAACCCCACACCACCTTGCTATCATCAGCATAAATACCACCGTTACCCGACTGCTTTCAGTTCTGACTGAGGATCACTGGACTTCGAAACGTTAACTCTGCTTTTCTCTCCACAGATGTTGTCAGATCTGCTGCAAAGTCTCCTGAATTTCTGTTTTTATTTCAGATCTCCAGCATCCACAGTTCTTTGTTTTATTTTAGCCTGGGGATCAGGATTACTGGTCTGGTGACATCATTATGCCGCTAACTTTTATCTATACATAAAAATGTACAAAAGACAAGACTTAGTTTTAAGGCATAACAACAACAGCAACACTTATAACAGTGAAGCAATTCTGTTTAGACAGTGAAGTGTATCAGTTGTGGTAATTTCCACTTATTATTGGTTTGGAAAATGCTTTGATATACAAAATGGGACAATTTTCGCAATGAAGACCATATGTTGAGAAGAATGCTATATGAGTGCACCAAATAGTTACAGAAACTAATGACAGCATCATATTGGCACATTTGAAATAATAGGACATGTTTTGCCGGATGAAATAACTAATAAAGAGTATCACGATCTGGAATAAAGTGTGCAACATGAAGCTATTTTAATAGATATTCCTCAAAAGCCCATTTTCTTCTAAAGAGAAGAACTCCTTTAAATATTTCAATTCTATACAAAAAGTAACATAAAGAAAAGGTACCACTTTATTTAATTCAGTGCAGAAACCAAAAAAACTACATATACGCACTGATGATTTCATTGATATAACTAGAATACAATCACAAGATCAAAATTAAAGGTGACATGAGAACCAACACACATGTATGAAGGAAACATTGAGCTTTAGTTGGTGAGTTATCATGTTGTCTAACCTGTGCATTGGCCACAAGGTTTGAAGAGGCAAAATGAAATCATGAAAGCTTCAAGTATCTTAACTGAACTCATTTATTATATCAGTCCTTGAAGTTTTCTATTGTTGAAACTTTGAGAACCTTTGCAACACTGTTTCTTTGGGTAAGATGTGAAAGCAAAGAGTCTGTTAAACTCACAACCATCATCCAAAACAATGATTAATTGATTATCTTGCTTTCTGTTGTCATTTGTTCTTAGGAATTGAAGAAGAGCTAGTGGTTGCACCAAAAAGAGTGAATTTAGCACCAGAATGGATATTGGAACACACCGATCATTGCTGCTCACATCGGAAAAATATTGAATAATAAATTAATATAAAATGTAATGTGTTTTTTGAATTGCAACTTAAAATTACAAGAACAAGCTCAAATCAGTTGGTGTCCATCTGGGTAAAAACTCAAATGCCAGAATAACACTTAATTATGTTTCTCCTGAGATTTATCAGCACTAGTTTTGAAGGGAGATTTTCAACCATCACCCCAGGACAACCATTTAGGACACAAAATTCATATCCCTTAATCCCCCTAGAAATGGCACTTTTGAAAGTGACTGTTTTCCTGGGTGTACATTGTTACACTGTCAGCAGCTTCTAGTGTGGCCTGCTTGTCATTTCATGTGGTGAAAGGCATTCGTGTGGAGATACCCTATTACTAAAATGGTACTATCATGACATTGCACAGCTGCACTGGTTGATATGATGCCCACTTTCAGGGTTTCTGCAGCCATTCCCCTCCATTCCTGGTAGCCTGACCACACAAGGTTTGGACCACACAAAGTTTGCATAGGATCACCAAAGATAAAGCTGCAAGAGGGGTGCAGCACTAACATTATTTAAAGGGCCAGACATTTGACGTGTTCTTATTGAACAGTACTCCGGAATGTTTCCGAAGGTTTTGTGGAAGGTTCCTGGATCTGGCGGGGAGAGGAACGAAGGATTTGGTGACCTGTCACACACACTGGAACAGCAATTGGTGCAGCAACTACAGCTTCTCTGGCTCTGCAGCACAACAGGAAGATGGATCAGAGGCTGTAGACAAAGAGCAATGGCTGTGTGATTCCCTCTATCAAAATCCAGCCAGACTCTGGTGTGCTTCCTGACTGCTTCCTAGACCAGCCAGTACACCCAACACTTTAGTTTGCATCAAAGCAACACTGTGTACTTACCCATCAATGTTTCTTGGAATGTCACTCCATCTCCAAGCAGAACTCATCTGTAACTACAACACCCGATGAGCTGGGAAATCAACCATCTTTCTCCAAGGTTGGTATTGTCAGTTCAAGCCTGGCGAGTCAACACACACTGATCCCAATACTATTTGTGACTGAAGTTAAATGCAGTGCCAGTGGTTGGTGGTTAAGAATAGAATAGCAAATGATAGTGGCTCTTCATCGAATGGTGGTGCTGCTGTTTCTTCTCTCTCTAGAGCTGAGCAGTCAGCCTAATCTGTCTTGAGAACAGAAAATTAGGATGGGCAGGTTGGATATTAGGAAGGGGGTTAATGGATGCAAAAGCAAGAGATCCCTGGTCAAACCATAAGCAGCTTCTTCATCATTGCCAGGTAGCAAGATGAGGGTGAGCTGGGAAATAAGAGGGGACATAGGGCAAGTACCTACCATCATCTTCGACCAATTTTCTCATCAATGTCAAATGTCACTGGCTATGCTGCTATTGACCTCACGGAGTGAAGAACCATCTCCTCCCCAGACCTCAGGACATGAAGCATCCTGATCCTCACTGGCTTAGCATTGGTCCTTTCTGTGCCACCTCAAACTGCAACAGCGGGACCAATTTTAAGTGAATATGTTTGCTTTGTGTGATAAGTCTGCCACAGCTGAATAGCTGGAGATTTCTGGAGGTGGCAAGAGGGCTGTGAAAGAGGTGGCAACAGTGGCATGAGGGTAAGTTCTGCTGAGTGAGTGATAGACTGTGGTATATCCAGTGGCATGAGGGACTGGTGGTTTGGCGGGTATGAAATTTTGTAGAAGATTCCTTGACTGTTAGATATGAGTTCACTCAACTTCTTGAACCTAATTTTAACACTGCACAAGTAAATGTGCTTTGGATCATCTCTCTTGCAGCATTGCTATAAGTTCTTCCAAGATGGATATTGTGAAATGACCTCTCTGGCCGCTTACTTCCAATTGTTTCTGATCGTGGTTCTCATGGGACTTCTAGCACCCACACTGGAACCATGGTGCATCTCTTCCTGTCCACTTCCATCCCTGAGATTTCCAGTATCACAACCATGATCTGGTTCATCTTTGAGCTTCGCTGCTGCATCACGGTTAAATGTGTTTCTCTTCACTCAAATGGACTTGTTCTCAGACACCCCAGTAGCTGACCCCATTGATAGAGAAACTGCTCTGTTTAGTATTAGTGCAGAAACACATTGGCTTCTTCACCAGTTGCCAGTTAAATAAAACAATGTAGAACAGTATACAAAATAGAGCGAAAAAAATGTAAATTGTACGAACAAACAACATTTGCAATATCTTAATTCAATATCACTCAGTACATGTATTTTAATTTTTATATTATTGAAAATCTTGCACATGGCCCATAAACTTTATATCTCTTATCACAAATTTTGACTCAAGCTTTTCTATGTCAACATTTAATATTAAAACTGCCAATGTCAACATTTATAATGGAAGACTGTGCGCTAACATTTGTAAAGAAAAAACCTTATCTCAATGTGTCAGCTTTTCACCATTACAGTTGTTGATGAATCAAAGCTCTTTTTAGAGCAAGACATATTGCGTGTTGTTTTTCTCTCCAGGACTGATATTCCTATTGTCCAAAACAAAGACTCCACATTCCAAGTTCCATCCTACCTATCTCACCTTCCAATTTCCTCAGACACCAATCCATGCTCCTATCTCCACAACATCCTGCTCTAATCTGTCCACCCACCTTCACCCTGACTGACACTCTGAATTCCTTCTGAAGAATGGTCCGATTCCTGAAGCATGCTTCATTGTCCCACCAACCCACTCCAGCTCCGATCCTCTCTGAACTGAGATCTGATTTGACTGCCCTTGACCGTCTCTCCCCTGACCTACGCTCTGATCTCTATCCCAATCCACCTTTGCTGGCTGTTGACAATAGATCAAAGAAGGACACTTTAAATGATTTCTTGCCATTAGTTCAACAGGCCAACCACATTTCAGGGTTGCTGCAACATTCCCCTCCATTCCTGGTAGCCTGACTACACAAGCCATCCTGCCTTTGGGGAAGATCGCTTGGCTAAGGAAAGGTGGCAGCAAATCTGTATGTCAGCTGGCAATATAAATTTTCGCGTCTGGCTGCCTTGGCACTTACCCTGTTGGGGTCTTAAAAAACTGGCCATGCTTCAGACATTAGAATGCCACCGCCTCCATTTTCGACGCCAACACCATAGACACTGAGGACGCACCTACCGTCACCGCTGCTGCCGCCTCCTACCCCGTTCCGCCCACCGCCGACGCAACTCTGCCCACCGCCAACGCCAACGCAACTCTGTCCACTGCTGATGCCAACGTCGCTCCGCCCACCGCCTCCACAGCCAGCAACTCCAGAGGAGACAGCAACACCCAGTCCTGCTGGGTCTTCACCATTACCCCAGACCTCCCCGTTACTGATGACGAACGGTCAGTCCTCAGTAAAGGGCTTACCTTTGTCCCCCTCCACCCACACATCAACAAATACCGGTCACGTTTGGACATAAAGCAGTTTTTCCGCCGCCTCCGCGCTTACTTCTTCAACCGTGAACCTAACCCTCCCTCTACTGACCCTTTCTCCCGCCTCCAACACACCCCCTCCTCCTGGACAACACCCCAAGGCCTCCTACCCTCCCTCGACCTCTTCATCTCCAACTGCCATCGAGACATCAATCGCCTCAACCTCTCCACCCCTCTCACCCACTCCAACCTCTCCCCCACAGAACATGCAGCCCTCCGCTCCAATCCCAACCTCACCATAAAACCCGCGGACAAGGGAGGCGCAGTTGTAGTATGGCGCACTGACCTCTACATCGCCGAGGCCAGACGCCAACTCTCCGACACCTCCTCCTACCGCCCCCTTGATCATGACCCCACCCCCGACCACCAAACCATCATCTCCCAAACCCTCCACAACCTCATCACTTCAGGTGACCTCCCACCCACAGCCTCCAACCTCATCGTTCCCCAACCCTGCACCGCCCGCTTCTATCTCCTTCCCAAAATCCACAAACCTGACTGCCTGGTCGACCCATTGTCTCTGCCTGCTCCTGCCCCACCGAATTTATCTTCACTTATCTGGACTCCATTTTCTCCCCCTTGGTCCAGGAACTCCCTTCCTACATCCGTGACACCACCCATGCCCTCCACGTCCTCCAGAACTTCCAATTCCCCGGTCCCCAACACCTCATCTTTACCATGGACGTCCAGTCCCTATACACCTGCATTCCCCATACAGATGGCCTAAAGGCCCTCCGCTTCTTCCTGTCCCGCAGGCCCGACTAGTCCCCCTCCACTGACACCCTCATCCGCTTAGCCGAACTCGTCCTCACCCTCAACAACTTCTCTTTCAATTCCTCCCACTTCCTACAGACAAAGGGGTTGGCCATGGGTACCCGCATGGGCCCAAGCTATGCCTGCCTTTTTGTAGGTTACGTGGAAAAATCCCTCTTCCGTACCTACACTGGCCCTAAACCCCACCTCTTCCTCCGTTACATTGATGACTGTATCGACGCCACCTCGTGCTCCCACGAGGAGCTCAAACAGTTCATTCACTTCACCAACACCTTTCACCCCAACCTTAAGCTCACCTGGACCATCTCTAATACCTCTCTCTCCTTCCTGGACCTCTCTGTCTCCATCTCCGGAAACCACCTAGAAACCGATATCCATTTCAAGCCCACCGACTCCCACAGCTACCTAGAATACACCTCCTCCCACCCACCTTGCTGCAAAAATGCCATCCCCTATTCCCAATTGCTTTGCCTCCGCCGCATCTGCTCCCAGGATGAGGCATTCCACTCCCGTACATGTCAGATGTCCTCGTTTTTCAAGGACCACAACTTCCCCCCCTCAGTGGTAGAGAACGCCCTTGACCGTGTCTCCCGCATTTCCTGCAACTCATCCCTCACACCCCCTCCCCGCAATAACAACCAAAACAGAATCCCCCTCATCCTCACATACCACCCCACCAACCTCCGGATCCAACGCATCATCCTCCGACACTTCCGCCACCTGCAATCTGACCCCACCAAAGACATTTTTCCCTCCCCACCCTTATCTGCTTTCCGGAGGGACCACTCTCTCCGTGACTCCCTTGTCCTCTTCAAACTCCCCTCCAGCCCCACCTCACCCGGCACTTTTCCCTGCAACCGCAGGAAGTGCTACACTTGCCCCTACACCTCCCCCCTCACCCCCATCCCAGGCCCCAAGAAGACTTTCCACATCAAGCAGATATTCACCTGCATGTCTGCTAATGTGGTATACTGCATCTGCTGTACCCGTTGTGGCCTCCTCTACCTCGGGGAAACAAAGCGGAGGCTTGGGGACCGCTTTTCAGAACGCCTACGCTCGGTTCGCACTAACAACTGCACCTCTCAGTCGCGAACCATTTCAACTCCACCCCTCCCATTCCGCAGATGACATGTCCATCCTGGGCCTCCTGCAGTGCCACAACGATGCTACCCGAAGGTTGCTCGAACAGCAACTCATATTCCGCTTGGGAACCCTGCAGCCCAATGGTATCAATGTGGACTTCACAAGCTTCAAAATCTCCCCTCCCACTACGCATCCCAAAACCAGCCCAGCTCGTCCCCACCTCCCTAACCTGTCCTTCCTCCCACCTCAAGCCCCACCCCCATTTCCTACCTACTAACCTCATCCTGCCCCCTTGACCTGTCCGTCCTCCCTGGACTGACCTATCCCCCTCCCTAACTCCCCACCTACACTCACCTTTACTGGCCCCATCCCCGCCTCTTTGACCTGTTTGTTTCCTCTCCACCTATCCTCTCCTCTATCCATCTTCTATCCGCCTCCCCCTCTCTCCCTATTTATTTCAGAACCCCCTTCCCCTCCCCCATTTCTGAAGAGGGTCTAGGCCCGAAACGTCAGCCTTCCTGCTCCTCTGATGCTGCTTGGCCTGCTGTGTTCATCCAGCTCTACACCTTGTTATCTCATATACTATTTCAAGTGATTTGATTGATTCAGTAGTGGATTGTGTTGATTAACTTCATAAATCTATAAGATCAGCACATTGAACAGAGGAACAGGAATAGGCGATTCAGCCCTTTGAGCCTGTTCCACCATTCAATGAGATCATGGCTGCTCTGTGGCTTAATTCCATGTATCTGTCTTTGATCCATATCCCTTAATGGCTTTGCTGAACAAAAATTTAGCTCAGATTTACAATTAACAATGGACCTAGCATCAACTGTCTTTTGTGGATTTAAGGCTCACTTCAGAGACTTGAGCAGATAATGTAGATTGATATTTTAGTGTGACTCTGTTGAAACTTAGCGTCATCTGTTTACTCACTCGCTTCTTGGGTCTTTGCTTACAAAGGATTTCGTACAAATCCAGAAAATCTATATCTCCCTCTGCAAACATTTTCAGCCCTTGATTTTGATGGATTGCTTTATATCTTGTCCATAAGTGGAGACATAACACATCCAATGGGGAATTCTTGACCTAGGGACTGGTTAGAATGTCGAACAAGGTGGATGAAGACATTGGAAGATACGTTTAAGGGGCAGCTCAATAAACACGTGAGAAAGAAAAGAACAGAATGAAAGTTGACAGGTTAGAAGGAGGGTTTGTGGTGAGTGAACCATAAACATCAGTGTAGTCCCGCTGGGCTGAATGATTTACTCCTGTGTTGTAGAGTGATGATTTGCATTTAGGGAATACCAGAAATTCTGGTTAGTAGATAATTCTGGTTGTACAGGATTCTATAGTGCTGGATGACAATTAGTCTACTTGTAAATAGTACTATCCTTTCCCAGCATCTGATTCATCTAGACTCTATTTTGAGAATACATTTAAGGCAATTTTTAATTGTTTCTCCAACATATTTTTACCTGAATTAGATATGTCATTTTGCATTTTATTTGTTTCAAAAGTATTATAATTTTACATTAAGTACAACAACAAATGAGGTATTCAAGGCATTATCAAAAATATTTCATTCTTCGCTCTGTAAGGCATCTATGCCTTTGAATTTATTTGCTGTAGTAAACAATCTATTTGTATGTTTTAGCATTTTAGCTTTACTCATGAATTTAATTAATAAAGAATAAAGTTGAAAAATTATATCTGAAAGCATTTTATCCTAATTTCCTTCAGATGATTCTTGAAAAATTGCTTTGAAATATCAGGGGAGAAAAATCAAATCATATGCAATGTTCTATAGTGCATGAAAAGATCTGGTTAATATGTATTTCCATTATGCCATTCAAAATTATCTTTTTAATCCATAATCTTTCCTGAACTAGCTAAATCTCCTCACAAAGTGAGAATGCAAATTAAGCCTGATTCTTTCTAATTTGACACAGATGAACCATATGCTACTGGATAATTTATCTTTATTAACTTTTAATTTGCTTATAGTGTGAAAACATTTGATTATTTGAAGAACAGTATTTGATGGAAAGTACTTTCAGCAACACCATGCATTTTTAGATGAAATTTTCACTAAAAAGTTTGAGCTTAAAAACTTTCCTTCTGTTTGTGGTCATTGCCTTTGACTCACCAATCAAACAAGCAAAATGTTTTCTCATTCATACAGTTTCAATGAAGAAACTAAAATTGCAAATTATAGAACATCTACAGCACAAAAACAGAGTCTTTCAATCCTTGCTGTCCATGCAAATGCAACTCAACTACTCCCCTTCCCTAGCCCTTTCTCCATAGACTTACAATGTTTTTCTCCTTTGGTTCTTATCTCATTCCCTTTTGAAAGCCACAATAGAATCAGCCTCCACAACGTTGAGGATCTTCATTTCAAATCCTAAACATTTGCTGCTAATTCATTTTTATTCTTTTGTCAGTCACCTTATAATGGTGTCCTCTTATTCTTGAGCCTCCCATCAATGGGAACAGTTACACCTTTTCGATTTTGTTTAGATGTCTCATGATTTTAAAAACGTCTACAGTGACTCTTCTTAATCTTCTCTTTAAGGAAAATTACCTAGCCATTCCAATCTAGCCATCTAGCTGAAGTGCCTCATCCCCAAACAATTTTGAGAGTCATTTCTTTTGGTGTACTTATTGGCCCAGTCTCTACAGCTCTCTGCTGTAAAGAATTCCACAGATTCACTACATTCTGACAGATGAAATTCCTCCTCATCTGTTTTAAATGGGTGACCCCTTATTCTGAGATGACACCCTCCTCTCCAAGAATTTACACAACTTTTCCACATCTACCCTGTCAATTCCCCTAAGAATCTTGTATGTTTCAATAAGGTCACCTCTCATTCTCCTAAAAACTCCAATGAGTACAAGCCCAACCCACTGTACCTCAGGAAGGAGCACAACTCCAAAAGCTAGTGATTTCAAATAAACCTGTTGGATTATAACCTGGTGTCGTGTGACTTTTTGACCTAGAATTAACCTCGTGATCCTTCTCTGGACTGCCTCCAATGCCATTATCTCTCTCCTTTGATAACAGGCCCAGAAACCTTTCACAGTATTTCAGGTTTGGTCTAACCAATACATTGAGCATGACTTCCCAACTTTTATGCTCCATTCCCTTTGAAATAAAGGTGAACATTCTATTTGCCTTCCTTATTACCCACTGGATATATACGCCAGCTTATTGCGATTCATGCACAAAGGCTCCCAAATCACTCAGTGGTGTAGCTTTCTGCAGTCTTTCCCTATTTAAATAATAGTCAGCTCCTCTATTCCTCCTTTCCCTACATTATATGCCATTTGCCAAGATTTTGGCCACTCGCTTAATTTGTCTTTATCCCTCTGCTGATTCTTTGTGTTGACCTTACCACTTGCCTTCCCACCTATTTGTGTCATATGCAAACTTGGCTATAGCACATTCACTTCCATCATTCAAGTGATAAGTATGGTCCCAGCACTGATCCCTGTGGCACTTCACTAGTTACAGGTTGCCATTCTGAAAGTGCTTCTTTTATGCAAACTCTCTCTTCTATAAGTTAGCCAATCTCTATCCATGCTAATATATGACCTGCCACACCATGGGTTATCTTATTAAGTAGCCTAACATATGTTAGCTTATCAAATAACTTTGAAAATCCAAATATATTACATTTACTGCTTTCCCTTTATCTATTCTGCTTGTTCCCTCCTCAAAGAATTCTAATAAAGTTGTCAGACATGATTTCCCTTTCTTGAAGCCATGCTGGCTCTAGTTATATTATGTATTTCTTAATGCTCTGCTACTATATCCTTTATAATGCATACTAACATTTTCTCAAAACCAGATGTTAAGCTAACTGGCCTATACTTACCTGTTATTTTGTCTTCCTCCATTTTTAAATAAAGGATTTAAACTGGCAGTTTTCTAATCCTCTGGGACTTTACCAGAACCTAAGTGTTCTTCAAAGATTACTACTAGTTCATCCACTATCCCCGTAGCTACTTCTTTTAATATCCTAGGATACATCCCATCAAGCCCAGGGGACCTATTAGTCTTTAGCCCCATTAGTTTCCTGGTGTTTTCCCTACTGATTGTTATTGTGTTTCTTTCTTCTCCTCCTTTTTGCCCCTTGATTATTTAGTAATTTTGGAATGTCATTAAGTATTTTCTACAGTGAAGACCGATGCAAAGTATTTATTGAACTTTGCCATTTCTCCATGTAATTCTCCATTACTTTCCAAACCTCACTGTCTAAGGGGTCTATGTTTCCTTTGGCCCCTCTCTATTTATATATGTAAAAAAGCTCTCGCCGCACATCTTGATATTATTTGCAAGTTTACTTTCAAGATTTATCTTCTCCCTCTTTATTGTTCTGTAATAATCTTTTGGTTTTTAAAGTTTTCCCAAACCTCTAACTTACCACCAATCTTTGTCACATTGAAAGAAAAAAGAAAAAATTCATGTTATCCTTAAATTCCCTGGTTCGTGATGGTCCACTTACCTGCTTCCTAAAATCCTTCTTCTTCACTGGAATATGTCTTTGTTGTGAGCCATGCACTATCTTCTGAAATGTCTGCCGTTGTTCCTCAACCTCTTTGTTGCTAAACTGTTTTCTGACTCAACTGTAGCTCACTCTGCCCACATTTCTTTGTAAATTACCCTTATGTAAAGTTTAGCAGACTTGTTTCTGACCCAAGTTTCTCCCCCTCAAACTAAAAGCTAAATTTTACCATGCTATGATCACTGTTTCCTGGAGCATCCTTTATGTAGAGATTGCTTATTAAATCTGTCTTATTGTATATCACCAGATCCAAAATGGATAGATCACTAATTGGATCCACAGCATAATGTTCATGGAGACTGTCCCGAATACAGGTAATTCTCCCATAATGTGATAGTTGCGTTCTTGTGTAACTGCACATTTTAGAAAATCACGTTATAGGGAAATCACTATAGAAAATCCCTATAACTGTACAGCAGAAAGTTTGTGTTATCTAAACACAGTGTCCGCTATTCATCAATCACGTTACAGCCAATTTGCATTAACGAAACATGCATTATAGTAGAACCCCCTGTAGACACTATGAATTTTTCCTCATGGCTACCTCTACTAATCTGATTTTCCCATCTCTATGAAGATTAAACCACCCATGATTAATGTACTGCCTTCTTTATATGTCCTCATTATCTCCTGGTTTATTTTCTGGCCTAATGCATTGCCACCATGAAGGGGCCTATAGACAACTCCTACCAGTGTTTTCTTCCTCATTTTTACCTCCACTGATTTGGATTCTACATTGTTTGATCCAAGTTCATTTTCTTGGTTTTATTCCATTCTGTAATTAAAAGGAAAAACTACCCCTCCACCCTTTCCTTTTGAACAGTCACATACCCTGGAATATTTAGTTCCCAGCTTTAATCTCCTTCTGGCCATGTTTCTGTAATGGCTAGAAGATCATTCCCATTAATCTCTCGTGCCATTAATTCATTTATTTTGTTCAGAATGCTACATGCACTCAATTAAGGGGTCATTAATTTTGGCTTTTTACCATTGCTTCCCCCTTTATTATTTACTGCTTATTTTCTATGTTTGTGTATGCTGTCCCTTCCTGTCCCATTCTTGGTATCGTTATCCAAATGGTTATCTTGTTATGCTGTCCTATCATTTTGCTTTGTAAGCCTACAGTTCCCCTCTCCCAACCATTCCCTAAAGCCAATTAGTTTAAAGCCTTCACTGTAGTCCTGGTTCTTTGATTCACCAGGACACTAGTCCCAGCAGATATCCCAGCACAATAGCTTCCTTCTACCCTAGTACTGGGGCCATGCCCTATGAACCAAGACATATCTCTCACACACTAACCTTTGTGCAACATATTTCATTCCTTGATTTTATTTATCTGAGGTCAGTTTGCCCCTGGCTCAGGTAGTAATCCAAAGATCTTGGAAGTTCTGGTTTTTAATTAAGCTCATAACTGATCAAATTCTTTCAGCAGAACCTCCTTTCAGGTCCTGTCCATGTCTTTCTCTGCTTGTGCACTCTAACAGCCTCAATAAAGTATTGCCTAATGTGGCTCACATCAGAAGTGTGCATGCGTACTGTACACTCTGTTTTGGAACTAAATGTCACTGATATTATTGAAAAATTTAGCACTAAGGAGATGAAATTTGCAATCTCTGATTTTCTTCACCAGGAAATGGATGACTCCATAAGCCACAGCAAACCCTTCCTTTAATTCTATTGATCAAGATTTTTAAAATTGATATTTCGGACGATCTTAAGAATTTTAAACAGAAATTTATACTGTGGAACGAATCATTTAGACAACAGCCAAGTACAGAAAGCAGAAAAACAAAGAAAAAAGAGGGTGACATGAACAGCTGCAGAATTTAAATGCTGTTACATCTCAGAATTTTCAAATGTGTGATATTTAACTGGGTCCAGAGACTTATAAACAGCAATAGTGAGATTCAACTTCTTTGTTCCAAAATGTGTTAACTGTCGTGATTAACTCTGAAGATATGACAAGTGATTATCGGCCAGTGCTGTGGCTCAAAAGTCCAGTTGCTAAGTCCAGTGGCATAGAAGCAGAATAGTTTCTAAGGGACTGGAAAATATGGTTAAAAATCAAATAGCTGGGCTGATGCCAGTTAAGTGGCTGGTGCAGTTCTTGTTTAACTGAGCTCAATGCAATCTTAATGATAGAAGTCCTACTTTTTAAAAATGTTACAATGGATCAAAGAGAGGTTCACTGTGAGTTTTCCATATCTTTAGCATGGGAATGAGCTGGTTCTCTTCTAAACTCAGAGTGGTGAACCTCTTAGAAAAGATCGGCGCTTTGTTTTATTTGGTAATGAATTTTACACACTGGCTTTTATTATTTTTGTGTTGTAAAATAATTTTAAAAACCCTTAAAATCAAGAATTCGCCCATCAAGGAATAGAAACCAAAATAGATTATTATTGTACAATTAACTGGGGAATCAAATAACTTTGAAGAAGTTGCGAAGGTAATAACGAAAACAAGATCTTCCGAAACAAACATTCACAGGAGCTTGGGGAGTGAACAACGCAACCAAGCAGCAGCTACAGATTCCATTAGTAATTGTTGAAGCAGGCTTGTAAATTATCACATTAAGATTGACACGACAACGTTCAAACAGTTTGACAGATAGTTCTGAGGATATCAGAATCAGGGTATCCCATTCACTTCATTGTCACAAACACCTCAAATAATCGAATAATAACTGTTGGAAAATGGCAAAATAGACCCAGAGTTAAAATGGAGTGAGTCATAAATGGTATCATCCACTGCTACCAGCTTGCACCAGAATAGTAGTGAACAGCTACAGTCCAGGTCACCTGAGAGATTTTCTGTGAATGGAAGTCATAGTGCTGCCAATACAGAAATCATACGAGTAACTTATGATGCATAGCAATACTTATATTTCATTTCTATTATACAACAACAGCAAGACATGGCTGACCAATGTCACTACAATGCTGCATATCCCACAGAGTTATTGACAGCAATCACATGCCCACTCCGAATCTCTAAGTAACTGCAGATGTAAATAGGGTGTTATGACATATTTGTGTGGGAAACCCAACGAGGATGTTTGTGCACCAAAGATGTCAGCTGTACGTTACGACTCACACTCTTGCCCTACTGAAATTGAAGTATGGATGGTAACCAGCTGGAAATTTCTAAACTGAGAGATTGCTTGGTGTGGACTAAGAGTAAAGGTGAATCAGGTTCGCATGAAAGATCCTAGAGGAATGGACACTAGTGACATCTTCCTCGCAAATGTTAGGCAAACTTATACTGGGAAGTTTCTTAAGGGGTACAGTCATCTTCTACATTATATCTTGTAAGTCTTGTAGACAAGCATGACCTTACCACGACATCTTTTGTCACAGAAGCATCATTATCCTCTGAGGGTTTAACAGGCAACCTTCCTTGCACCCATCTTACAGCTGCACATCCATGTCACTAACAGTTAAACTGCAGCTTTGGTACAATGTTGCTTCATCACTTAGCCAGTTTCCTTTCTCTCATATTTTGCTAGACATTTTTACTCTCTATTGGCATTGGAAAGTCTGAAGTATATAATGTTTAAAAATAGCTGCTTGTTTACTTACAACTTCAATAGAAGCTGTAATAAATTTTTGACAAAAAGGTAAACATATTGTTCAACTCGAGACAGTTAATGAAACATAGCACTGGAGCATATCTTCACTGAGATAATAACGAAAAGTTCACACCTCCTAAATAAACCAACACATTGCAAATAAGTGTCTCTTTATAAGTATTTTTTTTAAACTCAACCTGTTTGCACATATTATCACACTACTGCAAGGGGTAGGAGTTGAACCCAGACCTCCTGGACCAGAGACAGAGATACTACCATTGTGCCACTTGAGTCCCCAGAAGTGTCTCTTACTATGTGCTTAGATATTTTCTAATCAACCTGTTCAGAGATGGTATGACACATATCTGGAGCAGGTGGGATTTGAATCTGGACCTTTTGACACAGAGATAGGGACACTACTAATGTGTCACTGCTGTTGTAAATTACAGTCCAAAATCAACTGTCAATTCTTCAGAATAACAACAAAGTGGTAATTTCAGCCAAAATAGCAGCTATGCTTCTTGATTAGTAATACATATTAAGGCACACTCTTTGCGAGTAAGAGCTTTCGACTCATTTCTTCTTTGTTGAATTTTTTTTCTGGGAGCAGCCAAACATCAGCATCCTGAATATCCTCACCATAACTGACATCATTTCTTTATTGCTCAACAGCTAACTCAATGTTACGAAAGTTAAGAATTTTGAAAAATGTGCATTCATTGAATATTCCTATACATTGCCTAAAAGAAAACAAAACAGCCATTGGATTAGGTACTGCAAATATGTTTATTTTTTGACCTTTCTAGTTCACATTATTTGTAGAATGCGTAGCACAAAAATAATGATCAGTTCTAAGGATTAGCATCTATAACATAACAATATTGCACTTTATTTTTGTAAGGGATGTCAGAGAAATGAAATGCTTAAGTTTGGTCATTTCTGTTGATAAAGTATTAAAAATCAAAATTTCATTGGAGTGTTGCAAGATTTGTTTCATGATTTACAGAACCTAACTTGATGGGCGTCACTTCGGCATAACCCCTTCCATTCTTTGACTTGAGATTGTTATATGTGCCCACCTCTCCTTGTGCTACACTGCTAACCCAAGATCAACACTAAGCAGCCCTGCTCACAAGGCTTCAGACCATCTGCTGGAGCTTACCATCTACAAGAGGATGCGCTGCCTCTCCTCCACCAAATCCACTATACACAATGGAACTGACCATGGGGGCCTGGTTCCTTCCCTACACCAATCCTGACTACCAGTGACAGTCCACAATGGAACTTGACAGCTCCCTCAATTTGGCCCCCTCCCAGCCCCAATCAAGGTGACAGCCAGAACTCTGGAACCCCTGTGGCCCACGATAAGAGTAATATCATGGGGAGTCACTACATTCATTTGGACCGGAGTGGTCAATACCCTGTGCACCGTGCCCAGACAAAACCCAACAGCACCCCCACCGGGCTCAAACCATGATTACCAATGAGCCACGGCCGACATCACACTGGCCAGGATGAAGGGCTTAAGGGGAACAGCCTCACTAAGCTGTGACCCTCCTGGACCCTGCAGATGGCAGTCAGTGAGTGGGTGTGCCACAGCTTCTTGGAAAGATGTCACTTGGTAACAGCTAGGAGGAAGTGATGTACACCCCCATCCATGACCAAACCTAATGAAAGAATACTCCTGGATAGTAGCACTCCAGGATGTAGTCTTGAAGGATCCACTCCAGGAGATACTGTGCATAAAAGGTTACATTTTCTTTCAGTTTTTAAATTTTAACAGTTATTTCATTTACCAATGTAAAAATTTAGCTATTTGAAGCCCTGTATTTCATCTTAATAGGGTACAGTGTAATGTTTTCTTTTTCTAACTCCAGTTTCAACATTGTTTCTTAAAAAGTCACAATTTTCAGGAATGCAACCACAACAAGCAAGGCATGTAGGTACAAGGTGTCTGCAATCTAATCTATCGGTCTTTTCTTAAACTATTATTATGAAGGCAAATCATCTCAAACTCAAAGATTTTTGGTAAAGGTTGGATTAGTTTGCAGAGTAAACAAGACCAAATATATAAATAAAATATACATAAAACTGTATATGTTTCATTTACTTTTTCTACACAAAACTTTCAAACACACAGGTCCATTGCTTGATAAGACAGAAAATAACCAAAGTTTCCTTACTGCGCTACCTTTCAAAGGTATGGTTTAAAATTTAAATTTGGCATTCAAAGCATAAAGGCTGTCTGAGATTCTCTAGAACCCTTGAACATCTGCATAATCTTACAATCTTGAAGTATTCATGGTACAAATGTGATTATAAAGTCTCCAGAGAGCTCTACTTCTGACAACAGAAACATGCAACATTTTTGAAATGTATTATACAATTCTTCATGACTTACTTTAAAAAAAAATCAATTTGTCTCTTTTTACCTTCACATTTTAGAAGAAAAATTCCTAAGCATACTTTTAAGAAATGCATAATATCATTTGACATTTTCCAGCTGAGGTATAGCCTAGTTACCGCTACATGCTTCATTACATGCAACTCCCTAAGAGCGGATGAACAGACAAAAATAGTAAAGCTATTTAAATATAAGAAAGATGAATTCATGCCAGATGTCCATTTCCCCTGCATTTGAAGACTATTTTACTGACCAGATGCCAGTGTATGAAGTTGATGCAGTTCGCTAAATATAAAATTATTAATATCTAATTTCCAAAATACAATTTTAGATTATTCTGCTATTCCATGTAACTGTATCAATGAACAGTAACATTTTGCTGTTTATATTATATCTTTATCTTCTTTAGAGTCATACTTAAAAGATTGCTTTCTAAACATTTAAAATTACACAACAATACTATGTATTTATATAACATTCAGTACAGTGGGGAGTAATAAATGTTCAAAGAATATTTCCAGGAACAAACTCATGAATGACAAGGTATAGACAACTGACTATATTGG
>NC_063345.1:48539028-48629253 GCF_021869965.1 Rhincodon typus
ACCTTGTTATCTCAGACTCCAGCATCGGCAGTTCCTACTATCTCTGAGTGACTATATTGGTGGTCATTCATTATTGCTTGTAACTTTTTTTAAAATCATTGAATATTGTTTTTTTTTAAATTAATGGAACAAGAAAGTACATAGTCTCTTAACACTCCTTATATCTAATCTATCTCCTGACACTTTGGAAAACAACAGCCCACTAGTTAAAAATATTATGTATTCCACCTTCTGTGTAGTTTCAACCTCAAACTCATCACAATTTCAACACTGAAATGCAGAACTATGATGTTTTAGTTTCAGCACTACAATTAGATTAAGTCCAATAATGAGTTCTGACCTAACAACATTTTTTGAACTGCAGACTTGATCCTGCTCTTCATACCGTCCAACAAATTATATATTAAATGATGCGTATGTGGTATTTTCAGCAGTGTTAATCTGATGATCTATGTTATGGAATTAAAGAATGATAACTTCCGTAAAGTGGAAAACAGTAAATTGGAAGATGAATATTCCTTGGATTTGTCACGCAATAAAAGGAAAAATGAGATAATCCTCTGAAATAATTGCAAATTTTCCTCATAGGTCCTGTGCACAATGCTTTCTGTGAGTAAGGAAATAATGCCAACCTAAACTGTTGAATAGCTAGAAATTTATTTCCATGTCTATGACCACATGTACTATTGCACTTGCATCAATTTCAGCAACGCAAGAAGTTACATTTCTCAGTTACTGAAATATGGGGTACGATTTTCATTGAAATGAGAGTTGGGCTCATTCTTGACTTTTGAAATGAAGCCTGCCTCTGAACACGTTTTTGGGCTGAATTATACAGGATGCCATGGTCTCTGAGTTTGTGACTAAAACTGTAAGCCTGCCAGGGGAAGGACAGCTGCCCTGGGGTCTTTTCATGGACAACTGGCTATTATTGGTATTGCATTCGGATGGTGTGGAGGTAAGCTGTGACAGATTAGAAATTTGTAAGTTTTTGGGTATCAGTCAGGGGGAGGTTGGGCAAAAGACTTATGGAGAGGGGGCAATCTGGGAGTAGTTAGTGGTCACACCTTGGCAAGGTCCTCTAATGGATGCAGGGGGCCAGTTAAGGAGGGATCTCTCATCCAATAACAACCCACGCTGGGCAAACGGCATCATTTGGAGACTTTGCTGCAGCAAGTGCTCACAGGGAAGTCTGGTTCCTCCTGGAGTTCAGGCCACATCTTAGTTTCACCAAGCCAGTATGACTAATGACAGCAGAGGTGTTCAATGCCTTGGGTTAATGACAGTGGAGGTGGAGACAGTGTCTCAAATGTTTCAGTGAACTTTTGCACTGTGCTTGCAGGCATCTCCGAGTACCATTATCTCATATGAGTCTACACATCACCCTTTCATTCTTTTCCTTTCAAGAGGAGAGGGCCCACAATGGCAGCGAACTTGCCAAGTCCAACAGTGGAACTCAAACCCAAATCTGAAAGAGATCAAAGATGTTGAGGCAAAGGCAACAGAGATAGCATGGATTCCACCATCAGTGTGTGTGGTGATGGTGGGTCCTCCCTCCCAGCTGCACATACCATGGTGTTGATAGAACATCACTCATGTGGCAAGGCCTGATGGAGAGGGAGAAAGATGGTATCTTGGCCATTATGCTGACGGGTGACTTCAAGCTTTGAATGTGTTCAGCCTACAACTGGTCACTGACTGGTGGCAGTCCTTGTTCAGGCATGGCTAAAAAGGTGGTTAAGAATGGGGATGCTGTGCAGGGCTTTCTTTCGTGATTGCTTGTTTTCTTCTCTCACAGGTCCCACAGCAAGGTAAGGCACAATTACAGACATATGAACTAGGATCAAAAGTAGGCCATTCAGCCCTTCAAGCCTTCTCTACTATTCAATTGTTATTGGTCGATCCAATTTTAACCACAACTTCACATTCCTGCATATCACTGATAATCATTCATTTTCTTGGTAATCAAAAATCTATTGGCCTTTGCCTTAAACATATTTGGATACTGCATCCACTGCTTTTTGAGGAAGGGTATTTCAAAGACTTAACCCTCCAAGAGAAAAATGCTTCTTCATATCTGTCTTAAATGTGCAACCCCTTTATTATTAAAGTACAATTCCTAGTTCTAGATTCTCTCTGCCAGGTCACAAGAAGTTGTAAGAGGAGGAGGATAGGATCATGGCTAACCCGAAATTCCTCACATCCACTTTCCTGCTTTTTCCCCATAGCGCTTAATTCTGTTACTGATCAAAAATCTATCTCGGCCTTAAATATACACAAACTCTCTGCCTGCAGAGCTCTGTATGGCAAGGAGTTCCAAAGACACTCAATCCTTTGACAGAAAAAATATTCTCCTCATGTCAGTCTTAAAATAGTGCCCCTTTATTGTGAGACTATGCCCTCTGGTCCTAGACTCTCCCATCAGGGAGAAAATCCTCTCAGTATTTACCCTTTTAAGCCCCTTAAGAATCCTATACGTTTCAATGAGATCACCTCTCATTATTCCAAACTCCAGTGAGTATTGTCGTAAGAAGAAACATTCTTTGGACATCCCTCAGGATTTTACTTGTTTCAATTAAGTCATCTCTTACTGTTCTAAATTCTAAAGGATACAGGTCTGACCTGTCTAGTCTTTTATTATAAGGCAATCCACTCATTGCAGGTACATGTCTGAGGGTGCACTGTCACAATCTTTCAAGGGAGCCAGATCCAACTTAGAGACAGATATTCTGGTGGGTTTTACCATAGAGATAACAGTGGGGTGCACTGAGTGAAGGGCATAGCACCAAAGTCCAGGAGGTGGTGTCAAACACAGTTTCTTCTGGGAGAGGATGAAGGTGCACAGCAGAAAAGCAGTATCCAGAACTGGGACACAGCCTCAGTGGTTTCCCTTCGGGACTGAGTATTTGAGCCTGCAGTGGAGAGTAAGTGGCCATCTTGCTGAGCTCCCTGAGGCAACACAAGCTCCTGGTCTATGAGCAGAAGAGTCCATGGATCATAACCTCAGCAATGTCTCAGGTTGAGAAACACGTGATGAGGTGCCTTGTGAGAGTGAGCACCACATGTACAGTACATGTAAAAAGTACGTGATCTTTTGTGCAGCGCCACCAACTCCATGGAATAGGTGGGAAAGGAGCACAGAGTGACTGTGATACTCAGGTAAGTGCTGTGCAGAGCAAGATACAAAATACATATTTGGTGAAACTGAGACCTTTGAGGGAAAATTCATAATTATTTACATCGGCATTCCCTCTAATTTTCCTATCACCAGCGCAGGCCTCCTGGAACTGGAAGTCAATGCCATGATCAGCAAGCCAACATCCCGAACCATGAATGGCTGCGTGTGCAACTTTGGTCAGATGCATTCTTTTCTTATTGGCCAGATGGCCACAGCATCCAGTTCATCAGTCCACATATGTGGTTGCATATATGATATTTCCAAACCCCCTCTCCTGTCCCCAGCTCCTTCCTCTGTCTTCCAGGTCTGCCGACACATTACTGGAAGTCTCCCATCATGTGACGCCCAGATGTATCAGCAAATCTTGACCATGATGGTTGTCTGCATGGATTCCTTATTCCCTCTAATGATGACATGTTCTGCCTTGTCTCCAGGATCCCTCTTGTGGGCCTTCCCTTTCACTCTCTTCCCCTTCTGAAATTTTTCCTCCTCCTCCTTATCTTCTCTGTGCCAAATTCTGGAACATGCAGCTTGCAGAAGACACTCCCTCACCTCCAACTCATGTCCTTGTGTGACGGTGGATCTTGTTGTCTACTCTCTGGACTTCTGACTACGGCTGTCCTCACGATATGAGCAGCCTGCTACTGAGGGCACAGTCCTAAACTCCCATTGTCCATCCAGGCCCATGATGAGGTTAGTCAGAACATTCATGGCAGCTCTGATCACAGGCCTAAAGAGCTGCATACAAGCAGAAATCTCGTGTGGTGGGCACAGATGAGTTGCACATTCAACCAGTGATAACCTTCTGGTTAACATATTTGTCCATACTCTGGTTTTGTGCTTTTGTTGATAAGTGTACAGCTGTCTACATCATGTACGTGTGGAATGCCAGCAACAGAGGTCAAACCTATCACCCTCAATGTTTGAGATAGGATGGAGATAAACTAGCCCACCGTGGCAGAATGGCCACTGGTGACTCGTTGGATGCATCTGTGTGACGCTGACTGCAATACACTGGACAAGTCAGGTTCAGAGCCTTGAAATGGGTCGCAAACAAAACCATTCAGGATCATGGTGATCTGTGGCCATTAGGAGTGTGTGCTCTGGTATCTACTTGGCTTTCTGGTCTGGAAGTCCTCTCGCAGGACATGAAACTCAGCCACCCCACATCTTGTGATCAATGAAGCCTCCTCTGGCATTGCATGTTGGTCACGTTCAAGTAGGTAATGACAGACATTAGCAAGGTTTTTTAATTGGCCTTCATTTTTTATGATTGCTCAATGGATTTGTGCAAAATTCAATATAGACAAATACTACTCATATTCAGACAGAATAATCACAAAGCGACCCGCTTTCAGAGCTTTGTAACTTTCAGTTTGAACCAGTAGGAAGTGCACAAATGTGGCCTTGTGTGACTGATCAGCTGACATTTGCTCCTTTCCTCTGAGAAAGTCGCCAGCTTCTGATTTGGCATTTCCTCTAATAATTTGGCTGAGATAAAGAACTTTCTTGCATGTGGAAAATGCAAGCACTTTGAGTCTGGCTTTTTTCTTAAGTCCCTTTCTCTCTTCTTTGTTCCATTAATGAACTCTGCAGCATTCTACCCATGATGTCAAAAAAACACCCCACAGAACACAGCGAGACCATGATTTAAATTTGTGACTTTTGATTATAATTCCAGTAGCTAATTCCTAGAATTATTTTGTTTAGACTCAATGATCCATTTTAATTTTCTTTGAAATTAACTTTAACAACACTGAGGAAGGGGAGAACTTGGCAATTTATATTCAGTCAAAAAAAAAGAGAAGGGGAAGAAAGCACAGCACAATTACAACAGACTATCAGCATGTAGGTCCATGCATATAAATCCTTATCTTAGATTTGGCCAAAACATTTCCCAGCAGGCTGAACAGTATCAGATCTATATGCAGCCAGATTAGAAGCTGCACCAATAGGGATCTCAGCCAGCATATAGTGTATATTGTGAGAAAATCTGGAAGAGAATTTACTAATGTCTGAGGCTATGATCTGGATTTAATGCAGCCAATTCCAGCAGGGAACATGCTGGCTGGGTCCACTTAATCATAGGGGAGTGGTGGGAAAATTTCCAACAACTGAGTAGGAGTCAATTGGAGAAACTCACCTACTTCTGGTAGAATGTCAATGACAGCAAGTGACACCAATTATCCCTGATCCAACTACAGTTTAGTCATAGCTTAGGGATTAAATATAAGTGACATAGCTTTCACTTGCCTTCCAAAAGCCATGTCTGCCTGCCTGGCTTTCTCTTTCAAAAGGGACATAATGCCTGATTGACAAAACCTGCTTTAGGAAGGTCTTGGGGAAGTTTATACCTCCCACCCTACCTTTGCTTCCTATCTCTTTGCACCATCCTTCTCCCTAATCCTTTCCCCACCTTTGGACACCTGAGTCCAGGGATCCAACGATCCCAATGATAGCACTAGCAAGGGAGAGCTGCTGGCCCATAAAAGGCTAATATCACTTAGTAGGTGGGATTTCCATTCTGGCATATAAAGTTCCAGGGAAAGCTGATGCTGGCTAGTGGAGTGCTAGTGATAGGCACTTATTTGGTTGGAGAGGTCCCTTAGAAGTGATGCAGGTTTCCATTGGTTCTCCATTTGGTGGGCTGGACCATGGTTCAGTTACAATAAATTCTGCCCCACGTTTCTGGTGTCTATTGCATATGTTTAAAGAGGATTTAGTTTTTTTTTAAATTGAAGACTGTTTAACTGAATCTTCATTTTAACCTTGTAACTGCAGAGTATGCAGAAGTGACTGTCTGAAATACAAACAAAATATACTGCAAACATTAGCAGGTCAGGAGCTCTGTGGTAACTCTTCAGGTATCAAACTTCACAAATACTGCCTGACTTGCTGAAGGCTTCCAGCACTTTCTTTTTAATTGAGATTTCAGCATCCACAGAATTTTACTTCTGTTTTACTAATTGATTAGCTTGATGGCAGCTAATGCAAGCACTAGTATTAAGCTTGGTGCATGCTCAACACAGTATTAGTTCCACAGTGTACATTAGCAGGAACCTGCTCAATCTTCATATGGCTAGGCATTCAATTTATTTACAAAAGCTCTTACGTCCAATAAATATTTGAATTGCAAATTAAGAGTGGTGGCAGTTTTGCAAAGGCAGCTGAAAAAAGACAAGCTTCAGTACATAGGAACACTTGACACTTTCTGACCTAGCTTACCAACCTTGCAAATCAGAAGTGAAGCTCCCAGTGTCTCTGGGAGCTACCTAGTCACAGTAATGGTACCATTGCCTTGCAAAACCTTTTGGAGTGTTTTCTACAAAATACAGGTGTTACTAAATGCATCAGACTATTAATATTAAGCAAAAGCTTCAAGTTATTTCCTACTAGCGGACGTATGTTGACAAAATGAAAATCTTTTGTGTCATAAAAATGAAAGACAAACTATGAACAGATGCTGAGCAACTAACTCAGTTATGCAGATTTTAATTATTTAGTAATTATTATTTTTAATTATTTATATCAAAGGTTTCTGAATGATCTGTGTAATTCACAAATTTACTTGTGTGATGGAAATGACATGTACCATCAAAAAAGATTAAAAATGAGATATTGAATATAAACTATGGGAATGTTCTACAGAATTCAAAATTTTTACAAATTCCACGATTTTCACATTATCTTGTGCTGAAAAAAATCTCAAAGCATGCTACATTTACTGGGGAATTACACTGATTCAGCATCACAGATGTATTACCATGCATACAGTATACATTATGATGCATAGTTTATACAGTAAATGCAAGACCCTTACGAGCAGTGATACACAGAGGGATCTTGGAGTGCAAGTCCATAGCTCCCTGAAAGTGGCAACATGTGTATAAGGTGGTAAAGAGATGTACAGCATGCTTGCCTTCATCGGTCAGGGAATTAAATATGAAAGTTGGCATGTAATGTTGCAGCTGTATAAAACTTCAGTTAGGCTAAATTTATACCGTCTGTGGTTCCAGTCGCCACACTATAGGAAGGATGCTGAGGTGAAAAAGAGGTTTACCAGGATGTTGCCTGGAGTGTATTAGCTACAAAGAGAAGTTGGGCAAACTGGGTTGTTTTCACTAGAGCATGGAAGGCTGAGGGGGTGACATGATAGAAGTATATAAAATTATGAGAAGCATCGATAGGCGGATAGTCGGAGGATCCCAGGGTGGAAATACCAAATACTAGGTTTAACTTGAAAGAAGGAAGCTTTGAAGATGATGTGCAAGGCAAGATTTTCTTTCACACAGAGGGTGCTAAGTGCCTGGAACGTGCTGCCAGGGGAGGTGGTAGAAGCAGATATGATAGCAGAGGCATTTAGACAGATACATGAATAGGCAGGGAACAGAAGGATATGGATCATGTAAACAGATGGGATTAGTTTCGAATGGCATCATGGTCAGTGCAGACATGGTGGGCCGAAGGGCCAGTTCCTGCGCTGTACTGTTCTATGATATTGTGCATCCAATGTCAAACATCCATTATTTTATTAAAAACTACTTTTTTGTACTTTCCACATGGAGAATAAGTGTTAAAGACTATCCATATTAGGGTTACAATTGTATGTACCATACAAAACAATAAAGCAAAAAAATTAATGGCTAAGTATTAATCTGGATATGCAGTGGTTGCACATCAATGTTTGTTTTCCCACAAACCTATATTTTGCAGACAGTATTTAAAGTAAACTATGTGACTCAGTCATCTGATATTCATTCTCATCACCCAACAATCAAAAATAAATTTACTTCTGTGATGGAAATGACATGTACCTTAAACAAAAATAAAAATAACATATTGAACATAAACTATGGGAATGTTCTACAGAATTCAAAATTGTTACAAATTCTATCATTTGCACATTATCTTGTGCTGAGAAAAATCTCAAATTCTATGACCCTGGAGCAAGCTTACAGATGAGCTTTATAGCTTTGTTACATGCACTTCGGATGAAAGTTGGACAGGAAGGTCTGGCTATCATCTGCTCCATTGCCACTCGAAGCTCATAAAACAATGTCCTGTTAATAAAAAGTAGAAAGCCAGTTAGCTCCTTCAGATCACAACACATCACATATTTGCTGTGTAAGACGATGTATTCATAGTGTGGTAATAAATCAAAGGGCTGCCCATTTTATATTGAGCGATTGTCTTTTCTACTCAAGTCTGTTCATCTAATGTAGAATGTCATTTTGAGCTATGCTGATTAAATTAATGCAGGAAAATTAAGATATTTAATGAATCATCATAAAGCATCCTCTAGGTACATTATTGACTTGTACAAGGATTTATGATCTCACTCACAGTCACACTACCAATGATCAAATGTTGTAAGATTTACACTTATGATAATAACTTGCATTATAAAGCTATTTATCATAAAGTAG
This sequence comes from Rhincodon typus, assembly GCF_021869965.1. Lineage (NCBI taxonomy): Eukaryota > Metazoa > Chordata > Chondrichthyes > Orectolobiformes > Rhincodontidae > Rhincodon > Rhincodon typus. The sequence goes on from NC_063345.1 coordinate 48,547,633, forward strand.
GACCTGAGTTCATGTGTTATACATGCTGATCAGCAAAAATCGAACTTTATATAATACGTTTAGCCACTGTCAAAGATGTTCAATGTTCCAAAGTTGTAAGCATTTGGTTGTACCTCAAACTTTAATTAACTTCACATTAATTAGACAAATAAACCATGTTGGAATGATTCATAGACCAAAAGTAAGTAGCTGACAGAGCTACCGAGGGGGTTCCATGTGGTGTGTAGCAATTAGATTAACAGGTAAAGATATCACACGAGGTTGTTGAAAACAACGTAACTATTCAAGCTTGATTCCTTTCTCCCTCAGAACGACGAACCCAGGCTTTGTTGCTACGAAGGATAAAACTGTGGGAGAAACATCAATGGGTTGTGTACCCTTCCTGCTGGTGAGAGATAAGCATCCTAAATTAATGGCAGATATTAGGTGTTGTGTTAGAAACTATACAGGGAAGAAAAATCAATGCTGCAACCTCATGAAGGTCACAGGGAGGATAAGTGGAAGATGTAATTTTGTGAAGCTAAGAGCGGTGTGCCACAATTTCTTGAGTAACTTGTGACAATTCACAATTCACAGGACATCTCTTGCGCGCCACAAGCAACTGATCAATTTGCTCATTAATAATGGAATACATCCTTCACAAGCAGGTATTTTATCACCAACATCTCCTCCCAAACTATTAGTTTTGTATCTGACAAAGACTGAACAGGTAATTCTTACTGATTGACTCAAGTCCAAAATTCCTCATATGATGTATTCTTGCTTTCAACAGACACAAGAAAGAAATATGTAAAGATAACAATATTTGAGGGACAGTGACCCCTTTGACTATCTGATACAAGACAATGAAACAACAGTACTGCCAGATGGTCAGGATCAAGTTGGCTGTCTGTTTCTGAGGCTCAATATGATCTGTTGTTTGAAAAAACTAACTGGAAGGATGTGCAATAATCTACAGGCAGAATTTTAAACAAACACCATTAGCTTAGCTGAATTGCACTAATAGAAGTTCATTATTTTGCTAGAATGTAGTAAGAAATTTAATGAAAGCGAATTTAGGACAATATGGTTTATAAAACAACAGCATAGAAGCTGAGGGTTAAAGCAAAGGGACAGTGTTCCATCTGTTCACTTGAAAATTTAATATTAAATTCTTTCACTGCCAATTTAACATGAAAACATAAGTCATGGAGATTTTAATGTAGAATTAACCTTATCTGTTTCACCACACAAGTCAGCAGTCCACCAAGAAAATCATGAGTTCATGCAACATGAAAAAGAGAATTGTAAAAATACAGACACTTTCATCTTATGTTCGATACATTTACTTCCATTAATGGATTTATTTTATTACCAGCGCCCTTACTCCCTTCTATATTCATACTCAGAATTTCCAATGACAGCAAACACATTAATGGTGCTTACATTTAGAATGCAATCAAAGGATTCATTGCTCCATGACAGCTTCAATCAATAAAGCAGTGGATACAAGAAAAGCAGCTTGATGAAGGCACATTTATGCTTATAAATTTTGAAACAGCCTGTGCACACGTGTAAACATATTGACTGAGTTCCCAAAATGAGTATTAGAATAAGTCATAATGTAAAATTAAGAACAAGTCATTGAATGCATCTCAGAGGTATCTAAGTGTAAAAACCTGTGTGACATCAATCATTTTCCTCCAATAGAAAACAGTCCCTTTTAATTAAATAAAACATACAATTTCCACTTCTCAGCCTTTCCTAGAATAGATTTCATTCACTACATTTTCCTGCCCATTCTTTTTCGGGTTTTAAGATAACAACTAAATTAAGTCAAGATTGGCAGGGTGCAAAGAAAAGGAAGAGCATTATGAATACAGCCTTTGAACATGAAGGTAGAGATGCCAAATTGTTGGAATGCTTCCAAGACATTGTTTATGGATTATCTTTCCCTAGAATTTAGTCCCTGTATAGCAATGATATTATTTTCCAGCAACATATGATAATTGACAAGATAGTGTTCTTTTTTCAGCATTAGTAAAAGTTGTATTTATTGCAAATTGCTTTTGAAGAGTAGTAATTCTGTTTTAAGTTGTGTCAGGCTGGGAAAGCTGCCAGCATCTACCTACAAGCAGGAGCATCTTCCTGCCCTACTAAAAGCATTTATTTCAGTTTTGGAATCAAAAACATTTTATGGTCTAAAAAGTATTACAATGAAATTCAAAAGCCTGGCAAGGAAAATACAGGGTCATTCCAGTTTTCATAGTTTCAACCAAAGAGCTCATGACAAAATTTTTTATTTAGCCAGAAGCATATTGACAATTCTAGTTATCATTTTATGCACTTCCTATTTTGGCCTTTGATGCTAACAACAATGTTATCTGGCTGCAGTTGCCAAGTCGTGAGGGAAGGCTGTTCAGAAGTTCTGCTGGCAGATGACCTCATGGGGCTTCAGGCATTCTTTGCATATCATCAGCTATCAACTGCACTGATGGGCAATGGTCAGGTGCTGTGCAGCTTAAACCAAAGACTTGTCTTAATTCCTGTTCTGTGACATGATTAATGAGATGGAATTCCCATTCTGGGCTTCTTACCAATCAATAGGCAGATGGGCAATGGTGAACGCAGACACGCAAAGCAACAAGACAGTAGGAGCTGCTGAAGCCTAGCTCAGACAATTGGGTTAGAAAGAATTTTTTTTGACATTTAATGAAAATTTGATTGCACCCTAGGCTATTGTATAATTCTGATTGGCTGACAAGGTGCATCAGTACACATTACACACAACATTGACTTTGGTTCCAGTCGTAGGGATTCAATTCTATTAGTTTTGACAGTTGTGTTTCTATATCCATGCAGTTTTGTACACCATATTTTCACTTTCCTCCAGTTAACAGGAGAAACCATTCATTTTAAATAATTTCTAATTGAGGTTTAATATTTTGTACTGAATCAACATAATGTTTCCAAGTACTAAGTTAACAAACAAAGGATTTACACCTTCTCAATTCAAAATGGGATTTATTCATAGCAGGGATACTGAAACATAATGAAACTATCAATTAAACAAAAAGAGCAGAAAATATAAATTTAGTAAATTTAATTTTAAAATAAAATTTGGACTCAACAGTAACCCAAGGAGACGTTGTTTTAAAGTGTCAAAGATAAGAAAACTGTAATTTCACAAAGCTGCTCAGTGCATTCTTCTGCCCACATACTTAAAATGCAAACTTATTAATAGCAAATTAAAACATCAAATAAAAAAATTTCTGGCAAGCTATAGGTTTTAAAATTATGCAGCTCTTCCTGGGGGCTTTTTCCTGCTTGGTTGGTACTCTGTATGTTTGAAGTTGAAAAAATTTTTTTTATTATGAACTTCTACCCCACTGAAGTGGTTTTGGACCAATTTATGACCAGCAGCCTGCTTTGAAAACTCTGCTCATGTTTTTACAGCTGTGACAACTTGCACCACAGCAGGCAAAACAATCCACAACATTCTAAAACAGACCATATTCTAAATAAAAGAACCCAAATCATACTGAAAAACAAACGTCAATTTTTCCTGTCTTCCAACATTGACGGATTCTTTGAAAACTTCCAGAATCTCTTTTCAGATCTATATTTTCACCAAAAAATGAATTAGTTCCTCCCGTGTACCATGTTTCATTGAAACTTGTGAGTTACCTTTTAAGATATATTGCTAACAAACAGACAAACAGGGCAAAAACATTGCATTCTCCTGTCCTCAGTGGCAGAGGTAAGACATCTCTGTAGTGACTAACATTAACAGAAGTAAACCAGGATCCTTCAACTGGAAACAATTTAATTAAAAAACAATTTCTTTAAATGGGTGCATGACACCCAACATTTCAAAATTATAAAATGTTTTGACATCGTAAATAAAGGAAAAATATTTCCACTGGTCAGTATGTCAGTAACCAGAGTTATGCACTTAAGGTCATAGTCAAAAGAGCAAAGGCCAAGATTGCGAATATTTTTAATGCAGGAAATTGAAAAATCATGGAAGAGCCTGCAAAAAACAATGACGGATGCAGAATCCATAAAATATTTTTAAAAATCACACATACTACCAGGGGTATGTTAGAAAGTGGATAGTTCATTCAGAGAGTCAACACAGGTGCATTGGACCAATGGTCATGTTCTATGCTATAGAAATTTGGCCACATAAATTGGTCTGCACCATGTTCATCATCTCACTTAAACTGATAGGAACTGCAAGAGCGCACAGGTGCAGAGAATAGTATAGAAATCTAGAGGTTGCTCTCAGTCACTCTACACTATTTCAGAGGGTATACCGTTGAGGATCAATTGAATCTAACTGGTAAGAAATCAGTGAATTGACAAAACCTCTCACTTCTGCAATTAGCATTGCTGTTAAAACCCTTGAAAAAGTTATATCTTGTTGATCGAGGTTTTTAAAAATTTTATTTAGAGGATGTGATTATCACTAGCTGGGACAGCACTGTTTGTCCATCACAGCTGCCCTTGGTGAGCTGTTTTCTTGAATCACTGCAGTCCAATTCCATTAAGGAAATGAGTTCCAGGATTTTGAATCAGCAACACTGAAGGGATGGCAATATATTTTCAAGCCAGGGTGGGGAGTAGCTTGGAGGGGAGTTTTCAGGTGGTGGATCCCCCACGTATCTGCTGCCTGTCTCTTTCTGGATCATAGCGGTCATGGGCTAAAAATGTGCTGTCTAAGGAGCCTTTGTGAATTTCTGCAGTGGTTCTTCTAGATCGTAAGCAGTACTACTATTGAAGGTTAGTGATAGAGGGACTGAATTTTTTTGTGAATGTGATGCCAATCAAGTGCATTCCTTTGTCCAACATGGTGTCAAGATTCTGGAGTGCTGTCGGAACTGCTCCTATTCAAGCCGAGCGGGACTATTCTATCACACCCTGATTTGTGCCATATAGATAGCTGGTAGGCTTCGAGTGGTCAGGAGTTGAGTTACATGGTGCAGAATTCCTAGTCTCTGACCTGGTCTTGTAGCCACAATACTTATATGGCTTATCCAGCTCATTTTCTAATTAATGGTAATGACCAAGATGTTGATAATGGGGCATTCAGTGGCGGTAATGCTTTCGAATGTAAAGGGGTGATGGTTAGATTCTCTATTCTTGAAGATGGTCATTACCTGACACTTGCATGGCGCAAATGTTATTTGCCACTTGTCTATCCAAACTTGGATATCGTCCAGGTCTTGTTGTATTTGGAAATGGGCTACTTCAGTATCTGAACAGTCAGAAAGTGTTGAATATTGTGCAATCATGAGCAAATATCCCCACTTCTGGCCTTATAATGGAAGGAAGGTCATCGATGGAACGCTAAAGATGTTGGACATTACATATAATGCCAGCAAAGATGGCACGGAGCTGAGATGAGTCTTCTCCAACAAGCACAAACATTTTTCTTTGTGCTAGGTATGACTGTAAGCACTGAAAAGTCTCTCATTTCTTCACTGGAGGGAGGGGGGAATTATTTAAACTACCATCCATGAGCGGATGTGGCATGACTACAAAGCTTAGATCAGAGTTGTTGGTTTTGTGGAATTACTAATAGGGTCATACAGCTTGGTTCAACCAGTCTATGCCAAACATAATCCCAAACGAAGCTAGTTCTACCTACCTGCACCTAGCCCACATCCCTCCAACCTTTCCTATTCATCTACTTATCTAAATTCTTTTAAATGTTGTAACTGCGCCCAAATACACCACTTCCTCAGAACTTTCGTTCCAAACATGAACCACCATCAATGTAAAAAAAATTTGCCCCCCATGCCTTTTTTTAAAATCTCTCACCTTAAAAACAAGCCCCCTAGTCTTGAAATCCCCTATCCTAGGGAAAGGACAACTACCATTAACCCTATCTATACCCCTCATTATTTTGTAAATCTCTAAGGTTACCTCTCAACCTCCTATGCTCCAGTGAACAAAGTTCCACCCCATCCAGCCTTTCGTTATAACCCAGACCTTCCACACCCTGCAACATTCTGGTACATCTCTTCTGAACCCCCTCTAGCTTAATAATATCCTTCCTAAAACAGGGTGACCAGAACAGGGCACAGTACTCCACAAGAGGCCTCACCAATGTCCTATACAATCTAATAAACTCCTATAGCCAAAGGACTTAGCAGTGAAGGCAAGCACGCTAAATGCCTTTTTAACCACCCTATCTATATGTGCCGCGAATTTCAAAGAATTATGTGTCAGAACCTCTCGGTCCCTCTATTCTACAACACTACCCAAGCCCTTACCATTAATTGTATAAGTTCTGTCCCTGCTTATTGTATCAAAATGCAATACCTCGCATTTATCCAGATTGAACTTAGCTCCATCACTTGTTGATTCTGCTGTTTGGCACATAAGTAGCTTCACCAGGCTGATACCTCATTTTTAGGAATGTCTGGTGCTGGTCCTGGCAGTCCTACACACTCCATTGAAGCAGGGTTGGTCCCCTGGCTTGAAAGTAACTGTATAGTGGGTGATGTCAGGCAGATTGTGTTAAGAGTACTGTTCTGCTGATGGCCCATAGTGCTTCATTGGATGCGCAGTCTGGATTTGCTGGATCTATGTGAAGTTGTCACATTTCGCACAATGATAGTGCGACACAACACAACGAACAGTATTCTCAATATGCAGACAGGAGTGGAGTTAGATGCTGCAGAATTCCTAGTCTCTGATCTGCTGTTATAGCCACAGTATTTAGATGGCTCATCCAGCTCCTTTTTTTAAATTAATGGTAACCTGCCGCTGTTGATAGTGGAGCATTCAGTGAAGATAAGGATTATGTGGTGGTTACTCTGATCAATCCTGTGATGGACAGATGCATCTGTGAATGGGCAGATTGTAAGAATGAGGCCAATTAGCTCTTTCCTCACTATGTGCCGCAGACCCAATCTAGCAGCTATATCATTTAGGACCCGACCAGCTCAGTTGGGCATGGTTCTGCTGAGCAACTCTCATCAGTGTATAATGAAGTCCCCAGCCAGAATATGTTCTGTGCCTTTGCCAGCCTCATTGTTTCCTCCAAGTGGTGTTCAACGTGGAGGAGAGACTGAAGGAATTGTGGTAATCTGTAGGTTTCCTTGCCTAAGTTTAACCTGATGCCAAAAGACTTTATGGGATCTGGAGTCAAGTTGAGACCTCCAAGGGCAACTTTCGAGTTGTATACCACTGTATCACCACCTCTGATGGATCTTTCCTTTTGGTATGACAAGACATTCCTACAGATGCTGATGGGATATTGCATGCAAGATATGATTCTGAGCTTTGTCAAGTTGTTGCTTGAACAAATCTCTCAAATGTGGCACTAGTCCCAGATGTTATTTAGAAGGACTTTGTAAGGTTGACAGGGCTGCATTCGGTCTTTCCTGTGCCTTAGATGAGGCCAGCTGATCCTTCTAGCTTTGATTTTTTTTTCGGAGACTTTCTAGCAGTTGGTAGAATAGAGGCACACCAGGCAAGAAGGCAGTTTCCCTTCCCTGAAGGACATCAGTAACCCAGATAAGATTTTATGACAATCATCAACTGTTTAATAGTCATCACTAGACTTTAATTCCAGCTTTTAAGAAAGTGGCGTGATTTAACCCTAGGTCCCCCGAACATTACCTGGATCTCCAGAGCACTGGGCCATAACTTCCCTGTGTAACTGTGTTGTTATATGTATGCCAAATTTACTGCCGAGCAGCTTGAAAGCAAATTCAAGTACAAAATATCAAATTGCTCCATTATGATCAAAAACATTTCCACATACTTTTTTTGGCTTATTATGTCTTAAGCTCTGTTTTAATACTTCATAAACATTTGTTTTGTCATTTGAAAATTCAAAAGAGAAGAATAATCACTTTTCAAATTTCTTATTTAGTCTGTGAGAACACTGAAATGTGATTGGCTGTTCATCCTCATTGATGACATAACTACCTTTGACTTCTGGTGATCTCTTTGACTTGGCGTCAGTTTTAAACTGCTTTCAGGAAAATGGAAATCCATGGAGATCACTAAATCTTTTGACCAGCTTTCTTCAAGGCAGTGGTGAGCGTCCTAATTTTGTCAGTGATCATAAAATCAAGCTTAACATGATTTAACACTATTTATGTTCTTAATGACCAGAGACAATTTGATTAATTTGGTTCTTAAATTTTGCTTGGAGAATTGATTAAATCCACCTCAAGTTTCTTTTTATATTAGATTTAACCCGTTTTTCTAACCAATCTGTTCAGAGATGTTAGTACACGTCTCTGAGGTAGGTAAGACTTAATCCCAGGCCTCCCTGTCCAGGGGTAGGGACACAATCACTACATCACAAGAGGGCCCCCTAAAAGCAGGGTTAGATGCCACTTAGTAGATTGCAGTGCCTCAACCACTTGTTCTTAACCCTTGCATCTTTATCAAGGAGAGTTCTCTCCTTTCATACAACATAATATCACATTTCTGTTCTATTGTAATGACTTGTTTTAATAGGTCATCAATACAATTCAGTAAGAAATTCAACGTGAGGACTCGGTTTAACTTTATTAAGCACAAGAGAATAATTTAAGGTGTTTTCTTTCCTTTGCCACACTTCGAACAGAAACTTAAAACGTTACATCAACGTAAATGGAAACATCAAAACTATCTGGAATATTAAATACTACTTTTTTAGGCCTGCTCAATTTATCTAGCAAGTTTTTCTCTGCACCCAGGGATAGTTGTATATTTAAAAGCAAAAATTGCTCAACTACTTGAAGCAGAGGAAGATGCAAGCTATTGGGAAGCATGAAGCAGAGGATTTTATTTAAATTGCTCCATGAAAAGAACTGAAACAAATATTTGGCTTTCTCTGCCAAAAGTCTTTGCGGTTCTATGGTCAACTTTTCTCTTATTAAGATGGTGACAGTGTTTAATTCCAAAGGCTCGAAAACAACACAGCCATCCTAGTGCCACAAAAAGTAGAACACTGCTAAATATTTAAAAGGGACAAACTAGGTTCTGTGATTGGTGGATGCCAGTAGATACCATTGTCCATTACCACTGTTCTCCTTTATCTCCACATTCACCTACTTAATTTTCATTTCATGACCTTATTCTATGTCCTGAATTTGATTTTGTGCTATTATAAGTGTAGCTAAGAACATAAGACAGGTACCATATATCTCTGTGCGAATGGCAGTACATTATCCATTCTGCTCATGTATAACCTTGTCCGATTTGAGGACTAGTTTTATTCATGCACGCTTGTATACATAGTGTTGCTCTTGCGATTTAAATTTTTAATGCAATGAGAATATGTGGGAATATTTGTGCAGTACATTTGAAGAAGTCTACTGATGAAACAAGTAATAAATGAATACCTGTTTAAAGGAGACGCAAGGACACCCTTAGCACATAATATCCACTTTAATATTTTATAATCAACCTGTTCAGAGATGTTGCTATATGCTTCTAGCACAAGAACCCCTTATATATCCACTTAAAAACCAGAATGTTTAGGAGAGTTCACCCGTGGGGTCAGTCTAGAACCTTAGCTCATGGTTACAGCTATTTAACAATTTTTTTGTCTTTAAAGAGAGTTTTAGCATACACTAACACATAGTTAGGAACTCCAGACTTATAATCTCAGATTTTTTCCCCCCTTAATTCCTGCTAGGAAACAGGCTTAGGTATGAATGACTGATGGAAGGGAAAGGGACTCCAGTTAGCCAAAATGACACTGGAGGTCCAATTCCAGAAATCTGTCCCCAAATCCTGCTCCCATCACAAAGATGGCAGGGCGGGGGAGCGGGGGGGGAGGCGTGGTTTAACAGAGAGAGAGAGGTATTAAAGATTGCGGGTCGATAGGTACGGTGGTCACGATCAGATCCAATTTCACTAGTGGCATATCCAAAACACTACTAATGGGCGTTACTCTTCTTAGAAGGTCTAAATGTACTGGATTCCTTTGGGGAGGTAAGGAACCTTTTTTGACAGGTCCAGTGACACCTTTGGCTGAAGTAGGGTGACGTTTAAAGAGGTCATGTTCCCTTTAGGATTGTTAAAAGTAGGCACCAAAGTTTATGTGTGTAAAATATGGATAAACTGACTACAGCTGTCGAATTATCAAGACATTCAACACCTTTTAAAACTTCCAAGCATTTAAATCCCCTGGCCTTTAAATTGAAAGCAAAACTGTCTGCTGTTTAAAAAGTGCTCACTGTTTTACTTTATTGACATAAGCCTGCAGAGGATTCCAATAGTTGTGCCACATAATTAACCACAACTTGTCAGTTTGCACCTTAACAGCTCTAAATGATGTCACAGCCCTTGATGGAGGGCTATGATTAAAGATGCTTGATTTGTTTTTAAAGGTTTAAGGAGTTGAACAAAGTTAAATGTAATGAACAAGTTTTCAGCCACGGTTTTTCTTAAATAGTCAATTCACAACGGATACTTAGACCTTCATGTTATTTAGCTATTGGGGTAAGTTGGCATGGAGGGTTCAAGAGTACAGGGTGGTGGGTGGAGGTCATGGATTGGCAGCAATTTGGCATAGGGCAATAATGAGCCATGGGCTTAGATACAGGGGCATAAGCAGGCATCAAGGGGACATGAGGTGGCATGGATGGGACATCAAATCTGTGAGAGGAGTCAGGGGGGCAGGGAAGAAGGAAGGATGTATGGGTAATTTTGGTTACATCAGGCTAAAAGTTATCCCAATTGTCAATTTTGGCCAATTTCATGGAGGGTTTCCGTGAGGCCAAGTGAGATCTCTCTCACTACTTTCTGAAACGTGCCTTATTACTTGTGCACCACATCCTACCTTCCCTCTCACTGCAAACAGAAGAACTTGCCACCACAAGGAACCCCAGGATTTATGGCACCGGTGCCATTTTTAAAATCTGGCCATGCAAGAGGCTAAATGCTACCCTCAAAAATGTTCATAGTGAGGGGGGAACCAAACACAATCATGTCTCAGCGCCTACATTCATTGCACATACATGTACACATTTGTCAATGTATTCCTGTTTAACAATGGAGCTACACAGCTTATTTGTCCTTAGCCTCTTTCCATCTTAGAACCCTGCCTAAGGGAATGCTACTCTTTCCTCAATGCAGTGTAGCTCAATATCTTATTTTTCAATGTGAGACCATCACATCGTTTCAAACGTTTGAGGACTATCACTCTTATTCAGCAACAGCAAGAAGAAAAAAAAAGATAAAGCAAATGAACAGAAACAACATTTGCCTTTGGGAACACACAAGGGACTGCTTGCCTTTTGAGCAGCAAACAAATTTACGTTAATAAGTGAACGCACCAGCTTATAGATACTGGAGCTGTGTGTCAATCAAGTCCTATCAGCCATGATGCGCCTCACATGGCAGCACGCTACCCTCCTGAAGGTAATACTCATGTTCAATATCCTCCTTTTCCTTCTGGGAAGACAACTTCTGATGTCCTAGCTCTTCAGCATACTGCACATCCCATCCTTTGCTTGCTCCAGTTGTGCGGAGCACAGCATGCTAGGATTATGCATCTAGACTACATTGCAAAGCCTCTCCAAACCAAAACAAGTAACAGTACATCATTACCAAGAGACCTACTGTCTGGCTGAAGAATGGGCCACATTGTGTCTACATTTGACCTCAGTCAGGGGTTTGCATAATTGAGTGATCAGCAGTGATTGCAGTGTTTAGCCTTTGTCTCCTAGTAACCATGCTTCTAAGGCATTGCACACCCTTATCAGTTCAGCATGCTCCTTCATACAGTGAGATATGGAAGATTTGGACAAGGAAGGCCATGACATCCCTGTACTTGACCTTTGGTACACAGGACTTTATTCTGATGAATGTAGCACAAGCAATGTCGTGCAAATATAAAAGAAAACTGTAGGTGCTATATGATTAATGATATATCTTTTCAACTCATGCCCACATTACCCATGAAAGACAACATTGCATATAAACAGCATGTTGGCAAATACACTGTTCAGGATTACAACAAATCAGTTTTGCACCTTTGTGCAGCCTATGAGATTTTGGTCACTCAGGATGGCCTTTGATGAGCTCACTTCCACCACTGGCAGTCACTGTAGCTGCTGCTGTACGGTTTCTGAGAGTGGCAAGCAAGACTTCTGTTAAAACCAGGCCCCAGAATGAAGATTAGAATATTTGTCAGACTTTCACGAGTCAGTTTTGCAGAGGTGGGAATTTTGCTGACTCTAACTGGGCAAATATCCAGATCCTAGTGTCAAATCAGTTCTACGTTGTGGCCCCTTCAAGTTTGACCCTAGAAATGAAACAACCTTGTACCAACCCGTCGTGTTGTCTCCTTAAAACTCATACTTTCTTAGTTTAAAGTCTATTATCTATTAAATTTGTAGTAGTATCATTTGGATTCAGCATGATCAAGCAACATTGTTAATCACTTGAATCACATCAGAGAATCTCCAAGACAACATTGGAGTTGACTAGGCCTCATAAGACTATCATTCTCTCCTGTTCATGGTCAAAATGATGATTCCAACAAAGTTCAGAAGCTGCACAAGTTTAAAGATATTTTGATATTAAGAGATCATGGATTTTTGTTGGCAGAAGTACTTTGTACTTTGCAAAGCCATTTCAATATTTGGCTTGTGTATTTCTTTCAAGAAAGGTACTATGATTCATGTGAAAATAGTTTTCCACTTTGACTGGATCCATTCTTAAGTTTTGAATTTTCTTGTTCCTGGAGGTGATTCATAATATCGTGCAGTAGAACCATTCTTCCACCCAAATAAGCAAATTGGGACGCTTAATTATTTCCGGTTACTGCATGATACAATCAATATGAAAACATCCTCATCTTTTGACAGAGCCATCTATTATTTAATTAGTTATCATGAAACAAGCTCCCACAGGGAGCATGCACAAAATTTATGATTTCTTTGTTTTCCAAAAGCAATTTACAGTTTAGAGGTGGTGGTGACTTAGTGGTAACGTCACAGGACTAGTATTCCAGGTGATCAGGCTTGAGCTGTATGGGACTAGTACTGCTGTAAACGAACAAGAGTGGTGTTCAGGCCTTGTTCTCCAGCTGAGGTCTTCTCTCCAAATACAGAAAATAAATACAGGAGCTGATGCTGAGTATTTGCATCACTGACTGTAACAACTGATTATTTACCCACTAAGCAATTGTGTTTTTCATTGAATGATTGATTCATTTCATGTAAACTACTTTCTGCCTTGTGTTATAGCATCATACAGTTAATTGTGCTTACAGATTAACCATGATTTTACTAAATGATGGAGCAGGACCGAGCAGCAGAGTGACCTACTCCTGCTATTAATGCATACGTTGGTGCCTGTACTGGCTCACACCCCAGAATCATGCTCTTATTCCACAGCCTGAATATGACTGTAACTTCTAGGGAAGAAGAATGTTTAGGCCAGGTTGCTCAGCAGCTGTCGTTGGGAAAATGTTGTTAGAGTCTTTTATAAAAGGATGTAATAGCAAAGCATTTAGAAGTACATAATCTAATCAATTACGGTAAACATGGCTCAACAAAGGGGAAATCATGTCTGGCAAATTTGTTGGAATTCTTTTGAGAATGTAACAAGCAGAATAAATAAAGAGGAACCAACACATAACATATTTGGATTTCTAAAAGTCATTCAATAAGATAATGCACACAAGGCTACTCAATAACATAAATGCTCATGGTGTTGGAGGTAGTCTATTAGCAATGTAAGACAGAATTGGAATAATGAGTGCACTTTCAGGATGGCCATCTGTAACTAGTGGAGTGCCAAACGGATCAGTGCTGGGGTCACAATTATTTACCATATACATATATTAAAAATGACTTGGATGAGGAAAGTGAATGCATTGTCAATTTTTTGGTTGATATAAAATTAGGTGGATGGCAAGTGGTGAGGATGAGACAAAATCTGCAGAAGGACAGGTTAAGTGAATGGGCAAAAACTTAGAAGATGGAATATAAAAACTGAAAGATGGACTATAATGTTAGAAAATGTGCATTATACACTTTGGCAGGAAAAAACAAGAGGAGCTGAATGTTATTTAAATGGAGATAGACTGCAGGGGCGCTGCAGCACAGAGAGATTAATGGGTCATTGTGCAAATCACAAAAAATTGGCATCCACATTCAGCAGGTAACAGGGAATAGAATGGCATTTAGGCCTTTGTTTTAAAAGGTAGACAGCTTAAAAAACAGGTAGTCTTGCTAAGATGTACAATGCACTTGTTAGACTAGATCTAGAATATTGTGAACGGATTTGGTCCCTTTATCAAGGAAAGGTATACTGGCAACAGAAGCAGTCCAGAGGTTGACCTTGGGCATGGAGGCATTTCCTAATGAGGGGAAGTTGAGTAGGTTGGGGCTGCAGTCATTGGAATATCGAAAAATGAGAGGCAACCTTATTGAAATGTACAAGATTCTAGGTTGCTTGATAGGGTACAGGCAGAGAGGTTGTTTCCCCTGGTGACAGAGCAGCACATTTAAGACACAGATGAGGAGGAATGTCTTCTCTAAGGGCATTGTGAATCTGTGGAATTCTTCACTGCATAGGGATGTAAGGCTGGGTCATTAAGTATATTCAAGGTTGTGAGGATTTTAGTATGGGAATCAGTAAGGGAATTGAGGGTTACTGGAAAAAAGGCAGGAATGTGAAGTTGAGAATGATCAGATGAGCCATGATTTCATTGAATAGCGGAGCAGATCAGATAGGCTGAAAGGCCTTGGGGCTGAAGTAGGTCAATGATCGATAATATTCTGGGGACATTGGTGCAAATGGAAAAATTCGGTTTATATAACTACCTAGGATAAATAAGCTGATCTAATGGCAACTATGCAACCACTGTCAATCGTGATAAAATCCCACTTACTTTGTTTCTTTTTGGGAAGAAAATCTGCCAACTTTACCTGGCCTAGCTTGCACGTAATTACAGGCTATAGCAACGGAGATGGCTCTTAATTGCCCTCTGGGCAATTAGGGATGGGGAATAGTGCTGGCTCAGTCAACGATAACCATATCCCATGAATGAATTTTTAAAAAATGCTTGCAATCTGAGGTGTTAGTCCAGCATTGACCAATATGCACAGGAATTCTCCTTGCTAAACAAGTCAAAAGAATTCACTATGGTTTTGAGACCACCACTGGTCATCAAGTCAGCCAGACTCTGATCTGGCTTTTCCCCCTTTCCACGTCATATCGTAGACTTCCTTTGCTTAACTTTTCCTAATATGTTACATCACTGATTCATGGAAAATATCAGGCACTGTAATGGAATTACACCAGTTTAACTGGATAATAAAGATTAGATTTAAGATCTAAAACTAGGTATTTTCGCTTTTGCAAGATGTACTGCAACAGATTCAGACTGTTGCTTTCCATTTGCTTCCACTTTGGGCAATGGATGGTGTGTGTTGTAGATAATGTCTCCTGTTCACAGTCATGCAAATAATCCATCTGCTGCTTTTGGAAATTCAATGACTCACTATTCACTAATTACTCCTTGGCACAAACTATATTTTTTAAAGTGACATGTAACGGATGCTTAAAAGATTCAAACTGCATGTGTAACTTGACTTATTTACTCCTTGACTGCATGAAATTCACACGTCTCAGATGGTTCTCTCAGCTTGTTGCTGTGAATGTATGGAGTTCACAGATGTGTCAAATATTTTTTCTCAAATTTTGAAGTTCAGACTGTTGCTGCAATCATTTTCCAAACTGTTTCATAATGGAACCTCTTTGTCCAGTACAATGTAACTGCTATGCTGTCAGCTATGACACTAGTTGTCCCCCACATTCCTAATCTACATTCTTATAGGAATATCCTAGCACTGGTTTCACAGCATTGCCTAAGCCCTTAGGCAGTGCCTGCCACAAAATTTTTCTGAGCGAGTTATCAAATGTATTCATGCCAAAGCTAACTTCATAGATTTTTAGATTTCTTTCAAATGGTCATCACCAAATCAGGGGTAACTAGGTTTCCATCCTCTCTCTCCCACTCTGTTCCTTTCCTGATTGATAGCCTTCTTCCCATTCAAAAACAAAAATGATTCCACTAACTTCAGAAATAATTTCAGTACATGATGTACATTACATCCTCCGCTTGCCTCTAAGGGGCAGCATGGTGGCTCAGTGGGTTAGCACAGCGCCGGGGACCCAGGGACCCAGGTTCGATTCCAGCCTCGGGCAACCGTAGGTGTGGAGTTTAATAAAATCTTCAGGCTAATTTAATAAAATCTTCAGAGTGATGCAGAGATATTTTCATTGTGCCTGAAGCAGTATCCATTATGATGTATTGTGGACCTGGTGAGAGAACAGATGAGGATCGCAGAGAAAGATCTACCATCCAGGCATCTTTCATAGTCTCGGTGACAGTGTTTATCATTTCAGTTGCACTGTACTTTGGTCCAACCATGCAAAAAACTATATCTTGTTAAGTGGTGAGGAAATTAATGAGAGAAAGAAATCTAGTTGAGCTTGTCCTAACCAATCTACTTGTCGCAGATGTTTGCGTGGGAGTGATCATGACACAGATTTGAGGAGACCAGGTCCCATCTTCAACTGAGACTATACGTCATGTTGTGTGACACTACTACCATACTAAATGAGACATATCGAACAAATCTAGCAACTCAATACTGGCCATCCATGAGGGTCTTTGGGCCATCAGCAGTAGCATAATAGTGTTCAACCACAATCATTAACCAAGTGGTCTTGCATATCCCTCACTCTCTCCTACAATTGAGCTGGGAAATATACCTTGGTGCAATGTCAAGTTCAGGTGGTCATGCCAGGAGCAGCACCAAGCTTACCAAAAAAAATGACACGTCAATCTGGTGAAGTTTCAACACAGGTTTAGTTGTGTGCCAAACAGCAGAGCAACAGGCAGAGGTAAGCAACTTCACAACCAATGGATCAGATCTAAGTTCTGCAGTCCTACCATATCCAGTCATGAATGGTGGTGGACAATAAACAACTCACTGGAGGAGGCAGCTCCACAAATACCCCTTTCTTCAATTATGGAAGAGTCCAGGGTATCACTGGAAAATATAAGGCTAAAGTATTTGCATCCCATCTTCAGCCACAAGTCCCAAGTGGATGATCCATCTCATCCTCATCCCGAGGTCCTCTGCATTATAGATGCCAGTCTTCAACCAATTCAAATCACTCCACATGACACCAGGAAATGACAAAAGGTTATGGGCTCTAACAATATTGTGGCAATAGTACTGAAGTCACGTATTCCAGAACTAGAAGCATCTCTAGTCTGTACATGTTCCAGAATAGTTACAATACTGGCATCTACCTGACAAAGTGGAAAATTACCCGGGATGTCCTGTGCACAGAAAGCAGGACAAATCCAAACTGGCCAATTACCGTGCTATCAGTTGACTTTCAATCATCAGCAAAGTGATGGAAAGGGTCTTCGACAATGCTATTCAGTGGTATACAAACAAATAATCTGCTCATATGCTCAGTTTGTTTCCACCAGGCTCCTGACCTCATTACAGCCTTAGTCCAAACAAGGACAAAAGTGCTGAATTCCAGAGGTGAAGTGGGAGGGACTGCTCTTAACATTAAGATAACATTTGATGCAGTAAGGCATCAAGGAGAGCTAGCAAGACTGGAGACAATGGGAATCAGGGAAAACTCTTTGCTGGATGAAGTTATATAAAGGAAGATGATTGTTGATTCTGGAAGAGGTAGGCAGTGATGTTGTGGTAATGACATGAGAATAATAATCCAGGTCATCAAGTTAATGTTCTGGGGAACCTGCTTCAAATCCTGTTATGCTAGATGCTGATATCTGAATTCAAGAAAGATCTAGAATAGTTAGCTCATCCAATTGTGGCTGTGTAGCCACTGTCAATTGTTGTAAAAACTCAACTGGTTCACGGATGTCCTTTAGGGAAGGAAATGTGCAATCCTTACCTGGTCTGGACTATATGTAACTCCAGATGCACAGCAATGTGACTGACTCTCTGAACCAGTATTTATTATCCACCACTATCTCAGGGAGCAATACACACATCCTGTGAACAAATAATAAAAAAAAGCCAACTCAACAGAAGCTCCTCAGAATACTGTCCTATGTCCAATTATTTTCAGCTGATTCCCTCCATAAAAAGTCAGAAGGGGGATGCTTGCTGATGATTGCACAGTTCATGGCTTCTGAAATACTAAAGCAGTCCATGTCCAAATCAGCAAGACCTGGACAACACTCACACTTTGGCTGATAAATGGCACGTAACATTTGTTACACACACTTGCCAGGCAATGACCATCTACAAAGAGAATCTAACCAATGCTCATTGACATTCAGTAGCATTACCATTGGTGAAACCCCCACCATTAAGATTGTGGGAGTTACCATTGACCAGAAACTCCACCAGCCACACAAATACTGTCTCTACAACAGCAGGTCAGAGACAAGGAATTTTATGGTGAATAAACAAACAGTCTCTACTTCTCCCCAGTACCTGTCCAATCTACAAGGCACAAGTCAGGATTATGATGGAATACTCCCAAGTTGTCTGAATGAATGCAGCTCCAACAACACTCAAGAAGTTTGACACCATCCAGGACAAAGCAGCCCGCTTGATTAGTACCACATTCACTACTTCAACATGCAGATCCTTCACCAGCAATGTAGATTGCTGCCACTATACAAGATGCTCTGCAGTAAAGAACCAAGGTCTTCAACATCACCTTGCAAACCTGCAACCTCTACTGACCAGAAGGACAAGGCCAGCAGATGATTGGGAAAATCACCACTTGCAAGTTCCCGTTCAAGCTATACATCATTTTGGACTTGGAGCTGTATTGCTGGTTCTTCACTGTTGAAGGCTAGAATTCCTAGAACTCCCTGCCCAACAGCACCGTGGGTGTGCCAACACACTGAGGCACGCAGCAAATCAAGGAGGCAGCTCACCACTGCCTTCTCCAGGATGTTTAGGAATGGGTAATGAATGCTGCCCTAGCCAGTGACACTCACATCCAAAACCAAAATGAATAAAAAAAAGCCGCTTTTTGTTCGCCAGTGGTTTGCATCTACCACACTAGACCAAACATGCCCCCTTGTAGACCCCTATTCTAAAGAAGGGTGGCAGTAAACCCATCACATGTTGAGCAACAGCGCCGAGATCCTCATATCACATGGTGAGCAGCAGTGCAGATTCCACTTGGCAGCCTCACAACACAAACTCAAACTGACTATGGCGGATATTTGAAGTTTTCTTCAGACGCAGCTTTAGGAAACCTGTTCTTGCAGTTAGCAGCAGGAATTGATTAAAATTAAAAGAACTCTACAGAAGAAAACCTGGTGGCAACATTCATCAAGACAGAATCTACAACTGACGGTAAAAAGTGTTTCAAACTGGTAAGAGGCATGGAGCAGCAGGACAGTGTTTGCGATTCCCTTGAAGTATTTAGTCACTCCAAGGCTGTTAAAAGGTTGCATTGGGTGCCCGACATCTGCAAGAGTGTCCTGAGTAAGTGCTCAGCTGGATAGCAAATTAACATTGGGTGTCCATAAGTAAAATTAAAACCCTTGGTGGGCAAGGAAAAATTACAGCCAGGGGAAGCCAGGAGCTTTTATAAAAAGAGTACTTACAGCTCCAATCCAGCATTAGCACCTTGGCAAACAGGCACCATGAGGCATAGCTACACTAAAGGAAAGCAACAGTCACAGAAACATTTCAACCTGAGGTTGCAGACCCAGGAATATTACAAAGCTAGAATGAAAGCTGTGAAGGAGCACATTTGAAGCCTAAAACAGAAAAGGTCAAGGGGTAGAAGAAAGTTATAAGACTGTCCTCAGGTCACAGGAAAGGATGGCAAAAGTATGAAAGTTACCAAAGCTGCACACAGCTATATTCATTCAGTAGAAACCAGTGGAATACACCAGAATTATTTTAAAACCTCAGACAGCAAGAATCAGGTTTGCCAACATGCAAATTTACTTCACTGTGATCTTAATTTTCTTGATAGACTTAGTGTATTCTTCTTCTTCTATGATGATACTTTGTGTTACATCCTTTTTTGCCCATTCGTTAAAATTCCAGAGAAGAACCATGCACTAGTAATACAACTGCACTACCAGATTTAACATTTTCCTTAATTTCAAGTAATCTAAATGTTAATGCTTGTAGATTAGATCATTTTCTTACCAGTGCCATATTCTTTAGTCTTATCTCACCAGATTTAATATCAATTTATTGGGGAGGTGATGCCCTAGTGGTCATTCCATCAGTTCATCAACTATATATTTTTATTGAACAAATGAGGCCAAGTTTCACCAAGCTACCAAAAAGAATGTGTGCTGTTGGATAGTGAGCAGACAGAATGGGTGTATCAAATCTATTCCATTCTCAACATTGATGCTAGCCAATTAACAGTCATTAAGGAAAAAGAGATCAAACACAAGTAAGATCACCCAAGGAAATCACTACAAGTGTTCAGTTACAGTATGCACAGCTGACAATTTGTGTGTCATTTTAACTGACATACATTACGGTGTTTGAAGAGGTTCTATGGGCTCACTGTGGAATTATGTTTGTACACACTAAATTTGCTTTTATGAGGAGTACAAAGATATGAAAACCATTTTTTAAAAAGGTTTGGGTGTAAGGAAATGGCATGAGAAAACTTGCTGCAGCCAGCTGAAAGAGAAGAGTAACTTCTTTGAATGAAATTCCTGATAATGTGCAATGTAGTACAGATATGATGCTTAGGAGGTATAAAAGGTAAAAGGTGTTTTTATTTCACTGTACCACGCAAATTATTTAGTAGTTACTTTAGACACAAATGAATTACTTAAACTTAGGTGATCAAAAACAAGTTAAATTTCTGCACTTATTCACTGATAAATTACTAGTGAATTAAAATGTAGTACAAATAATTTGACACTAATAATACATAATTACTATTCTTATAATTTTTGACTATGGAATAATATATTGCATTAATACGTATCCAGCAAAACAACTTATATTATCTGTAATGCAGATTTTAAAGAGTGACTTTATTGTACTGGATAGAGTTACCAAGAATTGAAAACTTTGTAACGCTTAGGTTACCTTCAACATTATCCAAATACAATCCAAATCCCATACCTACTCATGTATTTAGTAGTTTTGGTAATAATTATTACTGTATTCAAGCCTACAAACAATGGAGGAGATGGGTAAACATTTTACCTACCTGCAGTAGGGATTCCTTCGAGATGCATACCTTAGGGTCAGGAAACGATAGTAGAAAAAGGGGAGGAATAAATGAGCCCGGCCTCTGTGAAACAAACACAGTTATCTGATTGACAATTTAATAACTTAGAACATAAAAATTACGATCAAGGTGATGCATCAGACACTTTCAGCTGTTATCAGAATCCTAAACGAAGTACTGACAAATAGACTGAAGTAATTGAGTGAAGTAAACAAAATTTACTTGTCCCTTTTCCTTACACATTCATAAAACAGTATTTTTAAATCCTGCAGGTGATATTACTAATTTCCCAAACTTGCATATAATGCAAGCAAAATGGTATAAATCAATTCTTAACCAGCTCATACAATAATTAGTCATGCTCTTCCTTTTAGATATCTTCACTAAATGATCTTTTAGGGGAGGTGACTCACATTGCTTATGTGCAATATAGGAATTGAGTTATGAGATAGGAGTATGGTTGATACTTCCTAGTGACCTAATTTGAACATCCATGTCTTTTCAACACACTGCTTCAGTTTCCCCGAGCATACACTTAATGAGGTTTGATCAGTCTTAAGCTGATTTATTTCACCGCAAAACAATTATTTATATTCAATATCATTATATTAACTTAGTTGAATTAATACAATTGATATTTTGGCTAAAACAAACTGCCATCATCTCAATGAGTGCATCACTGCACTTCATGAGGACATCTGGGCAGAATTTTCCCATTTTCAGTTAAAATGTATCACCAAATAAGATCCATGGCAGCCAATGTGCTACACTATTGAGTGACTTTTCCATCACTATCTTCTGCTCATCACCTCAGTAATTGTTTGATTGGGCTCTTAAGCGTCTTTCTCGGGCAAAACACAGTTGAAGAAGCAGAACTGCTTGCCACTGCTGGGACCATCTAACATTCATGCTGCTCCTACCATATTTAAAGCATACCGATATTTCGATGTCAAAAGTCAGGAACTGGTCCTAAGATTGTGTTGATCAACGTTGTGGCACAAAGGAAAGCGCGCACTTTGTCACGGACAGGAATCAGGAAACGTTGGTTCGGGGGAATTATCCTTTTCCCTTCAGACTGCCACTGGAGGCCAAAGTACAGACAAAGCCAGCCCGAGTCCATGCAGTGTCCGAAATCAGAAGGGATATCCAACAGTGCAGGATAAAGGTCCATGATCTTCTGCACTCTGTGAGGGCAAGTGCCATTATCCTCTCTGCACAACTTTAAAATCACAAGGCAACCTTTACAATCAATGGTCACTGACTACACTCTCATTACTGCATGCATTATGTACATGCAAGTGTCTCGAACCATCTGGCCATCCAAAACTACTAGCCATTCCTGTCCCGTGCTTTCTACTCAATGTGGACATGTCACTACTTCCATTCTCATGCATCACCATTATCTGCTGTGGCATCCACGGCCATTGTAATTAATCCCTCCACGTCTCACCAAGGCCAGAACTATTTACAATTCCAGCATCTGCAGTTATTTTGTCTCTAACAATATATGACCTGGAAGAAACTATAGCCAAATTTGCGGACAACAAGACAAGAAGGTGGAAAGGCAGGTTGTGAGAGGGTTACAAACAGTTTACAGAGAGATACTGATAGATTAAGTAAGTCAGCAATAAGTTGACAAATGGAATATAATGTGGCAAATTGTGAAGTTGTTCATTTTACAGGGGAGAACAAAAGAATGGCGAATTATTTAATTGTAAAATAGCTGCAGAAAGCTGCTACACAAAGGGATGTGAGGTACTTGTGCACGAAACACAGAAAGCTAACACACCGGTTTAGCACGTAATCAGGAAGGGTAATGGAATGTTTGCATGGATTTCAGTGGGGTTGGCGTATAAGAGTAGGAAAGTCTTACTGCAACTATACAAGGTGCTGGTGAGCAGATTTGGACCCCTAAAGGGAAAGATATCATTCCATTGGAGGCAGTTCATATAAGGTTCACTAGGATGTCCCCAGCACAGTGGGATTGTCTTATGAGCAAGGGCTAAACAGGTTGGGACGCTTCTAACGGGAGTTTAGAAGAATGAAAGGTGATCTCATTGAAACATATAGGATTCTTAAGAGGCCTGACAGGGTAAATGCTGATAGGGTGTTTCCCTTCATGGAGAGGTTGGATCTGAGTGCACAGTCTAAGAATAAAGGGTCACCTATTTAATATATGCAATTGTCTTCATAGCAGAACCTTACTAGTTTAGGCAGATGGATGGAGTTTTAACTCGGCCAAAACCACTTGACATTTTTGAGTTAGTATCAGGCCCATGAGAACATTTCCTCTCACATCTATAGTTCAGAATTGCACACCCTATGGAACAGGATTGTGGTTTTATTTTGCAAAAGAAATCTCCTGCATTAGATCATTTTGTAGTGGTTTCTCATAAATCAAAAACATTGGAGGCAATTTTAAATTTAGGAATATGTGCTAAACTGGTGGTTTTGGATCAGCTGCTCCATTTTCCCCCAAAAAAATCCCACCAATATTCTTTTCACCAACCTGCATTATTTAAATGTGGAAAGCACAATTTTGTCACACTTTGACAAAAATGGAAATTGTTGAACAGGCTCAGCAAGTCTGGCAGCATCTGTGGAAAGAAATCAGACCTAATCTTTCGGGTCGAGTGACCTCTCCTCAGTTTTTATTTAGTACTATCACACTTTGTTGGGGAAGAGCACTGGAAATCAAGCTCCACTATTGCTGGAGTCAAACAGTAAAAGATTTTGAAAGTATGCAGATTTCCCAATTTACCTTACTTTCAGACCTAGGTTGATAGTCAAGTACAGAGACCTGGTCCATGCTTTCTAAGAATTACTATTTATTAGAAATAAATACTATAGCTACATGTTAACAACTATTTGCACATAGCTCTATGAATTAGAACGCTAATCCTCTTATAAACTCACCCCGCCCCTCACACATATATACAGACAGACACAGACCGGACAAAAATAAAACATGGGTGTTGTGGGCAGAAGGAAAGACTGAGAAGGCAGTTCAGTGATCCGTGTTCACAAGATTTGTCAGGATGATTCTAGAGATAATCAGAATGCTGATTCTTGATTTTTCTTCTCTAGATGATTTCATGGGTTGCTGGAGGCACAGGGTGACTGACTCACACATATAAAAAAAGACTCGGACATTCAATACAAGTCAGTTTACAGCTACCACTACTAAAGAATAAACTGGTTTGCTTCAGGCTTGAAATGTTTTAATACTGCAGAGAACAGACAGCTCCTGAGCTTGTGAAGATCTGATGGCTTCTCACCATCTTGCTCACAGCTGCAAACTGTTTAACTACTTGGAGCCAATCACATAATTGTTGACAGGCACTGTTAACTGGTCACTAGTCCACAGACCAATTAGCCACTTGTTGCTGGCTGAATTGCCATTTGTACACAATCCTCGACTCCAGCTGGTCTGCAAATCTACCAAAACTGCTTGAACCAGCAGCTGTGTAAACAATAGTTAAAATGAGTGAGTGTCAGGTTACTTGTTTTCATAAAGTGCCACAATCTATCAATAAATCCTTTGTTTTTACAAAAAGCTGTTTTCCCAACAAAAAGTCCACAATCAAAAATATAGAAAAATAAAAAGACACAGTCTTTACAATACATGTGCTCTCAAATGTGTAAATGGTAACTTTAAAAATAGTATGTGCATATTAAGCAAATTATACAATTTTCCTCTACTATTAAAATAATACAAAATTCTGTGCATTCATTAGTTTGCTATGTTTCCTGTGACAAATGTCTTCAGACTAACAATGCTTTTACAACAAAATACACCAAATATACCGACCTGTTCAAAAATGCTATTCACAAAGAAATGGGAAAATGTCAGTTTCTTTAAAATTTCATGCTCATCAAGATGGAAGATGTTGGTTGAGGAGAGTGAACTCTTTGTATTTCTGGCATTTAGTGTTAACATAAAGCACTCATAGCTAGATACAGAAAAAAGTTCCCTCTGTTCTATTCAGCAACATACCTCAATCCCAAACTCAGCAGACCATCTGAACTGTGTTCATGCAATATTCTTGCACGTCAAATATCAGCAGTCCTGTGACCTCTCTGTGTGAGATTACTAATTAGTGCTAAATTAGGGACAGTTTTCTGCCGCGCAGCTACAGAAAACTACCTAACTTTATTTCACGTGGAATCTTTATAGGTAACGGAGGGAACTTTCATACTATTGAACTCAGTTGGGTTTGAAGCAATACTTCTGCTTGAAAAGCAATTAGTTTCATTAATAGGAGTGACAAAAATCAAACAGCACAATATATTTTCATTACATATGAAAGTGTGGGTAACTTACTTAGCCTTCACACTACTAGATACAAACAAGAAAACTAAGTCATATGGTTGAAGTTTTTATTCTTAATATGCTGAACTGCTCTACATGATTTTCAATTGATTCCAGACTGACAAAAGCATGGTCTGTAGCATTCATTTTGTTACAGATTTGAGAATCAAATTACTCTTATTATTAAGTTCTGTGAAATCTAAAACGTGTCATCTATGTTTAAGATATATACATAGCCTTTGCCTTAAATTTAAAAGAAACAATTAGGTAGAATATCATTTTTATTAGGTATAATGGCTTTGCCTTGTACATAAGAATATTTTAAATTCCTGTGACTGTCAGACCACAACCTAGGTAAATAGGTGTTATAACAACTCCAGCTCTCGCAGCAATCTGATCAAATAGTAGTTTGAAGTAGTTTGAATCCTGTCTCAATATTATATGATTGATTAAAATACCCATTCATTTTTCTTACGCCCATCTTTTCCACTTTTCACTTCCATAATATGACTACTTTGCTGTTAAATTTTATCTCCATCTATAGTTTACTCTAGAGTTTAATACATATTTTATTCATCTCTTTTTCCTCTTCCTTTGCAGGTTCAATCATTTAATTTTGAGAAGGGATCCATATTATAAGTGCTCGATTGCCAGTCCTAAAAGTCACATTTTTCGTCTAAATAAAGGCCAGAATTAGAGATTGGCATGGTTGGACTTCAATGCTTTATGTCCTAATACTACTGCCACTGCCATAGATGAGGTAATATTGCAAGTTACTTCATCTACACAACTAATAGCCAACCAAATCAAGACAAAAGAACTTTTGCAGAACACAATGGGGTTAAAAAGTATCTATAGCAAATTCTGTTCATTCACTTTGTCTCTGAACAACTTTGTGTTTATTCCCCATGTCTACTTTTATAATTAGTATTCCCTTTTCATAAAAACTTATTCAATTACTTTAATTATTTCATGCGATGCAACATCATTCTGCAAATCCATACAGGGAAATTATACATAGCTTATGTCCTGAGTACATTTAGGCTAGCGGAGGACTTGAATTAATAAAATATATATAGCTTAAGCAAGCCTTAGAGGAAAATTGAATGGGCATTCTGCACAAGAAGAAACAACGGCACACTCTGTTGTGATCATTAGCAAGATTCCACGGTGAGGTAGGTATGACATGCTTGGAGCAAATATACAATTGAAAAGGGATTTAATAAGAGACGAACCAAAAATCTTCAGCTACCAGTCAGGCACAGGATTAAATGCAATATCTTGTCTGTATTGATCTTGGGCTCACCCTCTTGTCATAGCCATACAGCATGGAAACAGAGCCTTCAGTCCAACTAGTCCATGCCGACCATGTTCCCAAACTAAACTAGTCCCACTTCCCCGCGTTTGGCCCATACCTTCCGGTCATGTACTTAACCAAATGTCTTTTAAATGTTGTAACTGTACTCATATCCACCACTTCTTTTGGCAGTTTATTCCACACACCAACCGCTCTGTAAAAACATTGCCCCTCATGTCCTTATTAAATCTTTCTCTTCTCACCTTAAAAATATGCCCCATATTTTTGAAACCCCCACCCTAGAGAAAAGGCCCTTTTCTGTTCACCTTATCCATGCCCCTCATGATTTTATAAACCTCTATAAGGTCATCCCTCAACTTCCTATGCTCCAGTGGAAAAAAGTCCCAGCATAACCAACCTATTTTAATAACTCAAACTTTCCATTCTCTGCAACATCCTGTAAATCTTTTCTGAACCCTCTCCAGGTTATTAACATCCTTCCTGTAGCAGGGCAAGTAGAACTGCACACAGTACTCTAGAACAGGCCTCACCAACTTCCTGTACAACCTTAATATGATGTCCCAACTGATGTATTTAAGGGCCTGAGCAACGAAGGAAACCATGCTAAATGCCTTCTCATCCACCCTGTCTACCTGTGATGCAAATTTCAAAGAACTATGAACCTGAACCCCTAGATTTCTCTGTTCTACAACACTTCCCATTAATTATATAAGCCCTAATTATATAAGTTTGTTTTACCAAAATGCAACCACCTCACATTTATCTAAATTAAACTCCATCTGCCAATCCTCCGCCCATTGACCCAATTCATCAAGATCTCTTTGTAATCTTAGATAACCTTCTTCATTGTCCACTGTACCAACAATTTTGGTGTCATCCCCAAACTTACTTACCATGCCTCCTACATTCTCATCCAAATCATTTATATAAATGAAAAACAAAAGTGGACCTAGTACCAATCCTTGTGGAACACCGCTGGTCACAGGCTTCCAGTCTGAAAAACAACCCTCCACCACCACCCTCTGTCCCGTACCATAAAGCCAATTTTGTATCTAATTGGCAAGCTCATCCTGAATCCCATATGATCTAACTTTACTAATTAGTCCACCATGCAAAACCTTATCGTAGGCTTTACTAAAGTCCAAGTAAACAACGTCGACCTTTCTACCCTCAATCTTTTTGGTTACTTCCTCAAAAATCTCAATCAAGTTTGTGAGGCACGATTTCCCTCACACAAAATTATGCTGACTATCCCCAATCATTCCTCGCCTCTCCAAATACATGAAAATCCTATCTTTCGGAATCACCTCAAACAACCTACCCATCACTGATATCAGCCTCACCAGGTCTATAGTTCCCAGGCTTCACCTTACATCCTTTCTTAAAGGCAGAACATTATTCATCCTTCAGTCCTCCGGCACCTCACCCGTGGTTATAAATGATACAAATATTTTTGCTAGGGGTGCTGCAATTTCCTCCCTAGCTTCTCACCCGGGATACACTTGATCAGATAGGTGACTTATTGACACCTGCTGGATGCTCCCATGTACCTCATTGCTGAAGGGAGAAAAGAGGTTGACACATCAGGTCCGGAAAGCATAGGAGGATTGGGGTGATGGCTGTTGAGGAGCAATCAAGGGCAAGTGACAATGACAGCCAGCAGAGGGCAGTAGTTTAAGGGACACTTCCATGCTTCCACATTCAGGCAATTAAAAAAACAACTTTTTGGCAGTCTATGATCTGTTGCTTTCCACTGCAGGCCTCAAACAGACATGACACCCTGTTTTCTGAAGAAGGGTCTAGGCCCGAAACGTCAGCCTTCCTGCTCCTCTGATGCTCCTTGGCCTGCTGTGTTCATCCAGCTCTACACCTTGTTATCTCAGATTCTCCAGCATCTGCAGTTCCTACTATCTCTGACACCCTGTTACTTGGATTTGCAAAAAAATCTAATACTTATGTCTGACCAATGTGGTAGTCAGTGCAATTTCATCTTGAAATGAGCGTGCAAGTCCTGCCGACCACATTGGAAGCTTAAGCAGCCTGTTGTTGTTTGTAAAATAGCTTTGGCCTCAAAAAAATTCTAGGACAATATATCTTACAAATTGAAGTATATAGTTAGTATAAAAGAACTGCTTGAAACATAATTCTTTTCTTCCTTTCGACTTGAGACTTTACACATTTTTCGCTCATTTGAAAATGTCATACTGATCAACTTAATATGAAAATACCTTGCCCTCTATGTGACCATGATTTGCATCCAGAAAGAGCAAAATGGGTACATTAACCTTTACAGTGGAAGGCTGCCTAACATTTAATGTTGAAATGGGACACACTTAATTGTTGAAATATTCCAAATGGTATAATAGAACAATTATGCTAGCACTTAACGGTTTAACACTCATTAACTGATGAAGCTTTACACATTTCATAAATACCTCAGTATGCCAATAATTTACAAACTAAATGCTGGCACCAAAACATCTTGGCCATTTTCAACTAGTCAATAATATTATTATAACTTAATACAGCTCAACCAAAAAAACAGAGCTATAACAAATATACCAATAATGCGTTCTTTTTTTCTTTTGATATTGTAAGAGTCACATCAAGAACAGCATTTACTTTTTCAAGGACCTGATGTGGAATAAAGTGCATTTTTATTTCACTTTCAAAATTAAAGATAAACTTCTTTGTAGGGAGTCAGGTTGGACTAGTTCAAGATGAAACTTTTTTAGCTAATGCTGAGGTTGTACAAGACGTGGGGGAGGCCTCTTCTTGAGTACTGTGTGTAATTCTGGTTGCTTTGCTATAGGAAGGATATTATTAAGTTGGAGAGGGTTCAGAAAAAAATTACCAGGATCTTGCTGGCAATAGAGGGTCTGAGTTATAAAAATAGGCTGGGACTTCTTTCACTGGAGCGTAGGAGGTTCAGGGATGATCTTATAAAGGTTTATAAAATCATGAGGGGCATAAATAAGGTGAATAGAAAAGGGTCTTTTCCCTAGGGTGTGAGTTCAAAACAAGGGGCATATTTTTAAGGTGAGAGGAGAAAGATTTAAAAAAGTACACAAGGGGCAACTTTTTTTTTTACAGAGAGTGGTTTCGTGTGTAGAATGAACTGCCAGAGAAAGTGGTGGATGCAGGTAAAGTTACAACATTTAAAAGACACTTGGATAAGTACACGAATAGGAAATGTTTGGAGGGATATGGACCAAATGCAGCTAAGTGGGTCTACTTTAGTTTGGGAACCTGGTTGGCATGGACTAGTTGGACCAAAGGGTCTGTTTCCATGCTGTATGACTCTGTGTAGTGCAGGCATAATTCACGTACATCATCTTAGCTAGTTGTTCACGTGCTTCAATATTGTGTACTATGAATGCCCTCCTTATGCCATGCAGTAATGTGACAGGCTATTGGCATCTGATAAGATGTACAAATACACGAGCAAAACAAAAAAAAGGAACAAGGATTTTAGAAAGCTTGATTTGAACATGAAAGACTGAAAGTACTTTATAAGCAGCAGACAAAATGACTGCAGGTTTTCTAACAGCAGGAGAAGCAACGAATGCAACAATTAAGTGGTAACATATGTCACTACTGCCAAGAGGATTTTTAATCTCTTTAAACATTAATGTAGTATTTCTGCTTCCACTGCAACAACAGAGCCATCTGTGTTGGTATTGAATGGAAACATGCCAAATGCACAATTGAAAACTCTCTTTGCTCATTTGATTTCTCACATACAATAAAAGCGGCGAAATATTTTCACTTTCTTCTTTCGAGATTAAAGAAAATAGTGACTTGACTGCACTATACATCTGGAATAGGTGCTTATAATTCAAAGAGACTGACAGAAAATCCAAACACTGAACAGAAAATCACAAACAAAACAGGCAAATAACACAAACAATCAAATTCATTGTTCACTTTCCATGATGAAACTTGTGGCTTCTTCCTGCCTGCTGTAAAACAAATAGCAATTAACACATTTCACCTCCACAGAAAACACAGGTCACAGCTTGTAAAATCTGTTCGATACTTGTTCCACAAATGCAGTGTTCCATAAGCACTCAAACAAAAAGCAGTGGTAACATATTAAATAGATCAACCAAAGCCTAACAATTCAAATGCCTCAATCACATGTAATGAAATCCTCTTTCACAGTAAAATATTGCCTTGAAGACTTATTTTTTCAAAATAATTATTTATCTGAATTAGGATTTGATGAAAAAAAAAAGGCAAATTTCAATACCTCAGATCATACCCTGGAAAGAAATGACTAATGTGACAGCACAGGAATAGAAGCCAATCCAAAATCAGCTTCGCTATCACTGGATTCATAACATAGTGACCTTAAAACATTCAATGACATTCATAATTGCCCAATTGATCCTAACCAGACTTGGACACCAAATTTATAACTTAAATAAAAATTAACAATTGATTATAATAACGTAACTTTGGCAGAACAAAGATAAGCAACAAGGCAATCTAATTAACATCTATAACCTGAGCCCAATCTTCTTTTGATCATAAACCCCCACTGCACACTGATAGGCAGGCAGGCAGTTTTAAGGGATTTAAGGGATGAATTACAAAAAAATACAGAATAGCCATTTGCTAGTTAGATAAGTGCTTCAATGAATACTAGGCCTTCATGAAATCCTTTGGTGATGGGTTATATTATAGGTGGGTAGGACTGTACATCTTGCTTAAAGTCCAAAGTTACCGATCAATGCAAATAGCTTCCGTATTCCACTGGAGATTTACCTATTTCTTATGACTGGGGATTCTTTTCTCAGAGCTTCCAACAAGTCAATAACAGGAAAATGAATAGAAAGAGAAAAACCAAAAAAGCTTCCCCTTCTGACATCTTCCCGGGCACAACTGCCTCCTGTCCCTTGTTTTTTGCTTTCTGTTTCAACCTGCCCTGTGCTTGGCTAGTCAGCAACGGTCCTCTCTTGATTGACTAATTCAATATCTAACCAGCTGCCAGTCCGCAAGCATAATAATGTCTCGGCACCATATAGTCTACCATGTTCATGGAGCAATAATTAATCTGCATTCTCTTTTCAGGCCAGTTCCCAATAACAAATATCAGTCTTTCATTATTGCCTCCTTCTTTAAAAAATAAATAAGCTGCCATTCAAAATTAAATTCTCAATTGCACTTACAGTTCCAAACTAAAAATGAGAAAATAAAAGAAAAATATAATGATGGTCTCAACACAAAGAAAAGACACGTTAAAAGGTAATCAAAATCA
This sequence comes from Rhincodon typus, assembly GCF_021869965.1. NCBI lineage: Eukaryota > Metazoa > Chordata > Chondrichthyes > Orectolobiformes > Rhincodontidae > Rhincodon > Rhincodon typus. Next base: position 48,579,724 of record NC_063345.1, read on the forward strand.
TGAAGCATTTTACAGGTTGATTGGAGAGAAACTCTTCCAACCACTATGCCTGATGGAGAATTTCACATTGTTGCCACTGAGTGTAAAAATATTCTTCTTAACTTATTAATTTGATTTCGTAATAATCCGTGCAGTCTCTAGTTCTGGATGCTCCACTGAAGCAGAGAGCATTGAAGCATTTAAACAGTGCCTCGACATGCACACGAGTATGGTAAGAATATAGAATTTCAAAATTAGTGTGTAAAGAGGTAACTCATATGTGAGGAGGCTTATACGAAGCATAAACACTTACGTAGACCAGTTGGATGAATAGTGCATTTGTGCATCAAGTGAAGCAGAACTAAATGAAAGCAGAATGTTAGCTGCAGAAACTTCAGAACGAGTGATGATTATTTGATGATATACCTTGCGATGATGCTGTCACTTTAAAAACGTTATTTTCGTCCTTGGTTTTATTTGAAGACAGGTTGTAACAACAGAGGTGCTGAAGAGTCCAGAGAGTAACAATTTAACAATGGAAGGGGACTGGCCAGTTCTCTCAGTTCAGGTCTTTTTCTTGCTTTTTGGGCTGTAGCAGTCACAAGATGTTTTGGAGTACCAGAAATGTTGCAAGCTTCAGTAAAAGAATTCCTGACTGACTTTCTCCGAAATCTCTTTCTGGATGTTGTTCCCTCCAGCTTGTAAGAATCTGTGTTTGAGTTTACCTATTTGCCAAGGTTTGTGGGATGTTACTGTATTCAAACAGTTAATTGTAAATAATTACTGTATCAGGTCAATTAAGTTTTCCAATAGTTAAGTTATTCTAAATTCCACTTTACTTTGTTTGTGTTTTAACTGTACTGTTTAAATAAACTGTTTTACTTAAAGCCAAGTGGTTCGACCAGTTGCTTCACACCTGGACCACCCACTTCACACCTACCTTCAAAATAAGAAAAAGTTAGGGTCTAGGCTATCTTCTTGAAATATTTTGAGGGGGGTCTGGCCTGGTCCATAACAACATGCACCATAAAAGTTGACCCTTAAAGCCTCAAAAATGCTTCCAAAAATGAGCATCAACATGCCAAGCATAAAGGTGAAACTGGAGTGAACACAAGAAATAAGAGTAAAGCAATGTCCAACAAGCTTGCTTTGCTATTCAATATGGTCACTGGTGACCTAAGGTTTCAACTCCACTTTCCTGCCCATTGATTTTCTGAGACATCAAAAATATACCCAGTACAGCTTTAAATATATTCAACAATGCAATACCCAGTAGAGAATTCTAAAGATTCACTTTACTTAAGTCTTTGAGAGAATAAATTTCTTCTTATTTCGGCCCCTTGTCCTGAAACTATGTCCCCATGTTTTAGATTCCTTAATTAGTGGAATCAAATCTCTCAGCAACTAACCTATCAACCTCCTTCATAATCTTGTATTTTTCAATGAGATCACCTCTCATTCTTCTATACTCCAGAGAATAGGATCCAATTTATTTAATTTTTCTTTATGCAACAATCTCCTCATCCCAAGGACCAATTTAGTGAATCCTTGCTGTCCTGCCTCCAATGTTGTTCTTCAGCTCCAAAACAGTAGTTTTTGTATAGAGCAAAGTATACATCACAAAATCAGAGCATGCTTAACAAGTGTAATAAGTAAAACATTGGTTCTTTAATGGTCATGTAGGCTGGGCAAACCAAATTTGCAGTAATAGGAGGATGAGCTCATGGAATGAATGCCTGGTAACTTTACACATAACTATGTCAAGGGACTAACTAGGGGACAGGCTATTTTGGAGTAATATTATGCAATGAGAAAGCATTGTTGTAAAGGAGTCTGTGGAATAGAGCAACCTGACAGAATTTTATACTGAATTTAAAAATGATCTGGTGGAGTCCAAAACTAAGGTCATGAATATAAACAAAGCAAATTACATGCACAGGAGGAATTAATATAAAACTAAAATGAAGAACTGCATATGAAGTCACTTTGCAATTATGTCTCCACAATGACTTGCTTCTTACTTTCAGATATACCTTTAATTTTCACTTTTTTCCCCAATTTTTTTCCATCATCTTAGTTATTCCACCACTGTCCCTTCTTGACATAATTTGCTTATATATTTTTACAGAATATTGCTTTGCTCCAGAGTCTTGACAGTTCCACTGTTGCTTTTGAATTAAATTCTCTTCCCAACCCTTCTCTTTGCTTTAATTAATGTAAAGCCTTGTCTATTCCCTCGTCATTCATTTTGCCAGCCATGTTTAAGCGAAGTTCATCCGAACACAACCGCTCCCTCTTTCCAAATATTAGTATCAGTAGCTCTTTAAAAATAAACTCCTGCCTTCCACATAATTCCTTCAGTCGCACATTTAACTTTCTAATCTGTAATGTCCCAATGCCAACTGGTGCATAATTCAGGTAACAATCCAGAGATTATTACTGTTGAAGGTCTAATTAATCTGGAATTAGAGACTCAGGCTCTTCCAGCAGTGATTATTCATTAGATCCTACGTGGCCCAAAAAAAAGACTCTGGAGCAAAGCAATATTCTGTAAAAATATATAAGCAAATTATGTCAAGAAGGGACTGTGGTGGAATAACTAAGATGATGGAAAAAAATTGGGAAAAAAGTGAAAATTAAAGGTATATCTGAAAGTAAGAAGCAAGTCATTGTGGAGACATAATTGCAAAGTGACTTCATATGCAGTTCTTCATTTTAGTTTTATATTAATTCCTCCTGTGTATGTAATTTGTTTCGTTTATATTCACGACCTTAGTTTTGGACTCCACCAGATCATTTTTAAATTCTGTATAAAATTCTGTCATGTTGCTCTATTCCACAGACTCCTTTACAACAATGCTTTCTCATTGCATAATATTACTCCAAAATAGCCTGTCCCCTAGTTAGTCCCTTGATATAGTTATGTGTAAAGTTACCTGGCATTCATTCCATGAGCTCCAGAGATTATTACGGTTGAAGGTCTAATTAATTTGGAATTAAACACTCAGGCTCTTCCAGCAGTGATTATTCATTAGCTCCTACATGGCCCACAAAAACAAGATCATTCCCTCCCATCCCAAATTCTTCTCCAATCCTTAAAAAGATCATAAGACCACAGACCATAAGAAACAGGATTAGTAGTAGTCCATTCGCCTCCTCAAATTCGCTCTACTATTCAGTAGGATTATGGCCGACCCCGACATTCCTCATGTCCACTTGCCTACCCTTTTTCTAGAACCCTTCATTTCCCTTATTGATCAAGGACCTATCTCAGCCTTAAATGTACACAAGGACTCTGCCCCCACAGATTCCTATGGCAAGAATTTCCAAAGACACTCAACCCTCTGAGTGAAGAGATTCCTCCTCATCTCAGTATTAAATTGGTGCCCCTTTATTCTGAATCCTTGCATCAGGCAGGTAACACAACATAATGGAACATGTAATTGCAGTTGCAAAGGACAATATCTATTTCCCTATCTTCTCTGTATTTGTCATGGCTGCATTCCTTTTCACACACTGGCACCCTCCCCACTACCTAAATAACACTTAAACAATGGTGCTGTCATCTATTTGCCCATCAATCCTGCAGTCCTTGTTCTAATCAACATAGACAGCAGTGCCGCCTACCCGTGATTAAAGTCAAGGCCCAAAGCTGCATCTTCATTCCAAACTGGGTTCCTTTATCCAACTGCCATGCATCACATCCTCCATGTTCCTGACTATTAACCAACTCTGAAGTTCTGCTTAATCTCTCAGGGGTGTGACTATTTTGGAACTCTGTGACAAGGTAATTTTCTTCTTCCCTGATGCCATGCAACATATGTAGCTCAAATTTTAGCTCAACAATTTAGGGCCAAAGTTAGAGTTGCAGACAATTATTACAGGTAAGGTTATTTGGAATCTTAATGCTCTCCATAAACTCCCACATGCTGAGTTTACAGCATATTGCTTTCCCTGCCATAGCTATCTAGACTTACTTATTTATGGCTTCCCAAATTTAATGAAACATCCATTGCTGGCTGTTCAAGAATTACAACAAACATGTTCTGAAAAGTTTCTCACATGACAAAAAATAAATTTAACATCCTGATACAATGGCCGTCAAGAACAGCAATAATGGTTTAAAGGTGGCAATTTAAACTGAGGTTTCATGTACACACTCTAGCTCATTAGGGCTTAATTAATCCTAAAAGCAATGAGAGGATTATAACTTCAAAATAAAACCAGCATGTCCATTTTTCAAAAAGAACAGAGTCTGCTGAGAAGGCAACACTTAGCACGTTTGCTCAATGTCTAATTACATTTTAAAGTTACTGAGGTGGTAAATCAGTACTTGCTGATACAAAAATGGCCCTTTATAAATGTGGCTAGGGTTAGTATAAGAACTATACAGCCTGCTTCTAAAGTTCTTATATAATTTTAGAAACTTTAGACGTACATATACCTAAACAGGATATGAATAAATATATAAATTGTTTTGTTAACGTTATTAATGAACGCTTAATGATGTGAAACTGATTGAAGATAACAACAGAAGAGAATGTGACTTATTGGAAAATCAGATTGAAGAATGTATCATAAAGAATGCATTTATGTGAGAGTGAGAATTTGGAACTGCATGACCTTAAATTTTATGAAGTATACTTTTGTATGTTGCATACAATTTGCTATTATGAGCACATCCAAAGTTTAAAGTTGTCCAAAGACGTTACAACTAAGGACTGTCTAATTTTAGAAGCTGCCCAATGTTGCAAATAATACTTTGCCTTTATTATTCCATGGAGATAAGAAGTTGATGACACTGGCTGCCCACATAATCTCTACTGACATGGAGCAGTGATGAAACTATTTTCCAACATATTACGGTATCAATAATCAAAGTTTAAGAATGAATGAATGTCACTTTATGCGATGTGTGACTATTATTGTGTTTACTGAATATTCATGATGAAATTGTTGAGTGGCATAGTGAAGCAGTTCAGTATGTCTGTACGCACTTGTGAGTACATGTATACATGCACGTGCATATATAATTTACTACACAAAATTGTGCTGTGTGGGTAAATGTAAAAAAATGAAGTTAGTAACAGACTTCAGGTGGTGAAATATGAAACTGCATATGAAATTTACTGCAGAGGGATGTAGGATAATAAAATTTCAGTTAAGAAAATTACAAGAGAGATATATTAAATGCTATCATATTAAATGGGTGCAGGAAGATAGTCATGGGGGTAGGTACTGATAGTTCTCCTATAACATGATAGTTGCATTCTTGTGTGCCCTCGTGCTATACCTGTACAGCAGAAAGTTCACATTATCCAAACAGCGTCCACTATTCATCAATCACGTTACAGCCAATTCGTGTTAACAAAATACACATTATAGCAGAGCCACCTGTACTCAAATCTTCGAAGGTGGCAGGACAAGTCAAGAAATTTAATAAAGCACATGGGATCCTTGGTTTTATGAATAGAGGAACTTACAGAACACTGGTTATGTCACAGCTTGAATGTTGCGTTCACGTTGGATCAAATACTGAATGGCTTTGAAAGAGAAACTGCTTTCAACAGCAGGAGTGATAGTCACTAAAGGACAAAGATTGAAGGTAATGGGCAAAAGAACCAGAAGCAACACAATGGCATTTTTTTCCATTCTGAAGCAACTTATTGAGATCCGGAAAGCATGGCTCAAAAAGGCGTAAGTGATTCAGTAACAACTTTCAAAAGTAAAGTGGATTAATGTTTGAGGGGAAATATTGTCAGGACAGTGAAGAAAATAGGCAGCGAGAGCAATCTGATAAGCTCCTTCAAGAAAAAAAAATCATAAAAGGCCTGTTGTGCTAAACAACCTGCTTCGGTGTTACATTATTATTTCACTCTATGCATTTCCGAAAGAAGTAAATGAGTATTCAGTGTTTAAAGGGAAAGAAGAAAAATGGGGGGAAAATGCACTGAGTTACGTTTCTGCTTCGCTTACGAATGGCTATGATAACACCTGTCTGATGGCTATGCAGTGGGGTTAAAATTGTTTCAGAGATAGTAGGGACTGCAGATGCTGGAGAATCTGAGATAACAAGGTGTAGAGCTGGATGAACACAGCAGGCCAAGCAGCATCAGAGGAGCAGCAAGGCTGACGTTTCGGGCCTAGACCCCCCCAGTTTTATGCTCAAATTAGGTTACGAGCAATGGGTTGTGTGGTGAGGGTAGCAACCTAAGACCGATCAAAAAAGGCAACATCCTTGGTTTCAAGGCTCTTTCCCTCAAGCATTCTGGCTCATCAGCGTAAGTTAAAGTGGGAAATAAGCTGTGGATGGCGCTCTGCTTTATGCCCTATCATTTCCAAAGGCCAGTCTTACAGACTAAAGTGCAACTGGCCATTCATGGCAAAACATATGGAACTTAAGCCCCTGCTGTTTGTATGCAAAGCCTCAGGATCACCTACTCAGCTTCAGGGAATGGTGTTCATGAGTCAACAGAGGGGACCACAAGAATGCAGTTGCAGGACTGACTGTGCTATTACTGTCAAGAGTGTGACCATCTCGTCTCCATAAAGATAATTTTCCTTAACAAAATGTTTTATATTTTCAGGCAGCATTTTTATTCTTGTCCTACCTCGTTAACTTTATAATCTGAGTTCGGTGCAAGCCAGATAAATTACACCAGGTCAGGAATGAAAATTTGGCATGGCCAGAGAAGCGTCTAGATAGCAAGCAAAGTTAACAATGAGATTAAATTTTTCAAATCGGAAGAAGTGAAAGAAGCATCAGTGAGAACCGCATGATAGAAATTCTCTTAATTACACATGTAGTAGCTAAATCCATTTTGGGGAAAATACTTCCTACTTTGTGTAGTGCTTTCTGTTCTTTGAGATACTGACAAATATCATACAATAGGTGCATTTTCATGAGGATGAAAATGTGTTTCCCCGGATCAAACCTGAAATAATCCATTAAATGGTTGGTAATATTGAAAACATGAAATGAACGCAAGTAATTGGGGCGGCACAATGGCTCAGTGGTTAGCACTGTTGTCTCACAGTGTCAGCTGTGTGGACTCGATGGGCCGAATGGCCTGCTTCTACACCGTAGGGAATCAATGATTCTCCATTCAGCTCTTTTAGCGGCTGGTGTCAAATCAAACTGAACTCCAATCTGGATTTACTAGTTAGGCAATGAAAATTTAATGTTCATAAGGTCAAATATTACACAAGAGCGAAAAGGTCAGATACTGTTAAACCTTCAATTGAAAGTAAACAGCTTTGTTAAGTTAGTTGAAATGGTAAAAGGGACCACTTTTCTGAAAGGACTCACATACAGATTTTCAATTTATTATTTCACACTTACATTTGAATAGTTTAGTGTATGCATACCCTTGCTAAAGGAAGTGAACACATTATGTGACATAAAGACAGCATTTGATCTAATGCGGTATCAAGGAGGCCTAGCAAAATCAAAGTCAATAAAGAGAAACCTCTGCACTAGCTGGAGTCATACAAAGGAATAGGATTATGGCCGTCACAGGCTGATAATCTCAGTCCCAGAAGATTGACACTAGATTCCTCAGGGTAGTGTCATTTTCTCAAACATCTTTAGCGGGTTCATCAATGATCTTCCCTTCATCACGAGGTCAGAAGTGGGCATTCTCACTGATGTTTGCATACTGTTCAGTACCATTTCAACACATATACAGAAACACGAATGAGCCAAAATCTGGATAACATTCAGATTTCAGCAGATAGGTGGCAAGTAACATTTGTACCGCAGCTGTATTTTGGAAAGGCAAATCAAGACAGGACTTATACACTTAATGGTTAAGGTCCTGGGGATTGTTGCTGAACAAAAAGAGACCTTGCAGTGCAGGTTCATAATTCCTTGAAAGTGGAGACCAGATAGACAGGATAGTGAAGGGGCGTCTGTTATGCTTGCCTTTATTGGTCAGTGCATTGAGTATAGGAGTTGGTATGTCATGTTGCGGCTGTACAGGACATTGGTTAGGCCACTTTTGAAATTCTGCACGCAGTTCTGGTCTCCCTGCTTTAGGAAGGATATTGTGAAACTTAAAAGCGTTAAGAAAAGATTTACAAGGATGTTGCCAGGGTTGGAGGGTTTGAGCTGCAGGCAAAGGCTGAATAGGCTGGGGCTATTTTCCCTGAAGCATTGGAGGCTGAGGGGTGACCTTATAGAGGTTTATAAAATCACGAGGGGCATGGATAGGGCAAATAGACAAATCTTTTCCTCAGGGTGAAGGAGTCCAAAAACTAGAGGGCGTAGGTTTAAGGTGAAACATTTAAAAGGGCCCTAATGGGCAACTTTTTCACGCAGAGGGTGGTGCGTGTATGGAATGAGCTGCCAGAGGAAGAAGTGAAGACTGGTACAATTACAACATTTAAAAGGCATCTGGATGAGTATATGAGTAGGAAGGGTGAGAGGGATATGGGCCAAATTCTGGCAAATGGGACTAGCTTTATTCAGTATATCTGTTCAACATGGACGAGTTGGACCGAAGGGTCTGTTTCCATGCTGTACAGCTCCATAACTATGACAATTACCAGGAAATGACCATCTCCAATGAAAAAGAATCTAACTAACAGCTCGACATTCAAGGGCATCACCATAATTAAAACCCCACTATAAACATCCTATGATTTACCACTGACTAGAAACTGAACTGAAACAGCCATATAGATACTGCAACTATAAAAGTAGGTCGGAAGCTGGGAACTGCATTACGACTGACTTATTTTCTGACACCCAAATCCTGTCCACCATCTAAGGCACAAGCGAAGGAGGTGATAAAATATACCCCAACTGCCTGGATGTGTGCGACTCAAACAGTAATAAAGAAGCTTGAAATTATCCAGGACAAATCCTGCCTCCTGAGTGCCAGCCCATTACCTTTACCATTCACCTCCTTCATTCACTACTGGATCACAATGCCTGTGGCCTGTACCCTATACCATATAAAAGCCACACTGCAACAAATTTTTAAGGTTCCTCCCTAATTGGCAACCTCTACCACCTAAAGGAACAAAGGTAGCAAGCACACAGTAACCCCACACACGTACAATTTCCTCTTTGACGTCACACACAATCCTGATTGTTTCGAAAAAATACAGCTTGATCAAAAATCTGAAACTTCCTTTCCAACATCACGGTAGTAGTTCAAAAGTGTGGTTTACCATCACTTTCTCAAGGGCACTCAGGAATGAGCAGTAAATGCTAGTTGCGTTCTAGGAATGAGGAAAATTATAATGTAACTAGTATAATTGATTAGGGGAAATCAATGAATGTCGTATATTTGGATTTTTAGAAAGCACTTGACAATGTGCCACACAGGAGTTTACTCCACAAAATTAGGACTGGGGAGGGAGGGTAATGTGTTAGGATGGATTTGGGATTCGTTAATAGATTACAAACAATAGAAATAAATGGGACACTTTCAGTTTGGCAGATTATAACAATATAAGTACTGAAATGATCAGTACTTGGGCCCCAGCTACGTACAATTTTTAAAAAAAATTATTAACAGGATGTGGGCATCGCTGGCGAGGCAGCATTTATTGCCTATCCCTAATTGCCCAGAGGGCAGTTCAGAGTCAACCCCATTGCTGTGGGTCTGGAGTCGCATGAAGGCCGGACCAGGTAAGGATGGCAGTTTCCTTCCCTAAAAGGACATTAGTGAACCACAGATGTGTTTGTCCAACAATCGACAATGGATTCATGGTCATCATTAGATTCTTAATTGCAGATATTTTATTGAATTCAAATTCCACCATCTGCGAAGGCGGGATTTGAACCCAAGTCCCCAGAACATTATCTGGGTCTCTGGATTAACAGTCCAGCGATAATACCAGGCCATCGCCTCCCCAGTTAGTGCTGACGATACAATAATGTTCAGATGATGACCCATTAAAACTATTTTTCACTTCCCAATGTAACAAACATGCTGTCTGATTTCATAGGATTTTGCAGAAAACATGTTGAAAAAATATTTCTGCTTTAAAAATCTGTAAATTGGAAATTAACTTTGTAAAAAGTTTCTTCAATATGGAGGCTACAGCAAATAATGTCAGCAAATACTGTGTAATATGTCAAAGCTCAGTGAATTATGTCTTCATCTCAAATTACAAAACAAAGACTTCTGGAATGCAACTACCTCTAGGCAACACAATGAGTCCTTCAAATATTAAAATTAACTACGGAGGATGCTCAGCATCTGCAATAAAAACTCAAAGTGCTGGTGAAAATTAGCAGATCTGGTATTGACTGTGGAGAAAGATGTAGACTTAACATTGAGCCTAATACGACTCTTCTTCAGAGCTCAAACAATGATGTCTGTTAAGGCAGGAAACAAAGTTAGAAACATTCGAATTGGTAACTACAACACTGGAAAAGTTAATTGCCTCAGCTAAAAGACGATATGTGAGTCTAGCCCCAAGTTGTGGGCTTTTCAACCCTCACAATTGGGAAGGATTATTTATCAATCTGAAACAGGGAAACTGTAAGATAACTTTGCAGTCAGTATTATAAAGTGCAGAACTCCCTACTGGGCACACCTTCACACAAACTGGCCAAGAACCTACAACAGAGACTGAAACACCTAGTCAACGGATCACTCCATTCCATCCACTCAACCCAAGAATTCCTCAATACCGTCAAGAACATAAAAATCAGCAACAACCAGATTATGGTATCCTTTGACATTACAGCATTATTCATGTCAATTGACATCCCACTAGCCAAAGAAACACTGGATACATTAATAGAGGAAGCAGGAACGCAGACCAACAGCTCCCTCAGCAATGACAACATACTCAAACAACTTGACTTGTGCCTCACCACACATTTAATGGTCAAGTATGCAAACAGCTCAGCAGGTCTGGCTGCATCTGTGAAGGGAAAAGCAGAATTTTCCGGTGAGACCCAAAACGTTAATTCTGTTTTTTCCTTCACAGATGCTGCCAGACCTGCTGAGCTTATCCAGCAACTTTTTGTTTTTGTTCTGATTTACAGCATCCGCAGTTCTTTTGGTTTTTACACAAACAGATCAATGGCACACGCATGGGGTGACTCATTGTAGAGGCAGTCATGCGAAGACTAGAACACATCACCCTCCCCGCATTCAACCTAAACTGTGGATCTGGTACGTGGACGACCTATTTGCCATTATTAAATGCAACAGACTAGAAGAGACCCACCACCTCATCAACAATTTAAACTCGGGGTTAAATTCACGAGCGGCGAAGAAGAAGAAGAAGAAAACAACGGGGCAGCACGGTGGCTCAGGGGTTAGTACTGCTGCCTCACAGGGCCAGGGGCCCGGGTTCGATTTCCCCCTCGGGCAACTGTCTGTGTGGTGTTTGCATGTTCTCCCAGTGTCTGCATGGGTTTCCTCCGGGTGCTCCAGTTTCCTCCCACAGTCCAAAAATGTGCAAGTGAGGTGGATTGGCCATGCTAAATTGCCCATAGTGTCCAAGGATGTGTAGATTAGGTGGGTTTGGGGAATGGGTCTGGGTGGGATGCTCTGAGGGTCCGTGTGGATTTGTTGGGCCGAAGGGCCTGTTTCCACACTGTAGGGATTCTATGGATTCCATTAGATCAACAATCAGCTTCTGTTTCTGGGTGTCAGAGTTGAACATATGACTAACGGGGAGTTCCAAACCTCAGTATACAGGAAAGCAACCCACACTGACCAAATTCTCACATTTCCACAGCTAACACTCCAACGTTCACAAACAAAGCTGTATTAGGACACTATTGAAACGGGCCACCGCTCACTGCAACACGCCAGAACAACGCAGGAAAGAGGAAGGGCACCTATACGAAATCTTCACTATGAACAGATATCCTCGCAACTTCGTCCGTAGGTGCCTACTAAACAGACAACACCAAGAGGACACAGTATGCCCTCACCTACTAGCCTCACTGCCCTTTATCAAGAACATATCAGAACTGACAACGACACTCCTATGACCGCTAGGAATCATGGTAGCACACAAGTCCACGGCCACACTACGACAATTACTCTCAAGGATTAAAGACTTCTTTCCCAAAACATGCTGAACCAATGTACTTTACAAAGTACCATGCAACAACTGCCACAGACATTACATTGGACAGACCGGAAGGAAACTAGCCTTCAGAATACACGAACATCAGCTAGTAGCAAAACAGCATGATGAACTCTCCTTAACATCTGTACATTCAGACATTGAAGGCCATCAATATAACTGGGACAAAGTAACCATAGTAGCCCAAGCCAAACATAGACACGCATGGGAATTCCTAGAGGCATGGTTCTCCACCCATACTTCAATCAACAAACATATAGAATTGGACCCCATATACAAACCCACACAGATCAAAACCGGAAATGACAGTACTCACCATAATGGACCAGACAGTAAAAATTCCAAGCAGAGTAGAATAACATTGTTTCATCAGAGGCTCCGCTAATGATATCACCTAGCATGGTGATGAAACGTCTGAACAAAAACAAGACAGCTCGGCGAGCAAATCAACAACCTTATTCACAACACAACCTACAGATCTTTGCCAAAACTTTAAATTACTATCTACAGCAGCACTGGAAACAACCTTACAACAGATCAACAGTTGTTACACTATGTGGCTAGCAAGCCAAAACAAAATCAGCCTCACTATCACTGGATTCTTAACACAGTGAAATTAAAACATCATATGACCCTCAAAATTGCCAAATTGTTGTTCATCAAACTTTACAAATAACAAATTTTACACCAAGTTTATAACACAAAAATTACGTTTCATTATTAAGCATGTAGCTTAGATATAAATTCAATTACCTTATTTATCCATGAACTAAAGCCCAATCTTCTTTGATCACAACCCTGTACTCTCTAAGACGGACACCAGTAAAGGAATAAATTAAAAGGGAAAATGAAAGGAATGTTACTTGCCAGTTCAACAAACCTTTTTCAACAATGGATACTATGCCTTCTTGAAATTCTTGGACAATATTCACTTATTTCTTACAGGCTGAGATTCTTTTCTCAGAACATTCAATAACTTGATAACTCAGTTGAAAACTAGAGAGAGAGCAGAGCACAGCAACAGTCTCCAGAGCTTTCAAAAATCGCTCCTGCTAAAACCCAGTCAGAACTGTTTTTCCCTCTTTCCAATCACCATTCTCCACGGTTGGCTGGTTAACACTAGTCCTCCTTTGGCCAACTAACGTCCAACCAGCTGCCAGCTCTGAATGTAGCAATCACTTAATGCTGACTCATTTGCAATGTCCTTAGAACAGTAAATAAGTTTCATTATCTTCAAGGCCAGTTCCCACTGGTAAACCACTGTCTTGTTCTGTCTTTGAATAGCCACTTGTTTCTAGAAGAGAGCAATGTTCAATTCTTAACTTCAACTCTCAGGTACAAACCCAAAATAAAGAGAAAAATAGAAAAATAATAGTGAGGGCCTCTAAATGATCACATGTCTGTTGAGTTCACAGTTACATCACATCTTACCTTTAAATGCTCAATTTCCATTAAAACCTATCACTATAAGTAGCACGGGATCGGGGTGTGTGTTTCATTGATTTCAAAGATCAAAAATCTTGCAGTTTGATACATGTATGTGTATGTCTGCAGCTAATATTTAAATTCAACAAGAATTTGCTTTCTCATCACATTAAACCAAGTTGAAATAAATATATCTCCAAGGAAGTCTTTTACACATTGACAGCACTTAAAATTCAGCTTTACACCTGAACTCCACTTGATGTGAAACTGAACTGGTCTAGGATGTGTTCCTGGTCGTATTATGCTCAATTGGAGTCCACAGTGGTGTCAATTGTACACAGTTGGTCCTTGCAAGGAATTGACTACAAGTTGATTGGCATTTCTTTGTTCCATACTCTGAAGCTTTACACAGTGAGAAAATAGATATTTATCTGAAAATACCAAAATCCTTCAAGAGCACACGGCATTAGTAATTAATGATGATTCAGAAATTTTGAGGCAAAACACTGCAGAAGCAAATACCAATGTTACCTGCATTGTTTTAAAGTTTGTGTTAAAAACAAACTGAGGTAGTGATGGATGATAACATGGCCATTCATCGATATAACACGGGACAATGATCTTTACCAGATTAGAAATGCTTGTTTTAACAAGCTTGGGAAGATTAGCTTGAAATTAACCATTGTTTCCAGAGCTCCATCAAAAGATTCATCTACACTCCATTTCCTGCTTGATCCAATTTGCCGTCAGTTCCGTCAGAAACTAAAAATTGACCGAACATCAATTGAGTCATCCCAGTGAACATCCACACCTTTCTAGGGTAGAGAATGTAAAATATTCTCAACCCTTTGAATAATAATTTTCCTCATCTTGGGCTTAAAAAATGTTCAAGTATCTTATGGATAGTATTTTCTAAAGTACTATTAGCAAGACCACATTATTTACAATATTCCATAATCAAGTATGGAACTATAGATTGTTCACTGATATCTTTAGCTTTAAGACAGTACTTGAGGTGTAGGAATTTACCATAAATATTGAGAACGAAAATAAAGAACTGAGGTCCATATATTCATTACTGGCAACACACCCTGTTCAGATTAAAAAAACGTTCTAACTTGCTGATATCCTAGACTGAATCAAATGCATTAAGCAGTTTAAATATAGCGCAGTCTACTGATGTTTACTTAAGCTGACTCTTTTCTTCCCACAGAACTCTCATATTAAATTTCCGTTCTTTAGATGTTTACAGTTTTATTGCATTACAATCTGGTAATGGGAGCTTCCAAGTAAAACTGTTGTTCTTCTGGAATCCAGGAATTACTTTTGAATATTACACAAATTAAATTATTTTCCTCTGTGCAGCAGATTGTGACTGTTGCTTTTTCTTTTCAATTTTCTCACGAGATCTGAAACATTTTTATTCATAGTGCTCATATTATTAGAGATCAACATTGTTAGCATTTCCTCTCCTGAGGATATTAAATGATTTTGTGCTGAACTGCTTGAAATTTTTTTGGAACTTTTGTAAACATCTGTTTGCCAAATTTTAACACACTATAGTTAAACGTGCTCACCGGAGGAAATTGTGAACAAAAACTTTGCTAGGGAAGTATGAAGCATTCTTACAGACACAACTGTAGATAGGTTATATCCTTAACAAGCAGCACTACAAAATACTGAATTAGGACATAATCTATTTCTGATATTGCTACATCAACATTGGGCAAGACTGAAATGGATAATAAACATGTATCAATACTTGCAACCCTAAAGGCTACACAAGAAAGGAAAATAATCAGCAATACAAGATTATTTGTTGTGTTTTTTTTTCCCTGTTTCCATCTTGTATAAATCATTCACAACCCATTTTACCCACTTCATCTTAAAGGGTTGGGTACTATTGCTACAATTTCCTTCATAGCCCATCTGATCCTTATCAGCTAACAAGAAACATTTTCCTGTTAATTCTATTATTGCTCCTCCCCATTTCGTCTTCACACCGACAACAGTGTGGAGCTGGAGGAACGCAGCAGGCCAGGCAGCATCAGAGGAGCAGGAGAGTTGACGTTTTGTGTTGGGACCCTTCTTCAGAAATTTCGGGTCCCGACCCGAAATGTCAACTCGCCTGCTCCTCTGATGCTGCCTGGCCTGATGTGTTCCTGAAGCTCCAGCATCTGAAGTTCTTATTCTCTTCTTCACACTGCACCTCTTTCCACATTCCACCCCCACCACCACCCACTGGCCAATAAATCAGAAAAATGCTGGAACATGTCTGCACACAATTAAATCGTACAGAAACCATTCCAGTCCCTGCACTAAAGCATAGAAGTGCACTTCAGCCTTCTATTTTCCTTCAATTTCAGCACCACCTTTATGATGTAGTGAAAGAAATACATGGTCTCAGGAAATTTTAAAAAGGATATTCCAGCCAATAAGTACTTTTGGAGTGTAGCTACTGTTTAAATGTAGAAAATATAACATCCAATGTGGCACACAGAAAGTTTTCACAAACAGAACGATTTCATTTTTTTTTCACGTCACATTGATTGGCCAGAAAGTCAGGGATGACTTGCCTGCTCCTTTTCTTCTTCTTCTTCTTCAAAAAATGTCTCATCCAAAAGGGAACTTATAGCAATGCAGCATTCCCTCATACTGCAACAGGGAGTCTGCTGAGATTTACTGCTGTAGTCTCTGGTGTGGACTTGAACTAATAACCCTCTGACTGAGCAGGAGATTTTCAAAACACTCTCAACAGGACTGGCATCACCTGTGGAGTCATAAATTGGGATGGCGGGAGAAATCTTAGCTTAGAAAATTTCCAGGCATTGGGGCCATATGTGGATCCTGATGATGTTCCGCTCACGTG
The DNA here is from genome assembly GCF_021869965.1 of Rhincodon typus. Taxonomy (NCBI): domain Eukaryota; kingdom Metazoa; phylum Chordata; class Chondrichthyes; order Orectolobiformes; family Rhincodontidae; genus Rhincodon; species Rhincodon typus. Next base: position 48,596,066 of record NC_063345.1, read on the forward strand.
CATAGTCTTCCTGGGGGTGGTTAATTAACTTCCAGCAGCCCTATCCAATTAGGGACAGCAGGCAGGGTCTGATGGGTTGGCTAATTGCATTGCCCGAGGCTGAGAATAACCAGCTGTTGCACGGAGAGATGGGTATTGCCAATTTAAGGAGGTGGTAGCGAGGGTGCCTCAAGATAGAGGTGCCTGAAAGATAAAGCAACTTACTAAATTTGGCATACAGCTGCAAATCTATCACTACGGAGAAGGAACTGCGATGGTTATTTGACAGTCAATGCTGCAGGGAGGGAGAGGAAGCAATAAGAGGCTTTGCCAGACCCTGGCCTTCGGCTGCTACTGCCCATTCCATTCAGCAGGTCTTTCTATTACAGTGAAGGTCCAGGCAGCATAACTCTTCTTTCTCCAAAGGCACTTAATTCCAATTAATTAATTACCTCTCTGAATCCGACTCTGGCAAGATCAGATCAAACAACTTTCACAAAATGTCCTCCTTCTTGTCTGTTTGCAGCTACGAATATTCCATGCTGTGTTTCAGGTTGATGACAATTCAACTGTCCTGGCAAAATGTAATCAACTTGAAACATCGTTTATCACTACAGATGCTGCCAGACCTGTTGAATGCTTCCAGTATTTTCTGTTCTAACTTCAGATTTCCAACATCTGCAGCATTTTGCCTTTGAACTTGAAAGATGATGTATATTTGGAAATGAAATTTACATGAACATTAAAACGTAGACATTACTTGAGATACATTAATTGATGGAACTTAATCATTGTATCTGAACAATCGAAATTATAGCATACATTTAAAAAAAACCCTATTTTATGATAATAGCCTTACACGACCTCTGAATGTTAACTATTTACTGCAATGTTCCACAAGATGGCAGGCTTCCTAGCCAGAAACATTGAGATGTTGAGGATTCGTGTACAAACCTGATATTTTACTTCTCAGTCTCAATTCCCCGCAAACCTCGCCACTTGCAGTAAAGCAGATAAGAGACTTACAAAAATACTAAAAACGTAAATATTCGCTCCTATTATCAGAAAATCCTCCAGGAAGCCTTAATAAAACAATCACTATGGCTCTGAAGGATAATGAGCATGGTATCAAATCCTCTTAAACAACTATTCTGAGAATTATGTGTAAAATATTGAATGGTTATAAAAACATGTGTCGCTATATAATATGGTTATTCACATAACAAAATGAAACTTTTGCTTTAATCCTTTGAACGTACTAACCCCAAAACCACACTGAAATGAGCAGATTTGCTTCAATTAAGTAATAGAATTAATACCTTTCTTTCAATGACTGGGTTAGATGAACAATTGGATCTCTTAGTCTCATAATCAGAGGGTGCCTTGGCAAAGGTGGCTACTTGTTGCCAAGTCTAAAGCTAAATTACTTTACTGTGTCAGAATATGGTAGTCTAAGGATCTTTGCATTTGCAATCATTTAAGTTTCTGGGAGTCAAACAAATTGCTTTGCATTCTGCATGTGCATTGTTGTTTGCACATGCAGAGGAGTGTTTTCTGAACTCAAAATGTTCAGATGAGGAAAACAATTTTACAATTAGTAAACGATACCTTAGAGTTCTCCTCACATAGTACAACACCAAAAGGAAATGATGCGCACTATCAATTTCATCATCAGATGCCTTCTCTTCGTCAAGTAATTTCATTCAGTTTTCTGTCCAGGATGGAGACAACTGAAGGGGTGTTCTCATAGATGCTATCCAGCAGTATGGACAGAAAATACACAGCCAAACTGAGATGATGGCTTCATGCATCATACTGAAATATGCAGAAAACTGCCAGTGGACACGCCTGGAATTTGACATAATTTGTAATTCATCTTTACACCAAGTTATTTGGTCTTGCTTCAAAGTCTGAATGACCATCTTTTTCAAAAAAAACTTCCACTAATGAAATTCAAGAAAAACCCCAAAAGAACACGAACAATTTGCTTGTTGTGTTCTTCTATTATACAGGAGCACCGCCAAAGGAGTACAACTTCAAATTAGTTGTCTACATTTTGACGTGGTCGCCCTGAAACAAATCAGGAAATAAAATGGTCACATCTATTATTGCAAAGTAAGGAATATTTCATGGTTTAAATAGATATAAAGTGAAAATACTGTTTCAACAAGATACAAGGAACAACATTGCCCCTTTATTGACTGCGTTTGCATAAGAAAAGCTCTTCATTTCTAAAATAAAATCTGCATTGTCTTCAGTTTATGTGTAGAAAGTAACTGATGGTGATTAGCAGTGCTTAAGTGGATTTCCACCTGGGCAGAAATGGTGGGAACAAACAGCATCGTTAAAAATCTCCTGTGATAATATACCTTAGTTCAACTCATATCGTGCACAAAACTTCAATTCATACAAAGGTCTGTTGTCCACATCCTGTCTTGTACCATTAATCATGAGCAACACCTATATCCTCCATACCCCAGCTCCCATCTCATTATTCTCATTGGCCTACTTTGCCTCAAGCTTCCCCAACACCACAAACTGAAATACTTTATGTTCATGTTTAAATCCCTCTTTGGCTCTAGACCTTTCCATCTCTGAAATCTTCTTTTGCATTCAAATCCTCTCCCTTAAATTATCTATTTTGTTGTACAAAATCCCTCCCTTCATCTCATCATTGCTGAGCATGTCTTCAGTAATCTATGCTCTTTATTGTGGAATTCCTACCCTTTTCATCATCAGGAAGACTGCCTATTCCCAACTCCATAATAACACAGCTGCCTCATCTGCTGCTGAAACCCTCATCCATGCCATTGAGACTGCTAGACTTGTGTATGACAAAGCCTTCCAGGATATCTCCCACATGCTTCCATCCGTAAGCTTGAGACCAAAGTTTTGTTGACTGTGTCTTTACTCACATTAACTCTTATTCACCATCTCCCCCATACTCGCTAACCTAGATCAGTACCACGGTTGGCTGTGTTTTCAGCAGCCTTGGCTCTAAATCCTAGAATTCACATGCTATAACTCTTTACTTATCTATCTTTCCCCCTTTAAAAACTACCTGTGTGATCAGATGTTTAGTCATCTGCCCCAAAATTGGTTGACGTGGCTCCATAACAAATTGTGCATTACAAAACTCCTGTATAGGACCTTGGAATACTTTATTTTACTAAACACATGATACAAATGCAACTTTCTAATGTAGAAAGTAGAAGAGCTATTAAGAAAATGGTTGATTTTGCAATTTTATAATTGTCATCATTATAGGATTGAAATAGTTGATACACAGTAGTTTTTATTTCCAAAAAAGGAAAATAAAAGAATTGTAGTAAATCATGTTTATACAGACTTTTTATGTAATTGTTAGAAAAGGTCGTACCTTTCAGCCATTATTTGGATTATGAATTGATTTTGCATTTGTTATAGGGAAAGTTCACCTGCAAAATGCAGCCTAAATCTGGGGATTATTTCCAGTTATTTCAAATGAAACTGGATGGAGAAACAACTGCTTGAAGTGTCCACTGGATCTAGTGATCATTAGGTTAACGTGCAATAAATAAACAAACAGGGACTGTGGGTTTCTATTAATACATTTCTTGTCATGCTATTGTTGTTCCTAAATAAGATTATCAGATGTCAAATGGTTGGTGGTACAGTACAAAAATTGAACATTGTTTAGTTGCTGATGCTTTTCTGTTTGTGCTCAAACAAAGCCTAGAATGCTAAATTTCAAGCATCAGAATGGATGCAGCTCCAACACTCAAGCAGCTTATGCGGTCGGATAGGGTGTCAATCTCTTTGTTCCTGATACACAGCAGCTTCACAGTGTACGATCTACAAGGTGCACTGCATTTTGCAAAACCGCAGTTCCAAAAACTAGCCAGTGACAATAGAAGCTTAAGAAAGGTCCACATTTATCATCATTTTACAATAAATATTCTGCCATTTGAAATCAATTCTGAGAAGCCTATGGATTTCTGTGTTAATAGTGGAAATGATAGAAACCTGTCCGTAGTTGCTTGAATAATGCCTTGGTCTGCCACCTATTCCATGTCAACAGGCTTGACTGGCATTACAAATTAACTGCAATGGAGTCCAGTACATCGTCAATGGCATTAATGGATTCGACCTTGCTTTGAGAAGGTAACTGAGAGGCCGTTCTTCCCTTGTTTGAAAAGCAGAGACATTATGCAGACATATTGAACACAGGAGGCAACATGTTGTTCCTTTGTTCAATTCTGAATTGCCTGTCGCGTCTGAATAGGTCAGACTTGCAATGTAACTAATTGACTGGTCATTTCCCAAAGTTACAGTAAAACTGAAGTCCTGCAACTGATTCTATGCTTCCTTCTATAACTGGTCTACCCAAGCTAAGGCCTTAGCAGTATTATCATAAATGTGTCACATTAAAGCTCAATTCAATTGGAAAGTTGCTTCCAGAAACTTCTGTACTCCATTGGTCTCAAAACTACTTTTTTATTTTTCTAATCAACCTGCTCAGCATTGATATTACACACCTCTAGAGCAGTTGGGACTTGAGCGCGGCTCTCCTGGTCCATTAGTAGGGACACCACCACAAGAGGACCCACACTAGTCTTGATGATTTTCCTAATAAACCTGTTCAGAGATGTTATTATACACCATTGGAGCTTGGAGCAGTTGGGACTTGAACCCAGGCCTCTTGATCCAAGGTTAGGGATTCTACCTCCACACCACAAGAGCTGCACTAAACACTAGTCTTGATTAATTTCAACAATTCAATTCAACCACACTTCATTAGATTTGTCTTTTTATGCCATTGGCCTTAAAGCAGTATGCAGATTTTCACCTTGTAGAGTGCAAAACAAGAGGTTTCAATTGGTTGATCATTGTGGAGATGGCTGCTTTACATTTCAGTTGATTTCAAGGCATGCAAACATATTACTGAGCTTTTAAACCAAAATTAGCTAACTTCAAGTCATTTGCAAATGATCTCATTAAATAAGTTAACTACTTGTCAGGACAACATCCTGATGATTATTTTTTCTTATAAAACATGATATTTTTGGATTTGGACATTCTGATCCTAAAAGGATGAACGAATCTCATTGGTTTAATAGTTAAAATGGTATAGCTATACATCATACAACTCTTAATGAACTGTGAATGAAACACTGTAACCTGGTGACTTTATTTATTCTTTCCCACCATCTGGGCTGTATATTTTGTGACAGATCAAATAAATCTTGTTTGAAATTAATACAAACCCACAAATAAATACCGAAAATAAAACTATCAGTACAATGCATAACAAACAGATTTGTTTGACATTCTTCGAGTTAGCCTTATATAATTTGAACAGAAAAAAACGTTGATCTTGTTTAAAAAAAAAGTTGTGATGGATGTGGCTATTTATATAAAGTAAGGTACAATCAGATTGTGACAAAGTCGCAACACATGTGAAATGTCAGTACCATCAAATTGAAAATAAAATGGAGTAAATAGAAATAATACCCACCAAATAATGGGTGATCATTCTAATTAAAGACATGGTACTCCACACTGTAAAGGAATGATCCATACAAGTTGAAAGTCACACTCTCATATCTGTAATTTATTTTTCTCTTTTCAATTATGATAAAGGCAATTGCAGTCGAAAAGAATAAGAAATAAGAGGCCATATAACTTTCTCCAGCCAGCCCTGCCATTCAAAATCATCATGGTTTATCTTGAACGTCAACTCCCCAGTCCAATCCTGGCACCTGTTGATGCCCATGGTATCCAAAAATCTATTATACTCAGCCTTAAGTTTACTCAGATCTTTACTGAGATCTTGAAATATAGTCAGTTGCCCAGTCATTTTTTTCCAAAATTACAGTAAAATAGAAGTTCTGGACCTGATTCAATGCTTCTTTGCGAAGTTTCTAAGCATAGAACATAGAACATAGAGCATAGATCCAGACGCTTGGAGTAGAATATTTAAGAAGCTTCATAATGCTCTAAATGAGTAAATCTCATGGCTAACCATTATACTTAGACAATGTTTCCTCATTCTAGACTATCCAACTAAGGGAAACAAACAGTCTTTCTACCCACTCAAGGTCTCCCGGAAAATTGTTTGTTTCAATCAGATCATCTTTCAGTTAACCTAAATGCCTAAGAATATAGGGCTATTCAACTCAATTTCTTCTTGCAGGACAACACTGATCTCAGGAATCAAATTATTCTCTTTGGCATATCTTCTCTAATCAAGTTTTTCTTCTTTGGGAGCTCAAAACAATTTGTTATTCATTCATGGGATAAGGGCATTGCTGGCTGGACCAGCATTTATTGCCCATCATAGCTGCTCTTGAGAAGCTGCCTTCTTGAACTGCTGCAGTCTATATAGGCAGACCCATTGTTAAGGAAAGGAGTTCCAGGTTTTTGACCCAGCGACGCTGAAGGAACAGCGATATATTCCAAGGTCAGGATGGGGAGTGAGTGTCTTGGAGGCGAATTTGCACATGGAGGTGTTCCCATATCCCACTGTCCTTGCCCTTCTAGGTGTCAGTGGTCATGGGTTTCAAAAGGTGCTGTCTCAGAAGCTTTGGTGAATTTCTGCAGTGCGTCTTGCAGATGGTACACTGTGACTGCGTGTTAGTAATGGAAGGAGCGAGTGTTTGTGGATGTACTGCTTATCAAGTGGGATGCTTTATCCTGCACAGTGTCAAGTTTTTTGAGTGTTGTTGAAGCTGCACTCATCCAGGTAAATATGGAGCATTCCATCACACACTCGACTTGTGCCTTGTAGATGGTGGACGGGCTTTGAGGAGTTGGATGGTGAGTACTCCCTAAAAGATTCTTTGCCTTTGACTTGCTCCTGCATCCCTGCTGTGTATATAGTCAATATAGTTTAGTTTCTGAACAACAGCAGCCCCAAGAATGTTGATAGTGGGGGATTCAGTAACGGTAGTGCCATTGAATATCAAGGAGCGATAATTAGATTCTCTGCTGTTGGAAATAGTCACTGCCTGGCACATGTGTGGAATAAACCTCACTTGCCACTTGGAAGCCCAAACCTCGTCTTGTCCACGTCTTGGTACATTTGGATGTGGACTGCTTCAGTAACTGAGGAAACACAAATGGTGTTAGACAGTATTGACCGCACAATGAACATCCTTATTCTAATCTTCTGATGGGTGGAAGATCATTGATGAAGCGGCTAGACATAGCCAGTCCTGGGATATTACCCGGAGGAACTCCTGTAGAGAAGTCCTGGAACTGAGATGACTCATCTCCAACAACCACAACATCCTTCCTTGACTGCAAGGTATGACTTTTCAATGAAGAGTTTCCCTCATGATTCCGAGAGACTCTGGTATGTTTTCTTTACTCGGTTAAATTTTAAGTTCCTCACACTTACTTTGATTGTTGTTTTAGAAGATAAGCGCAACATAATTTGATTAACACCTGTCATTTCCTTATTACACATTTTCATGTCTGCTGTTGCAGTCTCCAAGGATGAATGTTTATTTTTTCTATGGGGTTTTTATTGAGGTCTTACATCAGTTTTTAATATTATCTTTACTGGTCTACTCTCATATTCTATTTGTTTCCTCTTCTTCATTTCTTGATCCTCCATTGCTGGTTTCTACAAATTTCCAAATCCTCAGGCTTGGTACTCTTCTTGGCGACATTATAAGCCTCTTCTTTCAAAGTCACACTATTCCCATCCTCTTTAGTTAGCTACGGATAAATCACTTTTCTTGGTGGGTTTTGTCTCCCAATGGAATTGAGAATTATGAAATATTTACAATTGCTCATCAGTCACGCATTGTAATTTTACTTCCAAAAATTTACCTTAACCAGTTGTTCCACCACTACAGTTCTGCACTTCTGTACTTCACTCTCAAATTCAACATGAAATTCCATCATATCATACCACTCTTTCTGACTCAGGTTAATATTCAACATTGCTTGGTTATACAAAGTAATATCTGGTTGGTTCCACATTGTATTTATAAGAAACTGTCTGGAGTACATTGTACTTGACCATTAAACTACTTTTACCATTTTGATTTGTCCAATATATAAGAAATTTTAACTCCCTTCATCACAATTGCAATATTTTTGCTAGCGGCTCCTTGTTATTGATTAGCTATGCTGTTGGATAAAGTGTTACTGTTTTACTTATAAACTACTTCTAACACAATACTTTTTATCTGTTGCAATTTTTAATATTTCCAAAACATATGGATATTGGTCCCTGCTCCTCTGAGTCAAGGTCTTTCCTTACTACTGTCTTCAAATCATCCTTTACTAAGGTTACCTCTACCACATTCTCATTTCGTTATCCTTTCAAAAAATGTCTAATATCCAGGACTATTGAGTTACCAAACCCAAATTACCGTATAACCGAATCTCTGTATCACATCAGTCTCAACAGTCTGAGGACTACGTTCTGAGGAAGTGTCACCGGACCAGAAGCGTTAACTCTGTTTTTTCCTTCACAAATGCTGCCAGACCTGCTGAGCTTTTCCAGTAACTTTGTTTTTGTCCCTGTATCACATAGTTTGTTTCTTCATTTGTACCATTAATTCATTCACCTTGTTATGAATGATTCACAGACAGAAAAAAAATTTGCTTTTTTAAAAAAAAATCACCTGATTGACCACATTTATTGCTACACCATTACCAACACATTCAGTGTTCAACTGTCACTATGCTTATTTTTACCTAAATTGCTATACTGCTCAGGGTTTTGGCATTTCTCTTTTAGATGTACCATATTTGCTTGGTCCCTCTTACTTTTTAGTTTGAGGAACCATCTACAGCTATGGTTTTCCTGGTCCCAGGCTAGTGTAAGGGTTAACAGTCTAATGGAACAGGTCCCTCTTTCCCCAATACGGGTGTGAGTGCTCCATCGATTGAAGTCCCCACCTTTATACTGTGGTAAAGAACAATGGAAAACTACATAGAATTCATATTTTGTATGTTAAGAAGGGGGAAGACATGGTTTAGTTTTACTTTAGGTTTGTTCTGAAAATGGTACCCGGAAATCTGGAGATGTTTTGTTTACATTTATTTTAATGAGGTTTTGCTAAATTAACTTGAAAAGCTGCTGAGGTTAAAAGTTTAGTGCATTAAAAAAAATTGTGATGTTGCCAGAATGTGAGTTAGTCATTAAGTGTCTGGGTCACACAATGAAGACAAGGCAGCTGAGTTTAGGAAACTTGAACATTTGATCAGAAATTTAAAGTAATAGAGAGTTTGGTTTGCAGTTTGTTTCAGATGTCTTGGAGAGACACATCAAATAAAGGGGAAAAACATCTACTGACTGCATAGACTTCCACTTAAGGAAAGGCTACAACAGCTGCAGCCTGAGTCTGTACAAGGGGCCTTGGAAATAGTCAGGAATTTTCACTGAAGGTTTCAGAGTTTATATGGATATAATTAGGATAAAAGGTGATGTACAAAATTAAAACATATTTTCATATTGCATAGTCCACATTTTGTTTTTGTTTAAGTCTTTCCTTTTCTTTGTTGAAGTACGCTGGCAGCCTCTTGTGAAAGTTTCCAGTAACTAACCTACGTGGTTTAAAAAAACTAAAACGTTGCCATCTAACAAGCCAGTTTTCATTCTGAGATGAAACTTATCCAGTGTTAACATCAGCAGGTGGCATAACACCATACTTTCAGCCATATATTCAAAGTATAAAGAGCTGTTTAACACTGTGCCAATTTGGCTCCAGTAGTAATTCAGAGATCATAAACTTTGAGTTTCTGTTAATTATTTTGAACTACAGATCCTCAAACTTTCTCAGCAGAATCTTTTTTCTTTGCCCCCATCTGTTATTGATTCCTACATGGACCAGAACAACTGAATCTACCACTCCCAATTCTTCTCCAGCTAGAGAGTGTTTAATTTGTTTTGGGCACAAACTACAGTCGTAGGAATTCCTCGTCAGAGGTGCCAAAACAGTATATTGTCCCCAAACTGTGCTGTTTCATACTACCTCCACAGTCCACTACACTATACCCTCATGAATGACCTTTAGTGTTATGGTCACAGTCATTTTTCTGCCCCAATGCAGATATTACCCTATCCACATATCCAGCAAGAAACTTACATTTATTGGCTAAGGGCAGAGATGGAGGCTCCTTTGACACTTATATATGGACCTCTGACCTATCTGACTTGCAGGCATGTACTACAGTGTACAACCATGAATCAAACCTTCAACTAGAGATATAAATGTCCAAGTAGATCCTCTCCTGAGTCAACAACTGCAAGGAAAACTTAGTGCAAACAACGCTGTCTGGTACTGCAGTGCTCTCCACAAATTCCCGTTATCTTCAAGTAAAGCAGACTGCCACTTAACCTTGATGATTTTAAATTCTTTCATGAGATGTAAACATTGCTGGCCAGGACACCATTTGATGCTCATCCCTTATTGCCTTGAAAAGCTGGTGGTGACCTGCCTTCTTGAACTGCTGCAGTCCACGTGGTATAGGTGCACCCACAGTCCTGTTAGGGAGCGAGTTCCAAAATTATGACACAGATACTGGACAGATGGGAAAATAGTTTCAAGTCCAGTCAAGATCATTTGAGATTTGGAGGGGAATTTGCCAGCTGTGGTGTTCTCATGTCTACCAGGCTCATTGTACTAGATGTTAAAAGATCATGGATTTGAAATGAGAATTAACAGAACATTGGTGAGATTCTGCACGTGGTACGCAGTGACTGTTTTTGACATGGAATGTATTACCAGAAAGGATGGTGGAAGCAGATGTAGAAGCCATGAATGAATGAAAATTTGATGGGCATTGAAGGAAAACAAATTGCAAGAATACAGGAAAAGGGTACAGACACTGGTTGGATTATTGGTGCCGAGACATGGTATAGACTCAACAGCTGAATGGCCTCCTTCTATCCTGTAACCACTTTAAGTTACAGTTATTGTGGAAGGAGTTGGGACACTAACTGCTAAATGAGATTTTGTTTTCCCATCTGTGGGCACACAGTCTCCAAAATGGAATTCACTCGGCAAAATCAGTCCTCAAATCTCAGACAGTACTTGCTTTACCTTTAAAGACAGTGCAACTTCAAAAGGAGTGATCAGAAGGATTGCAAATTTCATTACATGTAGATAAAGATTTATTATGATGTCAAGATATAAAGTATGCTGTTTTTAAACACAGTCTGCAGTACCTGCCACAACTTAGGAGGTGCATTGCTGTCAAAGAAATTTGTCTGATTCAGGCAGTGGCCAGTAAAAACGAGAATATTTTTAAAAGCACAAAGACAATGTTTATTCTCCCATTTCTGTATTGCCCTCTAAATTCCCAGTCATGATCTAAATTGAAGACATGGGTTGAGGTGAGGTCGGGAGAGAGACTGACTGGTCTGTTTCATTTGAACTATTGGAGAGTTGAAGAGAGCTGAATTACATATTTGTGCTTAGAAATATGAAAAGTTTCTTGATTTGTTTGAAATAGTCAATGGTTTTAATTTGATTTTAGAACCCACATTATAATCAATGCCCATGTCAGCACTGTTTGCCAACTTAGGGGACTGTCTGGGTGAGACATAATTCACAATTATAATCTCGGCATGTATGTGCACATAATATCGGTACTTTTAAAAGCCATTATTTAACATGCATATTCTCAGTCAGGCTTCAAAAGTTCTATGAAGAATGTTTTGACTGGAGTGATCTTTTAAACTGAGCATGGTTGGCTGAACTCAACTATTTTATTATTCATCAGCGAAATTATTTTTTCTGCAATCACAGTAGAAATCAGCTTAACAACATTATAAAATCTGGAGCCATACATTCATTCTGCAGGTCAGCCACAAATCTCTTTGAAGTATTTTACAGTATTATTTTCAGTTTAACAAGGGCTTCAATAAAAAAAAAAACAGCTCTACTTTTGAACCAAGGTACAGCTGAGTTGCAATTACAAGAAAATCTTAAATGACATCCTGAACCATCCACCCACGATATCAAAAAGAGGTAGATAAAGTACTTACAAATATCTCATTTATCTTTAAGGCCTTGTCCGTTGAAAGAAAGAACATGAACACATCTAATTTTTATTGAATCAAATAGATAAATCGCATTTATAATAGATTGCCAGTTCTCTGCTACAATGAGAAGAGCCACTATAAAGGGTAAAAAGGCCTTTTAGGTAGAATCCTTTAGCAGCCTGAAAAAATGGGTGAGGGCAGGAAATGTTGCAAAATTGTGCAAGAACTCCAGCAATGTTGGAAACAACTTGCTATGTCTTCTAACCAAGCCCTAGACATTGAGGTGAGATTTCTGTTAGGTAACAGCAAGTTGCCTATTAGGGAGATTATTATTTGTTAACAGCCTGAACTGCAGATTTTGCCTCATTAACATGCAGCTTACCATCAAAACACCAGCTGTGAGCAAAAGATATTAAGAATTATCGCCATAGAAATTAGAGTGACTTCAGCTTGTTGGTGGCTGTGAAGAATCTCCACACTGGTCACAATGCAACAGCATCTCAGGGCTTGATCCAGCTGCACCCAGTTCTCGTCGACAAACAGTAGCATCTGATAAATGCCAATGCCTCAAGATCCTAACATCTCCTGTACAAATCACTTGCAGGATACTTGGGAAATTGATCTGCATTCCAAGGCACACCGACAACTACCAGTGAAAGGCTGCTGCAAGTACAGTCTGGGCACAGGGGCACCCAGCTCACAGAGTGGACTAGGCTGGATCTCAGGGCTGCTCACTTCCTCTCCTTGAGCTCATACACTTAACACCTATCTGCATGTTCACAGTATCCCCACCTTCGCCGCCCTTGCCATAGCACGTCATGCCTGTTACCAAGCCAATGCTTCAGCAAGACAGTAACATCAGGTTTATCCATTACCTGAAAGACCTCTGCCTATACTGCTGGTGTTGGACCGGGGTAGATGAGGTTAAAAGTACTTTGCCTGACAAAGGGGCAGTGCTTCAAAAGCTTGTGATTTCAAATATACCTGTTGGACTATAACCTGGTGTCATGTGACTTTTGACCTTACTGTTGGTAACTTTAAACAGTGCAATATTGCATCTGAAAGATGATGCCTAACTTAGCATAAGCAAAAGTTTTCGCATTCAGATTAAGCTCAAAGTGGATTTGGATTTCACTGTACAAAACATCATTTGCAAGGCTGAAGTGACACTGATTGGTGCATGACTTATAGTTTAAAAAAAATGCCACTCTACATGCACATTTAGACTGAACATTGCACTAAAAACATGTCCACACAAGACTGATAATCAGGGAGAACTTCAAATCAAATTTATAGGCATGAAGTGTTTTCTACAGTTGATGCTAAGAACAGATATATGTCCATTCATCTTTTCCCAAGTCATAGGAACTGACAACTTTTACACCTTTATAAATTATTGTTTTCTTAAGTTACCATTTACATTATCCTTTAGCTGGATATATCAATCAAATTTACGGTATTAGAGAGAATCTACCAGTTTACCACAGATGACACTGCAGCTCCTATGACAAAACTTTGTCAGCTCATGGCAGTGGCAAGAAAGCATATTTTTCTTTTTAACAGCAAAAAAAAACTCAGATCAACACAGGCCAGAATCAAATCCTTTGGATCGATCTTCTCACTAGACATGATCCAACCAAAATACATTAAAAAGATGTCCAAGTCACAAGGCAAGCGTGACGTACATGGCTGACTCAGCTTCAACTTATTATCTCTGAACATTCTAAATTTTATGTCCAAAAATGAGATTTGCATTGCAAAGATATCCCACATGTGACAGGAAGATCATCAACACATTTGCCAATCCCTCAAAGATGCTCCATCATCTGGTAAGGGAAGCTAGCACTTTAAGTTTCAGAATAGAGTTTTACATGCATCTATTCAGCAAGTATTTCACTGTCCATACCAACCACAAATCAATGGAAAAGGAAAGCTCACATAGTACACTTCCACGACTACAATATCTGCTTCTGAAGATCCAAGATTTAAATTTAGAAGAACAATACAAACCAGGTTCCCAAATGACCATCTCCAATGTTCTTAGCCAACTGCCAAACTCTTCAATACAAAAATATACCTCGATGCTTACAAGTGGATATCGTCAAATCGGAGTTCAAAAGATAGTCTCCATGTTGAGTTCTTTCAATTGGTCATCTCCAAGAAGAACAGTTATAGCAAATTAGGCCTGATGATATAAAGCAGCTATTATCAGTAGGTGGCTGAACATATTCATTCAATGTGTCCCTGAACGAACACATTCTTTCCGGCCATTTAGAGACATAAATAGGGCTCTCTAAGAATTCAGACTTCTGAGACAAACAATTAGTTATTTCACAAACTCTACATGGAAATTTGCTTCATCATATATACATAGGCATGGAAAAAAAAAACAAGAGATTGGCTCATGAATCTGCCTATTGGACCAGTATAGAGAAGGACACCAATCATCTGAACAAGTCATGTGAAACATGGCAACTTCATCAACCTCAGTAATCCACATAAAATTTCTTCCAAGCCATGGTGCAAGTTCACAATTGCTAATTTTCCATGTCCGAGAATGAGATTAGATCCTGGTGGTTGAATATTTCAGCAAATTCCTTTTTGACAGACCAATCAAGGATACCACCATTGCAACAGCCATTGAAACAGTAACTACAATATTCAGTATGTTTGGTGTTCCTCAACAGATTGTGTCCAAAGATCCACATTATGCTAGTGCATGAAGTTGGGCATTCAACACATGACTTCCTTTCCCCATTATCCTCCATCTAATGATCTTGCCAAGATTGCTGGATATCCATGTAAAATCTATATACTGCTCCTCAAGAAAATGGTTTACCCTCACCCGCAGCTTTCATGTTTGGAAGACACAGCTGGAGTTCTTAACACCCAAACATATGTGCAAAATGCACTTTTGGAAAGAAGGGAGAAAATGGTACAAGAGAATGATCAGTCATTCAGACATTACTCCAACTTGACCTAGGGTAAAGCACCAGAGAGTTTGAGACTTACACAAATATATGGGTTTGTAGAAAAATACTATGATGTTTCACCCAGCCTGTTTTATGATGTCAACATAAACAATGGTCACATCTTACAGTGAAATAAATCACTTATTGGATTTATACACAACCAACCATCCATTGTAAAGATGTTGACACTAATACCAGAAGTATCGTATGTGGAACAACCTGACATCCATAATGCATGGATGTTTACAATGACAGATAGCACACCACAGAGTGAAGGGAAGTCACTGGGCTTGTTATTCAGACCTTAGGCTATTGCATTAGGGACACGGGTTTGAATCCCACCATGACAGATGGCGAAATTCGACTTTAATTATGAAATTCTGAATTAAAGCTAGTTAAATGGCAATCATGTGTCAATTGTAAAGATCCATCTGGTTCACTAAAAGTCCTTTAGGGAAGGAAATCCATCATTCTTACCTGTCTGGTCAACATGACTTCAGATTCACAACAATGTGGTTAACTCTTAGATGCTCTCTCAAGTGGTCCAGAAAGTCACACAGATCAAGGGGCAGTTGGGGCTGGGCAATAAATGGTGGTCGGCCAGTGACACACCCATACCACGAACAACTAAAAATCAGTTGCACAGCTGAGTCATAATAACCGCATCAGGACTGGATCCATTTATACTGTACATCTGCCAAAGCATTATCTTAACATATAAAGATAAGGCACAGATTGGAATCCTTTATCCTACTTATCATAACACTTTTCCAATAATTCAAAAGGGAAAAGGGAGATGCTATATTACTGCATAGATCTCAAATAGACACTATATCTTTAAGACAACTAAGTAACATCATGGTACGTGATATTCCAATATGAAAGGTCTCTAACTTACCCTGTTCACTTGATGAATTAGTCTGTTGGCAAGCAGCCAGTGAGCCTGCTAGTCAATTGGTCACTTAGTATACCATTCAGCACGGTCTTCTCTAGGTGACCTAGGATATTACTGCTGGTCAGGCATCGACACTGCTTTGCTGATTTCAATTTGGATGTTGATTGTTTTCATACCATGTTGGTATTCTCAAAACGTATAACTGATTATCAATCCTATTAATTTACACAGCAGTGAAGCGTATCCATAGTTTTTGGTCAGGGCCTGTTTTATTATCTTTTGCAAACAAACACGTTTCTTATCTACACGAACCTCCCCAGTGTTCAGTAACTCCTGCACAAAAAGTCAGACAACCACTTAGAAATCTTAATTTTTGCCTTTCCTCCTCCTTTCTTGGACCTCCTTTATGTTGAGCCTTCTTAACCAATCTAGGATTTCCAACTTATTAAAAACAGTTAGTTCCATTTGGATTATTTCAAGACAGCAGAAGGAAATAATCATAATCATGCATTCATTACTACTTAGTCATTTTGTTTCAAACATTGGCATATTTTCATTTCCCATCTCACCCAATTGTTCTTTCAATATTACAGCACCAAAAATATTCTTTGCTTTGATAGTTAACTTACAGAACTGTTCACACATTGCTCTGATTAGACTTTGAGTAGTCAGTTCAAGACGGAGGCAAAAAGTGACTAATATTTGATACTGAGTGAAAAATATTTGTGTATTTATCATTTGTGGAAAGGGAGCAGTAGGATTTTCAGCTCAGAACAAAAGTGCATTGTTTTAAAGGTTGTTGGATCACACACTTCCAAATTCAAGAAAACAATAAAAATTACAATTTTTTTCCACATGGGCTTTCCTTGTGCAGCACTGTTTCACATGATGTATAATTGAGAAAGACAATTGCTACTCACAATACAATAAAGATAGGAGGACTGACAGTTTTTTTAAAAAAAACATGATCAAAAGGGTAGATTGCATTACTTGTTGTTTTATTTACTCATGGAAGTGTGGGCACTGACTAAATCAGTGTTTAATTCCCAACTCTAAGTTCCCTCAGGAAGGTTTGTTTTCTTCTTGTCACAGTACATGTGACATACAATGCCCACCATGCTATTAGGTCAATAGTTCCATAAGTATGACAAAGTGACAATAAATAAATGGAACTGCGATATGTTTTCAAGTCACCACACTTATAGACTTGGAAGGGAACTCACAGGTGATGTTGATCCCATATGCCTGTTGCCTTGCCCTTCTAGGTGGTAGAATTCACAGGTTTAGGAGGATGGCTTGGTGATTCGTTGCTGTGCATCTGGTTTATGTTACAAACTGTGACACAGTCCACGGTGGTGGAGGGAGTGAATGTTTCAAATGTCAGACTGGTTGCCAACCAAACTGCTTTGTCCTGGATAACAGAGTTTTCCTGCCCACCTCTCCCCCAAGTGTTGTTGGAGATAGACAAATTCACTGAGCATTAAATCAAATTCCTGACTTATGCCACGGAGGACGGTCTCATGGCTTGAGCCTCTTATGCCAAAATTACTAGACGCTGGACTTGGGGCTGGATATTATGTACCCCTACCAGGTATGTTTTCAGTGTGGCGGGGAATGTGAAGTTGGTCAGGTAATCAACCTCTTCTCCTATCCCGGAACTCAACTACATAACAGAGGATTGACAGCTACTGTAGTCAGCAGTCTGCTCGCCATTTGTAAATAAATAGTTAAGAGTCAACTGACTTAGATAACATGATGCCCGTACCAAAATATAGCTGGCACAGACAGTTGAACTGGAATAGCAGCCCACTTTTTAAAATGCCTGGAAAGGAATGAGGGGAACCTTGTTCAGGGGTGCGGTGCATACATCACGGGCACTTTCCTGAGATTCCACACCATGTTTACTTTCATAGCACCTGCTGGAAGGAAGCTGGCACCCGAGTCCCTTTTCCATAATTTCTAGGATTCCACCGCAGCAAATATCCCCAAGATTTGCTTTGACGCCATCTAGAACAAAGTAGCCTCCCTGACTGGTGCATTTACTCCCTCCACCACCGATACTCAGTACGCACTACTGCTACTATCTACAAGATGCACAGCAGAAATTCACCAACGATCCTTAGGTAGTACCTCCCAAACTCATGACCACTTCCATCTAGAAGGACAAGAACAGCAGATACATGGGAACACAACCACCTGCAAGTTCCTCTCCAAACCACTCGCTGTTTTGACTTCAAAACATATTGCCATTCCTTCACTATCACTGGATCGAAATCCTGGGATTCCGCACCTAAGGGCATTGTGGGTAAACCTACAGAACATGGACTGCAGCATTTCAAAACAGCAACTCACCACCACCTCTCAAGGGCATCTAGGGACAGACAATAAATTCTGGCCAGCCAGTGATGCCCATGTCCCATGAGTGAATAATATAAAAAATTCTTCAGGCCTCTTGCTAGCAACAACAACTACTTAGCTCTAGTGTTCCCAGGAATAATGGAACTGCTGACCAGATTGGCTGTAGCATCCAAAGGCAGCAATTCTTCACGAGTAAGGGGTGAAAGTACCATCAGTCAATTAAACTCACCCACAGCACGCTGTGGCTGCTCAGAGGGCATCTAATGGATGAAATGGATTCTAGCTGACATTTCTTCTGGGGCATAAATTTCTGCTCGTTTTGTTGAAGCCATAGCACTTGCATAAGTAGTCCAGTGAAATGTACCCACTTGTCCTTCAATGGAGAGAATTTGATTATAATATTGTATTGTTGCTCACGATCAAGGGGAGATGGTCACACTCTGTCTTGATGGAGGAGGTCATTGCTTGGCATTTGTTGGTATTAATATTACTTATCCCCTGACAAGCGTGCTTAGGTGCACGATCCAAAACATTTTTCAGCTTAAAAGATCTGACAGTGAAATCAGAAGGGAACAGGAAGAAGCAGCAGAACAAATCTAAAACAAAGAAAATGTTTGAACTGCCAGGGCCAATATATAACATTGCAACTACTCTCAGAAGTTTGGTACAGTGGAAATCAAATTGCTACCATTAGTCATAGTTGAGCTGAGAATAAAAATCAGATATAATACCATGTTAAGAATTGGAGTACAGCAGTCATTAGCCTGCAGCAGATCTTACATGACATTTTACTTGACTTGTTCAAACTGACGTAAGCTGATTAAATTAACTGTGACATTTTGTATTTTTTAAAAAAGGTGCACTTTCAGATTTTATTGAAGTAAAATGTCTAATTATAAGCTAATTGTATAAAAAGTTTGTTACTTTATTAGATTATGTTCCCCGAATTTTTTCATCTCCACCACTTCCACAGCTGTCAAAATTCAACATTATTTACCCTAAGTATAGAAGCTTGCAGAGTTCACTTTAAATTTACATTAATATAATTTAATTTTTGCTTTTGTCTTGAAAAAACATGTATATTTTTAAGATACTTCCTATTTTCCAATGCTTAAACTGCTTGAAAAAGGTCTATTTGCTGTCTAGCAGAACAGACAGTGCCATACTCCTAGATCCTTGCTGCTCAAGTCAGCTGCAAGCCTAGTCTGGAATTAATTAACCTCTGATCATTCTCTTCCTGTGGGAAAAACCCAAAAATAATTGCTCAAGGATGGACGATATTGGCAACCCTGCATTTATTGCTCATCCCTCGTTGCTCTGAGAAGATAGAGCTGGACCTTCTGTTGAAACCATTGTCATCCTTATCACAACAGTGCCATTACAGATGGTGTTAGACAGGATTGTGATGAAGGATGATAAAGAAAAGGTTATTTATGTGCAAGTTAGAGTAACGTGTGGCTTGATGAGGGAAACTGGAAGTGGTGGGGTTCCCATGATGCTTCCTGCTGTCATTCCTACACCTGATGGAGTTCATCTTGCGTAATTATAGTTTAATATACTCTAGCATGAATCTTCTGCAGTGTATTATCATGCCCATTTAGGTTAGAGAAGCAGTGCAAAAATAAAGTTGTTGCTTAGCAAGCAATCTTGGACATGTGAATGGGTTCAAATGAATAACTCTTCCAGAGTGTTGGAGAAATTATTGTATATTATATTTTCTCTTTCCATCTAATGATGTTCTATGAGTCCAAGTGCAGATAGATGGCCTACCAAATCTGCCTCACCGAATGCTAAGCTGTATCATTGTAATGACATAGTTCCAAGTTAGAGGCAGGTTTACAGGTTCAAAAGCTCAAATAATTCGTGACATACACTCCAGTAGGAGAACAGTTAAAATTAGAGGCTTTCCTAATTTGTTACACGCCTCTTTTTTTCCTAAGAGGAGCTAGACTAGCAGACTTGCCACCAACAGTTTGATCTTGGTATGATAAGCTCTTAAAGATTCTAGTGTGCATGCATGCATAACATAACTAAAATACCTGGATACAATGTTTAACCACAATTGCATTCAAAGACCTCTCATGACAAATATTGATCCAGCTTACTTCTATATTATGTAAACCCTCATTGAAGTTATTCCTATATTTTTGCACAAATTTTGAAGAAGCATACTCCAGATGAGATTAACCTATAAGGTCAAACAAAATTTGATTATAGATACCAGGGTCAAGAAACCATTAAAAAACTCAAAGTGGGATGAAGTACATAAATAGCATCAATAAACAGCATCAAATTCATTTATTTGTAATGTTTTAAAACTTATATAAAATGAATCAGGATCAACTAGAGGCCATTTGAGGTACAATGCTTGAAAATACAGTACGTCAGACTGTTAAATATTTAAAAATTAATATCAAATGTGTCATAAATTTGGACATTCAGCATCTGCAGTTTTCCACTTTTGTATCAAAAATATCATGTTGTATTGAAGCTTTGAAGTACTTATTACGATCAAGATGAATTTTAACTGCATCAAACTCCTAAAGCATTCCATAGTGATAAAATTAGCTTTCCCCAGCTCCACTCTCCCTCCCCAAGCTTCAGTGATCATTATAGTACAGCAATGGAAAATTCCAAACCATAGAGCACATTAAACAGTTTGGCAGAAATGCTGATTTGCCAAATGCATCTTTCAAAAACAGGTTCCAGCAAACCTTAATAACCTCAAGCAGTGTCTCCTTTATAGGTAGCAGCTTAAATAATAGATAAAAATTGTTCAACAGACTTGTATGCCATCAATTTGCTTGCTAGTTTAAAAAAAGTGTTAATTTTGAAAAGATCAACAGTTCTGGAAATATGTACGAGAAAAGATAAGAACAAGTATCATTAGCCCAATAATCACTGCAAGTCAATCTATCATCAGATCCAACATGTTAGATGGATTGATGGTTGAGCAAGGCAAGCTAATCCAATGAGTATGTAACTTCACAGACTAAGAAGGTCTTAAACTTGATTTATTTCTGAGTTAACTGAATTCAGCTAGGCTTGTGGTTACATCCCAATTGGCTGAAGCAATCTTGCTGAAAGTTGCTGCATTAAGATGATGATGCTTGTGCCTGAGCTCACTCAGAGGCTGAACTCTAACTGTTATGTTCAGTAGAGGCTTACATATGCATAAAAGCCAAATACCTAATGCACCACAGGGCAAATCAGTATGATGGAATTAAATCACCTTCAGAAGAGAAAGAAAAAAATATGACAGGAAGTAAAACAAGAGAGCCTGGCAAAAAATTCAGATAGAAGAACATTTTTTGAAACTCAAACCTTGAGTAAGTTGATGACCACCAGATTTCATTGCTCAAGGACAGAAAGCTAAGTAATTCTCTCTTCCCAGAGCTGATCCTAAAAAGGTGGTAATGTTCCAAGATCACAGTCAGGCTAACTGTGGCAAAAATTGATTAGTCATCATGCAAGTGTCCCTCACGTTTGGCATATCAGAGCCTGTCACTAAAATTCTCCTCAAACGACAGGTAGCTCCAAATTCTTGGTATGCACACGCAAGTGCATGAACACTAGAAAATAATATTTCTTGATGTTTACACTTTCCCTCCTGCTTTTGTTTCATTATTGCTGTTTATACATTTTCTGCCTCATTATGATATTAACTTCTGTAGGTAGTGGAATGTCCTTTTTAATATGAAATAATAGCTCTTTTGGGACACTGAAAGCAACTCTGGCCAACTGAGTGGCATGCTGGGAAAACTGGCAAACTGAGTAGTGTGCTGGAAATTGGATCAGGCCAGACAGACAGGTGTGCAAGCTGGTTACCTTGATTGATTATATTGAATAGGTGTTAATAAGACAATGGAACAGAGATGTTAAGCAAGGAAGTTTGCAGCATTCACTGCCGAACTGAATCAAACCAGTCAGACGTGCAAGCCATTCACCTTAAATCAACTAGTGAATGGGTTGTTTGTGAGGCAATGTTACTAGGTTTTGGGTGGAATTGTAGATCCGAGTTTCAGTGGAACTGCTTTTGAGACAGGTCAGCTCAATCAATCGGGGAAATTACAATATCCAATACTGTCTTTGGTAATATCCTTCCTGAGACAGAAACCCAATTTAGATTGTGTAACTAAATTATGCTAATTACATTGTTACATCAAACTGCTGTTAAGCCATTGTACTCTGAAATAATCCGGATAATTAGTTAAAAGAAGCCACTCAAATCAGAGGGGTCTCACACACACTCCAGAGAACAACAGGACCAAGCAGCAGGAACCTTGGGAGCAAGAAAAACAGTCTCAACTCCAGTTCGACCATCTGTTATCGGGGAAGTATGAGCTTTTAAAAACTGTTTTGGAAGCTCAAGATGTTAAACTAGTGTGGTGGCATAGAATTGTAAGACTGGAGGGAAAGATGGGTTTTGTAAAGTTTTGTTTACGTATATCATGTGTTTCCACATTAATAAAACACGTCTCTGATAAACGACATTTAGTGTAAAACAAGTCCCATGAAATAAGCAAGTCGATCAGACCACAGGAAAACAAAGCTTACACTTCTCAGCCTCATGGACTCCTACTACATCTTGTTGCCATTCTGGGTTCCTCACAACATAACTCCACAGCAGTAAGGTGCACGCTAAAACCACTGTACAAGCTTCACGCACATGCACACGCACACTTTCTACTCACCGTGCAGAAATTGTGCAAGTACAGACCTATGTAGGAAAACTTCAAGGATTCCTGACATAAAGCAACTACTTTTTTAAAAATGGGTAAATACTATCATTTTTGTTCCACTTGTATGATTTTCTGTGGTCATTTTTTAAAAAATTACAATACCTTCAGCTTTATACAGGGCCAACAACAGTACCAAGAAATTATGAATAGTTTTGTTGACCAGTTTCCACGTACTAATGATGATGATATCTTTATATGTTAAAACAGGACTTTTTGATAGTTATTTCTGTTTTTGGTACTACCTGCAGTGTACAATGTCCTCGCTCTATATAAAGTAAGCTGTCACTAACATCCAAATGCATGTGATGATTTCTGCACAATGGACCCCAAAAGATGATAGCACTTTAGAAGAAAGGAAGGGGAGAAAAAAAAAGACATTTTTCCTTAGGCTTCAAAATCTAGTACACAGGATTGGGTCTCAGATGTTTAACTCGGTAAGCATCCATTCCAAAATGGCCATAGCAGCGTAGGCAAGATGCTCTACCATATACTTCATTACCTCATTTAAAAACAAAAACTGACACAATTTGGAGAAATACTACATGCAGAAATGTCATTAAAATTAGAGAGTAACATCAAAAATAGTCAAATTGATTATCATGAACTTATGAATGATCAGTAAGATAATAACCCAGTTAACAGTAGTCACCTGCATTTAGATAGACGGTCAACTTTCCTGAATTTTGTGACAACAATAATTCCCAAGTGGTACAGCTTATTGACTAACTATATTATTCAGGAATGACTACTTTTAAGCTTAGGATTTACACCAAATGATGGATAAATGTCACATAAATGCCACAGAATATGAAAGAAAGAAATGAAGGGGAGCTCATTTAATAAAAAAAAGTGCTGTAGCAAATGTAAATGCAGAAGCTACGTCAAGCTAAGTGATTACATTTAATATGTACAACAGTACAAACTAACAAAATGTGAATTGTTTTCCCCTTTACAGAGTGATCACATACGGAATCAATTTTCACTTAGGGTAGTGGAATTAAAACATTTCACGCAAACTTGGATGGTGGTACAAAATTATTACATACTTCTGGACAGGTGAGCTTTCATTTACTGTGTGTACCTTGAAATATCTGAGACATATAAGCAACTTTCCCTTGGAGATGCATGACTGTGCAGCTGCTTTGAGGGTCCATTCACTCCAATCTACCACTTCCTCTGGTAGTTCATTCCATATACACACCATCCTCTCTGTGAAAAGTTGTCCCTCAAATCCCTTTCAAATTTTTCTCCTCTCACATTAAACTTATGCCCTCTAGTTTTGAACTCCGCTACGTTATGGAACAGACCTTTTCTATTCACCTTATCTATGCCCCTTATGATTTTATAAAGCTCTATAAAAGGTCACCCCCCTCTCCCCTCCACAACCTCCTATGCTCCAGGCAAAATAGTCCCAGTCTATCCAGCCTCTCCTGTAAATCTCTTATGCACCCTTTCCAATTTAATAATATCCTTCCCTTGGCAGGGTGACCAGAACTGTACGCAGGATCCACATCCTCCCATCTTCCCTAAATCCCTCTATTTAACTCAATCAAGTTCCCTCCAAGCACTCTCCATCTTTATTTGGAAATATTTCATCATTATTTCAGCATAATTGGGTCAAAATCCTAGAACTCCCTCCTTAATGGTATCAGTTGTCTAACTAGTCAAGATGGACTGCAGCTGTTCATGAAGGCTGGGCATCACCAATCGCTCAAGGGCTATTAAGGATGGGCTGTACATGCTGGCCCCAGACAGCAATGCCACATCCCATGATGAAAAAAAAATTAAAGGAGAAAAGGAGTTGAAGATCTGAGAGATCTTGGTCATGAACAAAACTTGACTGCTCCAATCATAAAACCAGGAGTCAAACTATATTTTGTTCCAGGAATGTCAGACACTTTTCCATTTCTATGGAGATCTTATAATTATCAAGACCTAAGTTGTGTGACATGAATAGCAGTCAACATCAGTCTCTGAGTACATAGTAGCCTTAGCCTACCATGGTAGAATATCTGAAGGCTATTAAGGCAGCAGAGGAAGTGCACAAAAAAATCTGTCTTTTAAAAAAAAACATAGAATTGTTTGTTTTTCTAGTTTTATCGAACACAGTTTGGCAGACATAAAACATTTTTAAAACAATAGTGTTCATATAAGAACTTAAGGACTAGGAGCAGCAGTGGGTGATTCAGCCTCTCGAGCCTGTTCCACCATTCGAAATGATCGTGGTTAATCTCTTCAGTTTCAACACCAATTTCCTGCATGCTCCCCAAAACCCTTCAAATCATGACTAACTAAATACCAGTCTATTTCTTCCTTAAATTTACTCAATGTCCCGGCATTCACCACACTCTGGTATAGTGAATTCCACAGATACACACTCCTTTGAGAGAAGTAATTTCTCATCTGTTTTAAATCGGCTACCCCTTATCGTCAAACTATAACATCTTCTGCCTCGCAAGACAGAACATCCACTCCATGCCGAACTTGTCAATCCCTTTATCATCTTTTTTAGCACAATTAGATATCCTTTAGGACAATCGAAATGAAGGAGTTTGGTGGTTGGTGGAGGAGGGCTGGATACATTAAAGTTGAATCATATAATATTGTCTCATGAAACTTAGTTTGAGAAAATACAACATATGGATAAACATTCAACAGATTTACAGTTCCAGCTAAACAGGCAATATTTTTTAATATTGTGCCTCAATTAATGGAACAAGCATGTGTCTACAATCTTTCAGACTTCTCAATCTCAAAGGATCATACATCACTGTTTTGTCATTCCTTATGCTTGTTAGAGAGGTACAATTAAGTGAAAATACAAGTGAAGATTACATTTTGGGGAAAACGTGTACAGAAGTTGCTGAGTTCTAATTAGTGGAAATATTACTCAAAAATACTGCCCAGGAATGTAAATATGCTACATTTTGGTAATGTGGTAAGAAATTAGGAGCTTTACGCAGATTACGATATCAGAATGGTCATCTGCAAGGTTAAATTGGTGAATTCACGAATAGTATGGAGTACTGTGGGTGCAGTGTACCAACAAACCCTATTTTTATCTTGTTGGCTGACTGTTAGTGAGCTATGTACGTTAGGGAATAATTAAGGGTAAAGTAGTCAGTCAGTCAGTCAGTCAGTCAATCTGCACCCACATGCTTCCTCCAATCATTTAGACTGTAAAATTGTTCAGGGAAATTGCTGCTGATTCCTTCCTTCTGCCACAAAGATGGCTCAAATCAGTTGCAGAAAATCAATGTTCAAACAGTTACGATTAGTCACAAAACTGTTTTTCACGTACCTCAACCTCCAGCATTTTGTCTCAAATAATTCACTGACCTATGCTTTTGCATCCACTGGTCTTCTGTATTGTTTCTCCAGATATCCAAGTTCTAGACTATTTAAGTTCACTTATTCCACCTATGAATTATATCTTAACTTGTTCATTCTGCATGTATATAACATTAATTATTTAATCATCATGACACCAGGATGAGAAGGGGCTCCACAGCATTACAAAATCTGTGACAAATCTGGACCCTGTTAAAATTCATCTATAGGAGGAGCAACATAAATGCCAGGAATGTATTATTAAACTTTTTCTGTGTTGACATGATGCTAAATCCTAGAAACTGGCCAATATAGTCAGTTTCAAAGCTGTTTGACAACCGATTTAGTGTTCATATACACAAATAGCATCTTCACAATTAGAACAGACAAGTGTCCTCAATTCCATGCATTTACACAATGTAGTTCAGGATTTATGTTGCTGTAATTGGTCATTATCAAAATATAAACATAATTATCTTAAAGTAAGAATCAGAGATACTGGCAATTTAAAGGGAAAATAAATTTACCATTGGAAACATTTATCTTATAACCTCACTTACCACATTCCATACTGAGGTGTTAGGATTAGAAATGTTTTATTTACACACTATGATTGACAACAAAGAAGAAAGCTGGAAACCACAGGAATGTATCAACGGACTGGTCAGGTGGGCAGAAATGTAGCAAGTAAAATTCAATGTGAATAAGTAAGGGGAGATAATACGTTTGGGAAGGACAAACAAGGCAAGAGAATACAAAATAAATGAGAAATGTGGAGGATTGAAGGACTTTGGGGTTCGTATCTACATATTCCTGAAGGTAGACAGATAGAAAACATAGTTAAGAAGGCATATAGGATACTCCATTTTTTTTAGCGGAGACATAGCATTAAAAGCATGGAGTTTGTGTAAGAACGGGATAAAACACAAGTTAGAACACAGCTAAAGTATTGTTTACAGTTATGGTCAACACATTACAGGATTGAGTGCCCACTGGAGAGGGTGCAGAAAAATTTCAGGAGGATGTTGCCAGAAATGGGGAATTTTAGCCATGAAGTATTGGACAGGCTGATTGCGGAGCAGAGGAGTCCAAGAAGATTTGATTGAGGTGCATAAGTATTGTGGAGGAGCCTAGACAGAGCAGGTAAGAAGGACCTATTTCTGAGAAGAGAATCAAAAATTAGAGACATCAAAAATTGGTAAAAGGCAAAGAGATTTTTTTTCACCCAAATGGCTAGGAGCCTAGAAAGTGTGGAAGCAGAAACCTTTAATATTATCAAATAAGGATATGTGCTTCAGGTGCCATAACATACAGGACTGTGTCAAGAGCTGCAAGGTAGGATCAGAGTGTACAGTTTTTTTTCACACTGTACAGATACAGTGGTCCAAATGGTCTCGTGTGCTATAAATCTTAGTGCTTCAATGCCTATATCACCTTCTCCCTTCCTCTTCTGCTTTTAGCTACTTGCAGCACAGCTGGTGACATGAGCTCTGTCTTCATAATGGTAAAATTATGTAAATGCAGCAAACCATTACGAATTGTGACACATACTCTGCCCAACACGGGGGCTTCTCCAGAGCAACTCTGCAGTGAAATGAATTCACACTGCCTTCATGGTATGCATGCTGTACATGCTGGAAGGAGCCCAATGCATACGAGTTCATGGTCATGGTCACCTTCACATCAGCTGTCCTTGCTACACTGAGGTTGCAACAAGCAACAAATTTCAATGAAGGCATCCTTACTGAAGCACACATATTTCACGAAGTGCTTCCTTATTAAGATTGATTCGGGTGAGGATTGCTGTGGATACTGTGGGTGGATGTGCCTTGTGTGGAGACCCTTTCCTCCCTTCTCTGCTCTCTTCCTGCAGCTTGCCCTGCTCTATGCCTCCTGCTCATTCTTCCTGTAATGCTGTATTCGAAGGGGAATGCTTTTAGAATCACAGAATCATACAGTACAGAAGAGGCCCTTTGGCCCATTGAGCCAAAAATATACTACAATCTACCTCGACCCACTTTCCTGCACTTGAGTCTTTTTAAAAGTTGCAAAGTTTCCTGCCTCAACCATCCTCCCAGGCAATGCATTCCAGGCACCCACCGTCCTCTGGTTGAAAAAAAAGAGGTGTTTTTTTTTATCTCCCCCTCAAATTCCCTCTAAATCTCCTGACTTTCACTTTAAGGTTATTCCCCCCTTCCCCTTCAAACAAATCCTTCCTTATTGCGTGGTGATCAGAACTGAACCCTTTACGACAGCTGAGGCCTAACCCAAGTTCTCTACAGTTCCAACATGACATCTCTGCTTTTATTATCTATGCTATGACAGATAAAAGCAAGCATCCCATACACCTTAAACATCCTATTAACCTGTCCTGCCACCTTCAAGGATCTGTGGACAAGCACCCCAAGGTCCATCTGTTCCTCCGAGCTTCCTCATGTCTTGCCATTCACTGAGTACTCCTTTGGTATTGTTCTTCCTTTCAAACTGCATCACCTCATTTATTAGGGTTAAATTCCATCTGCCACTGATCTGCCTGACTGTCAAATCTGTTTATATACTTCGGTAACTTAACACCTTCCTCCTCACTGTCAACCACCCGGCCAACCCTTGTGTCATCCACAAACTTACTTATCAGACGCCCCATGTTCTCATCTACATCATTTATGAATATCACAAACAATACGTGATCCAGGAACAAAAAAACAGAAGCTGCTAGAAAAGCTCAGCAGGTCTGGTAGCATCTGTGAAGAAAAATCAGAGTTAATGTTTCAAGTCACTGGACTTCTGTTTCTTGTTACTGATTTACAGCATCCCCAGTTCTTTCGGTTTTAATAAGCGACCCAGCACTGAACCCCGTGCTAGGCTACCACATACTGCGCTCCAGACATACAAACAACCTCTACCACCACTTTCTGTCTCCTGTCACTAAGCCAATTTTAGATCTAACTTGCCAAGTTACCTTGTATGCCATGAGCTTTTACCTTCTTTATCAGTTTCTCATGTGGAACCATGACAAAGGCCTTGCTGAAATCCTTAAATACATTAATCTCCCTACCCTCCTCCAAACACTTGGTTACTTCCTTGAAAAATTTCACTAGATTTGTTAGGCATGCCCTCCCTCTGACAAAGCTTTTGACTATATGCATGTGTAGGTGCAATTAGATTCTGCAGAAACCTTGAAGTCAGGACCAAGTCCTTCAGTGTGTGCCAGACCATTCACCTGTAGACTTTTCATCCATGATTAATCAAAGTCTAAGAGGGTATGTAAGCATCTCTCTCCATTGAATGTAATTCTGCATGCTGTTGTCAATCTCCCTCACTCCTGTTTGTAGTGATGTCCACCCAGCCAGTCCTTCTGAGCTGTCTGTTTTTCATAGTGTTTTATCTCCTATGCCTTCCATCATCTGGGTCTCACCTGCTTTTACCTCATATTCGTACATTCTCAATTTCCACTTCTTCAGTTCAGCAAAATGCCCATGAGATACTGGGATTCAGGTCTACTGGGGACAAATTCACTGGTTTGTTGCTCTGTCTAGCTAATTCTAAAATTTAAAAGATGTAATCCTTTTCTCTTCAGCCTTATCGAAGTCATATAGCTGAAAGCTGGACCAATCAACAGTAACAAACTACTGAGCTCTTCTGTAGATTCAGCAACGGCCAACAGAAAATTAGCAACTACCTTGCAAGTCGTTAATGATTCTTTTAAATAATGTTGGTGGGGGAGCCTTCCTGCTGCTGAATGCCTGTTCAGCCATGCATGATTAAGAGAAGCGATCCAAATAGCAGCGCTGGCATCAAATTAGCACAGCTCACCTGACTGACATGTTGATTTGCCTGCTCTGCATACTTCTATTCATGCCCACTGTGCACATGGTTGCACCCTCCCAATAATGCATTAAGCACGATTCACAACAGAACTCTTCATGTATGCCATGGACCCTGTTTCAGATATCTTGGGGAGTTCAAGCAGCCAAAAAGGCATCAAGAACCGAAATTTCACAATCTAGCTCGTTTTAGTAAAGATACTTTTTGTAGTCGTCTTCCGGTAAGTTTCAATTCAGAAACAATGATAATACATGCACACACACAAATATTACTTAAAAATTTATCGACTATGGAATGGTTTAAAAAAAAAGTCAATTCTTGTCATTTATGCCATGGACAGTTTGCATGCAAACACCAGCATAGGTACTACTGTAAGAAGAAGCAAAGACCATGTAAATACATAACATTGTTATGCACTTTATACCCTGTATAAAGTAGATATAAGCTTCCCAAAATATCAAATGCCATCTAATACACATTGCAGTAGATGTTTTTCAGGCAAAGCAGTGTTATTTAAAAAAAACTAATCACTGCTCTCAGGAGTAAACAAGCTACGATAACAAAGTCATGAAGTTTAGATTTAATATTTACCCAAATAACATAAAGACAGCTGCAGGCATCAAGAGAATCTCATTGCACGCAATGAACTTGAACAGGCTCTGCTGGTGTGTTGTCATTTTGTCTAAAAAGGATCGCACCCATGGCATGGAACTAGGGCCAATGATCTACAAGAAATGAAACAAAAAAGTTGCTGACAGTATGTTGCCTTATTCATCACCCATAAAAGCAAAGCTACTTTCTATTCAGCAATGTATTTCAAAAATCTACAAAAATTTCCTGGTCATACACCTTTAATAGAAAGTCAGGCAAATTCACAATGTCTTTCTACACATTTGTTGCAGGACAGGATACTGCAAAATACCTTTGTGGCACAAAACAGTATGCCATCAAGACTATGCATTATTAAAACTTCATCTGTTTTGTGTACAGCATTTCGTTTAACACCGATATAAAAACGTCTAATGCATAATTGTGATGGCACAAGATGGAGCTAAATGTCACATTTTAAGATTCAAAAGCTGAAAAGGAACACCACAGAACAAGATTGCCTTCAGGAAACTATCGAGACTGAGTTAGTTTCAAATCAATTTTGTAATGCAACAATTTAGGCACTTACAGAAGGTAACACTTCTTATTTAAAACACTCAACTGATTCCAGAAAAACAAAGTAGAATAAGCTGGCCTGAATAAAATACGTCACAGCTTTAGACTTGACAATTTCACTCAAAAATTAATTCATTTTTAATGTGGTGACCATTACACTTGACCTTTAGTTAGGAAAGCAAAGACTGATTTTGAATTTTTTAAAACTTCAGGAGTATGCTGATATCAAAGTGATACTTTTGGCACAGTGCATTACATTTGAAGTTCCCAATTATTGTAATAAGTGCAACATTTTTCAGTCAGTCACACCTTCATACTCCAGTTTACTACATCACTTTTGTGGACAGGCCCAATTTGTTGATTTCAATTAACAGGCTATAAACTCCTGAAAAGCTTTTGTGCAGTCATCCAGATAAGCACACAAACAGTTTTTGTAAGACCTCAAAGCTAAATAATGGTGTTTCTTTTGCAAGGATATCATTGATTCAAAACTATCAAAACAGAGAATGCCTCTTCAACAAAACATTTTGCTAACTTTAAACACAAAAGTACCTGTGCAACTGTCACAGTGTAGTTTTTATTTTCTCATTTTAAATGTCATAACTGATTAATTGATATTGTTTACAGTTAACATGATATTTAATAAAAATATAATTTATAAACATAACTACAAACTTAATCTTCAAGAAAGCAAGTCAATTGAGACACTGATTTATTTAACAAGAAAAAAAAATCCTAAACTATTTTACTGGTAGACTTCAATCTGAAGAATAGTATTTAAAAAAAAACAAATTTCTTATGTCATCTCATACTTTTAGATAGGTGGAGACATGACTTCAAAGCCCAAGCCCATTTATCTCAAAACAAATTGCAAAAGGACCAACTTAATTCAGGTTGGCTAAACAAATACCCTATCTTATAACATAAACACAATCCTTCGAAAACCTTTCATAGCATTGATCACAATAACTCAAAAGGACAAATTATTTTACAACAAGAAAAACAGAAATGTTTTGAATGAACAGGTTTAATCTTGAAATTATCATGAATCCTTTTTTTAAAAAAACATCAATGGCACTTTCGCTACTGAAATCTTAATATCTGCACCACAAATACAAAACAAAAAAAAATACGAAGGCAAGAATTTGCTTTGTTTGAGTTACAAATGCTCCAGTTTCAGCAACAGATAAAGAGAGGCATGGGCAAATTAGATGATGTTGTGGAGATGAAACAGGTCTTAGTGATGGATTCGACAAGGGATTGGCAGCTTATCTTGTGGTCAAGTGTAGCACCAACATTGCAAACAGTCTGGTACAGCCTCACACATACGCAAGTGTTATGATCCCAGCTGAAGGCAATACCAAACAAGTCAGATTCCAGAGTCAAAACAGGCATGATAAACTTCAAATTCCATTTTTTTGCAATTTAGTTAACATGTATTGGCCAGGCACCAAACATAATAGCAAGATGGACAATAAACTGTTCTAAAACGAAAAACTGCTTGTGATTCCTAAGTGTCTGTTTTTCTGCCCATTGTAAAAGTTCCACCTAATTCCTGGTATTTAGGATCTTCCCAGATAGCTTGTTAACCCTTGAATTTAATTCACATATCTTTTTTGGAAAGGCTGTTTGAACTCTGTTCCAAATAAATTTTTGACTCATTCTTAGATTTAAGAAGTCAGAACTTCACAACACTGAAACCAAAACCCACTTATCCCTACTTTAGAATTCAAGTTCCCAAATTATGTAAATTTTCATCATGCCTCCAACAAGGATAAAAGGTATCTTTAAGAGATATTCAATTTCACATGTCCAATGTTGTTAATTGTACCTTATATTAACGGTAATAATATACTTCTATTAAACACACAGGCTTCCATATCAAAGATAGTAGGAACTGCAGATGCTGGAGAATCCGAGACAACAAGGTGCAG
>NC_063345.1:48644253-48661951 GCF_021869965.1 Rhincodon typus
CCCTTCTTCAGAAATGTCAGCCTTCCTGCTCCTCTGATGCTGCTTGGCCTGCTGTGTTCATCCAGCTCTACACCTTGTTATCTCAGAAACAAGGAGTATCAGTTAGATTTCAACTAACTCAGCTGACGTTGAACTATAAGATGATGTGGCAGGGTGAGGGGAGTTAAATCTGATGACTCAAAAGGGGGAAGCTGGGAAATTAAATTAAACACAGGTTCAGTGCTTCATCTCAGGAAAAGAAAGTCTAATTAATACCAGTTTATTACTTTAATACTGAAGGAATTCTGAAAGTCGCTGATTCACTTCTCACCAGTTCAGTCGCAATGAAGCAAAAATTCACAAACGAAGAGTGCTTTCCTGCATTTTCAAGTTTCTTGAGCCCAGCTAAGGGATACGATACAAAACTGTATCTTGGTTCCATCAGGCTGAATCACCAGCACAGCCATTAATTCAAAGAAAACATTCAGGCAGCATAAAAGAAGAAAAGAAAGGGCTGATTCCTATCATCAAACCGAGTTATAAAATAAATTTCAGAAAAATCCATCCCTTTTAGCCTTTGAAAGGTTAAAATGCAAAGCAACCTTACAGAGGTACATAAAATATGCAGGGATATGAAAGGTTAATTGAGGAAATAATAACATGCCCAGCCAGTGATACCTGAATGAATGTTTTTAAAAAGGTATGAGATATTTGGATTAAAAATATTTCTTCAGAAAAATGATATATCCTTAAAGTGTTTGTGTCATTGTATCTGGTGGTCTCGAGTAAAGTTGGAGATTTTGTCTTTGCTTTTGAGGCAGCCAGATGCCATTATGGGAACGTGGAATTTTTGGTTTCTCCAAAAGATTTAGGCAAACATGCAAAGTGAGATTCTTCAGTTACGACTGTCTCGCATAGTGAAATTTCTCGCTGTATTTATGAGTACCACTGAAGAGAAATGAGACTAATATGGAGGATGGAGCTGTGAAAGAATTCCCCTATTCACGTGCATTCAAAAATGATAAGTATGCGGTGGAAGGCATGACTGGAAGTTGGATAATGGTTGGATTAGAGCACAAATAAATAACATGGCTGGTGTTCTGAAAGGAATAATTAATTCATAAACTGTGAAAAGCTACAAGAACACGATGCAGATGATGCTGATGCAAACCAGTTGTTTGTGTAAGTTAACATGCCCAAATTATAGATAATTGAAGCCAAGAGAGTTAAACAATCCAGATAGTGAAATATCCCTCATATTGTTAGAATAATAAGTAGGCAGAAAATAGGACAGGCAAATCACTTGAAACAAAAACATTGTAATCTAACCTTCCCCTTAGTAAAATCTCCTTAGTATACTTCAAGTGAAGAGCAAAATCCTTAAAAGCGTCACGATGCTATGATGCAGTAAATAGGGTTTTTCAGACAGCACTGAGCCAGTGACTATATCACATTTTTGGTGATATTGGTTGAAGGATAAGTGTTGGCCAGCTTCCTTCCTCAAAATCAACCATTTAAAAAAATGTTTCATGCAGCATTTTAACCAAAGGATGGCATGTCTGATCATGCAGCCATCTTCCAGTACTGCAATCTTGCAAGACACTATTACCTTCAATGTCAAAAAAGGTTAAACAAGCATTTCATAATTCTTACCCAGGAAGCAAATTTCAAAGTAATGCATTTAGGATAAATTATGTATTTTGATACGCAGCTTATTCAAAATGGCTAAACTCTTAAACTTGGGATTCTTAAAAATTGTTGTAGTAACTGCAGATCTCATGAACAGACCTGTAGTGAAAACTGTATTGCAAGCTTAACATTTAATCAGAGGAATCCCATTGTATTAAAAATCATATCACTACATTGAAAAATTGAAAGGCTTTGAATTTTATTTTACAAACATGTGCACCAGGATTTGCTAATGAATAAATCAATTTCTACTGAAGGACAAACCTGACTGAGTTATTAAATCATACATCAAGTCTAAAGTTGTCACTTCCCAGCGACTGCATTGACAAACCATATACATTTGTTAAGCATCTGAACAATACTGAACAAAAGAGATATACTGCCGTTTTATTTATTCGGTGGAATACAGATGTAGGGCTGCAATTTATCAAGGTGACAACTGAATCTATCTTGTTGTACCTATTGCTATAATAAGAGTGTGCTGAGATCAACAAGTCTTTTCTTCAAAATTACTGATCTGTAAATTGTCCTTGACTGTTGTGGCAAATAAAAATCACCTTCTGCTGTCAATCTGGAACATGGCGACATGACAAACATTTATACACCCACAGAGAAAGAGTTGCCAAGTGTGGCATTTTTAAAACTATTCACATGAGTCAACCACTTATGATACTGCAAACAGACAACAGTTTAAAAGCAAACAGGACTTTTCAAAGGCCTGTGACGTGATGAGTATAATCCTGTTCTAACAGTGGCATGGGCATACTTTGATTGGTTCAAACACTATATTAATTTATTTCCTGACATATTTATTTAAAT
Organism: Rhincodon typus; assembly: GCF_021869965.1. Taxonomy (NCBI): domain Eukaryota; kingdom Metazoa; phylum Chordata; class Chondrichthyes; order Orectolobiformes; family Rhincodontidae; genus Rhincodon; species Rhincodon typus. The sequence goes on from NC_063345.1 coordinate 48,646,741, forward strand.
TGAGCAAATGAAGTATTCGTACCTTTTCACCTACCAGTAACAATTAATGGCACAGAAGGGCTCAAATTAAAAATATGTTGATGACACACAGATTGTTGCATCATAAGCAATGTAGATGGAAGGATAAAATTGTTAAGAAGAATGAAGTGAATGGGTAAAAAGAGATGAACAGGTGGAAATGAAGTCGAGAGAGAGAGAAGGGAGAAAGTGAGAGAGATAGATGTGAAAAGGGTAGGCAAATGAGGAGATTATTGATAGAAGGTCAGGACAGAAGAAAAACTGAATAAGTGATAATGAGAGCTGAGATTAGGAAAGAACGGGTTGGCCATGCTGAAAGCAAACCATGTTGTAACAGGACCAGGTGTCGGGGCCGGTATTCGAAGGACAGTATCAGGCTCTAAAGGTTATTGAACTCAATGTTGAGTCCTAGAGGCTGCAGGGCCCCCAAGCAGAAAATGAGATGTTGTACTTAGAGCTTGTGCCGGGGCTCACTGGAACACTGTAGCAGGCCTACGACAGAAATGCTGGCGTGGGAACACGGTGGTGTGCTGGCAATTGGAAGCTTGGGACCATTTTCACAAACATAATGTAGGTGTTCTGCAAAATGCTCAGCCAGTCTGGATTTCATCTCACAAAGTAGATTTTACCTGCACCCAGTCCTGTCACGATATGGGTTGTTTTTAGCACAGCCAACACATTCTCACCCACTCCCAGGCTTATTATCACATTACCTAGGTTGCTTTCTGCACAGCCTAACCATTCTCTCCTAAACCCATTATCACTTATTCAGCTTTTGCCCTGACCTACAATCAATAATGCCCTTGTTTGCCTACTCCTTTCATATCCCTCTCTGTCTCTGGGCTTCGCCTCCAATTATATGCTCACCTCCAACTCCTCTGACCTCAAACCACCAGCCACCATCCTCAATACACCTTCAACACTTGTTCCTAGCTACTATCAGTTATCATTGAGGTCTACAGCATGGAAACAGACCCTTCAGCCCAACTTGCCCATGCTGCCTAGTTTTCACAATTAAACTCGTCTCATTTGCCTGCATTTGGTCCAGATCTCTCTATACTTAACCTGTCTAAATGTCTCTTGAATGAGAAAAATTGTACTGTCTTCCACTACTACCTCTGGCAGCCCATTCCAGACACTTACCACCGGTGTGAAAAAAACTGCTCCTCTGGACTTTTTAGTATCTCTCCCTTCTCACCTTAAACCTATGCCCTCTAGTTTTAGACTTCCCTACAATGGGGAAAAGCTGCTGTCTATAGTTCTGATGAAGTATCACCATACTCAAAGTGTAAGGTCAGCTTGTTTCTTGTTTAAAATCTTAAGGTAATCTATAAGCAAAAAAAAAAAAACAGCAAAAATCAAGTGCAACTTATTATTGCTTTGTTGGTGTCAACTTACCCATTCCATCCTCAAAATTTACAACCTTTTTCTTGAAGAACTCATTCTGGTTACTTGTTTGTGTTATTGATCTCGAGGCACTACTCACAGGTACTGTGAATGTGATTGTGATGCTAAACAACAGAACTGTATTTACCCTGGCATATTCCTTTAAGAACACTGCTCAAGCAATCTCGTTGGCACATGTCCTAATTAAAGCCTTTTGTAAAATTGTGAAGTTAATTAGAGAGCAAATGTAGCCCCTTATAAATCTCTAGTTTCTGGTCTTGGGAACAAAGCTTTTTGTTAAGCAAAAACAAGAGATCAGTGATTTTATTGCAGATTGAGTTAGGTTTTTTTTCCTAGACACAAAAACAGGAATTGCTGGAGAAACTCAGCAGGCCTGGCAGCATCTATGGAGAGAATGCAGAGTCAACATTTCAGGTCCAGTGACCCTTCTTCAGAACTTTTGCCAAATAATAATTCCTAAAGAAGTCTGAAAACAAAACTTTAAGGAATAAAAATGGCAACCATTTTTAATTTAGTGATTTCTTAGAGTTGGGTAACAATAGTTGAGTTAATAAGAGTGAAGGTAATTGAAACAGGAAGCAAGTGCAACACTTTTAGGCCACATAAGCCATGCAATGCTTTTAATATATTGCTAGCAGATCTCTCGTAGGAGCACTTATTACTCAATTAGAAGATATGATAATTAGCTATCCTGATGACAGTTGCCCATAGCAAATGTTACTAATACATCTGGGCCACCATGAAGGTAAAGCAAAAAACATGTAATTTTAAAATAATCCAGGTGCAAGTAATTTTTTTTTAAAACAAAACCCAAGGACATAATACTACATATATCTATGTATACAATAATCCTTTTAAGCATCAAATTTACTCTGATAGCTAGCGCTGTATGCATTGCCCTGACATGAAAGTTTATGTCAATAAAACTGCAAGTCTGCTCAAAACCATGATGTCCTGTTTCCCACAATCCAGAGAACATGAATACTATTGCCATCATGGCAATGAGTGCTTGAATTTTGTTTAATTTTATTTTCCAAAATCTGGAAAAAAAGTTGAGATCAATAAAAGCTGTCAAAGGAATACAAAATCCCAACTTGCACAATAATTTCCTTTGGAAAGTAAACCTTTCATGTTTCCCCTGTCTTCCTAATATGCGGCTCCTATCCTATAAATGTGGTTGACTTATAATTGCTTTTTAAAAAGGGGCCGAACAAGTTAATCTGTTATATCAAACCACTGAATACAGTGGTTCAAGAAAGTGGTTCACCATCATTCTCTCAAGTGAAATCAGGAAAAGGCAACAAATATTAGCCTTAATGACTGTACTCACATCCTGGAAATGAATAAGACACTATAAGTACTCAGACAGGATAAATAATTTAATCTTAAACTTAGCAACTGTATGACTACTTGTAAACAGTCAAAAACTCCTACAACTGTATAATGTGTTAACTAAATTATGTATTAGGGGAACAAAACAAAATCTAAATATGCAAAGTTGTGTATTCAGCAATATTCAGTTATAAGAATGTGCACATGAAAACTTAAAAAGAAAACTTACATCTAAGACTTTCCTGGTGTAAGCTGTTGCATGAAGCAGAGAAAATACTGCCACTGGTACCAAACATACTGCGTAAATCTAGATAAGGAAAAGTTTTAGAAACACAAGTCAAAGAAATCTTATAAAAGGGTCCATGTCATTTGACCCCTACCATTTCATTTCTGTTGAGCTCATTTACTTGAGATACTATTGTCCCGGAACAAACAGTACTCTGACTTGCAATTTGTTGGTCGACATTCATGAAGCAGCCAAATTGATTGCCAATTATGTTTGAGGCAGTTATTTAATTGACGTTCACAATAAGTACAGCTGACACTAATCGAATTCTCTAAAACGCCTTACTTAACCTCTATCTGCATCCTGCCAAACCCATCGAATCTAAATCCAAACCTACTGAAAAAGCTGTATATTATATATAGATTCTTAAAAGACTACTTTCAAATCAAAGAAATGTTCATATATGCAACAAGACATTTTGTTTGTGGATGAGTGAACTTTAAAAATTGTGCAGCTTATAACCACTGCTATCCATTTGTCCCAATCAGAAGTGTTTGTCTTCATTTTAAGACATGAATCCCTATTATAATTTTGTGGTAACAAAGACAAAGGTGAAGCAATGTTTTTCGCTTGCCTCTAATTTTCTCCTTTCTGTTGCAGCCAATTCTTACAGTTATAGTTTCACAGGACTTGGCAACCTTCTAGGCCAAAGGGACAAGAGTACGCCATTTAGTCACATGATCCTATCCCACCTTTCAATGAGGTCTCTGTGACCTAACCTCATACATTAATGTTTTGATTAACACTTTGATTAACATCTATCCATCCCACATTGAAAACTGAACCGGAGCAGCAATTGCAGTTTGTGGGAGAATGCCAAACTGGTAGGAGTAGAAATGTTTTCCTGACATCCTTTGAGTGTAGCAGTTTTTCATTCTTAACTAATCACAGATAGCCATTTAAGAACCAAAACAAGCTTGAATTGCGAAATAGTCCACATTATGAAACAAAAAATTATGGCCAACTCATGTGAAAACGTAGTTGATATTTAATGCTGTCCACATAAGCATGCAGGCAGGCACTTTTGGTGCTGTTTATCCTGGCACCCATCAGAGAGAATATCTGCTGGATTTAGACACCATCAGCTGACTGGCAGGCATCTCAGCCCGTCAGGCACTTCAAAACCAGAAGCTGACAGCCAGAGGTTGACAGCATCTGAAAGCTGGATATCATTGCTGGAAGCTCAGGCTGCACACAGTCATAAAGGGTTGCAAACACAAGGATATTTCGAGTGGAATTTTTCTGCACTACCACAGGTAAGGGGTTGCAGGGAGAGTGGGGGCTCAGAGGTAAGGGCACAGTGGTGACTTTCAGGGGACACCCGTACTCTACTATATATGCTCCGAAATTCCCCTAGTTGGGACAAAAAGAGCCCACTTCCCACAGTCTAATGGGCAGGCTGCGTAAGAAGCCAGGTAGTGTAAAACATGTCAGTTAGTTCAGTTGGCTAAACAGCTGGTGTGAGAAGCAGAATGATTTCAGGGGTCAATTCTTGTAATGCTGGAGATAAAAATTAAGGAGGGCCAACTCAGCCTTATCCCTTCTCTGAGACATGGTGATCCTCAGGTTAAACTCAGCAACAGTGACGTCTCTCTAACTAACCAACAACTGATGGTCTGGGACTATGGTGACTTTTACTTTCAATCAGACTGATGGCAAGTTGACGTAACTGTTGATGGTTTGGGAAGGTTGCCCACAGATCTTCCATACCCAGAACCTAATTGCTGAGGGATTGAGAAGGGAACAGGTAGCTCAGCTATATCAATTCACCTGATTATTTGTCCTCATAGAATCCCTACAGTGTGGAAACAGGCCCTTCGGCCCAACAAGTCCACACTGAACCTCAGAGCATCCCACCCAGACCCATCCCCCCATAACCCACACCTCCCTGAACACTATGGGCAATTTAGCATGGCCAATCCACCTAACCTGCATATCTTTGGACTGTGGGAGGAAACCGGAGCACCCGGAGGGGACCCACGCAGACACGGGGAGAATGTGCAAACTCCACACAGACAGTCGACCGAGGCTGGAATCAAACCCGGGTCCCTGGCGCTGTGAGGCAGCAGTGCTAACCACTGTGCCACCCCCAATGCCTCCTCTAAGGTGGGAAAAAACTCCACCTCATTACTCAGCAAGCACTAGCATAAGTCGAAGGGAAAGGAAACAATCACTTTAGAAGGTCCTAGAAATGTTAATTTGGGACAAGATTACCTGTTCCTTGGATAAGTGTGGATTAATTAATGATAGCTAGCATAAATTTGTTAAACGCATAGTGTTTAACTAATTTAAGTTTTTCAATGATGTTAGAGCTGATGATGGCAAAGTGCGATAATCAGGCTTGCCAGAAAAGTTGAAATCTGTGAAATTAAAGGGATCATGGCAACATGCATACAAAGTTGACCAAGCAATAGGAATTAGTCGTGGTAAAACACTACTTTTTGCACTGGAGGAATGTATACTTTGAGGTTAGATCAGTGACCAGTACAAGTACCACTGCCTTTTTTGACGATATAATGACCTAGACTTGGGCGTACAGTACATAATTCTAAAGTCTTCCTATGATGAAACTTGGAAGTACTTTGAAATGTGAGGATAACAATGATAGATTTTAAGAGGATGAACATAGGCTGATGGAATAGGTGGACATCTGACAGATGACATGTAACTTAGAGAAGTGTAAAGTGATGATTTCTGGCATGAAGGAGGAGGAGAGGCGTTTTAAAATAGAAGATATAATTCTAAAACGGATTCAGAACAGAAAGACTTGACAGTGTATGTGCACACATTATTGGTGATAGGCAGGTTGAGAAAATGTTTAACAAGGCATACAGAATCCTTAGCTTTCTAAATAAAGGTATAAGGTACTTGATTAGTTTATGGTTAGGAGCAGTCAAATGAACATTGACAAGCTCTCTCACAGAGGAGTCCATCATGTCTTCCAACAATATACAAGTCTTATTTGCAGGAGGGATTACAGAATGAAGTAGCTGGATTTTTCCCTCCTAAACCCAAAGGTTTTGAGAGCAATGAACACATTCCATTTGCAGCTTTTATCAAAACCCCTGATTCTCCAAAGGATAATGTACAGTCTGAACCCTTTACAAGTCGTAGTTGGCTGACACTCAATTGTGCCACCCAACAACCCAATTCAACGCCCTCCCCAGCTGCCAATTGAGGCAGTTGCCAGGCTTGCATTTGCAGAAGATTTAATAAACAAGGCCATGTTGTTAATATTACAGGTTCTTTGCATCTCTGGCTTTGACAGGCTTCTCCCACCCTAACATGCTTCTCCCTGCACTCTTTCTGCAATAACTAGGGCAATTGTTTTAATTCATTATAATTTCAAGTAGGTGGTGTTATTGAAGATGCTTTATATTTAATACTGCTTTGAGAACTTAGTTTTCAAGTGTTGCAGAAAACTGATTTATTTCAGGTTTGTGGAACTACTTGGCAGTGGTTTCTTTAAAAAAATATATCAAATGTTCATTGTAGAAGTAGCACCTTTTCAAATAAAAAGCTTCCTTCGTAAACTGTTTGCTTTGGTGATGATATCTGTTGGAGCTATTTTGAACCGTACTTGTTTTGGAAAGGTTCTTGTTTTATCTAACTGAGTTAGAGGGAAGTCTAAGAACAAGGTTAAGTTGGAGGAAATCCTAAGAACAAGTTGCCCAGTTGGTTTCTCATTTCTGAGTAAAAAACTCTCTTGGTAAATCAAGGGTGAAATGTTTATTGAGACTGATTCTATTTCCTGAGCAATGGTATTTGCAAATCTTCAGAGACTAGCGTGTGATTAGTGACACACCCATACATGCCTGAACAAACTCTGAAACATTCTCCACTTTATGCTTTGGCCTTCAAGAATAACACACTGGCCAAAGTGGTCTTGTTTTTCCAATACCTGCAGAGAAATCTGTTATTTTCCTCATTTCCTGAAGAGTGTGTACACATGTTTGCAACTGTGTTTTGGGGAAATGGGGGATAAGCATTTATACTTCTATCCTATTGACTGTATATATTCATCAATTACTGCATATTTGTTGAATAAGTTATGTTTTGAAAACAAACTTAATTACATCTATTCCGAAACCTAGTTGATAGATCTTCTTGTTTAAGTCTGATACAGCTATAATATTTACTTGGTTAACTTGGTAAAACACATGTATTTTCCCAGTTATGATGTGACTGAAGGGAGTAATGGATTGCTCCTCGAGCCTCAGCCACAATATACTAGGGTTTTTTTGTATGGGAAACATCAAGCTTTAGCACAAGGAATCCTGATTGTTAACAAAGGGAGGGGCAAGGTCTCTTGACAGGGAGAAGGGTTTGGATCACGTGTGCATGTGCGTGTGTGAGCATTAAAATTCTGTTGTGTTTTACCGTAGATTTGAGCCACACAGATTTAGCTTTTTGCTGTAAAAGGCTGGCATAGGCCTGTCGTAGGATATCAAGGGTAGTGACAAGAAACAATTCACAAGCTTCAAACTCTCCCCTCCCCCTACCGCATCCCAAAACCAGTCCAGCTCGTCCCCGCCTCCCTAACCTGTTCTTCCTCCCACCTATCCCCTCCTCCCACCTCAAGCCGCACCCCCATCTCCTACCGACTAACCTCATCCCGCCCCCTTGACCTGTCCGTCCTCCCTGGACTGACCTATCCCCTCCCTAACTCCCCACTTACACTCACCTTTACTGGCTCCATCCCCGCCTCTTCGACCTGTTTGTTTCCTCTCCACCTATCTTCTCCTCTATCCATCTTCTATCCGCCTCCCCCTCTCTCCCTATTTATTTCAGAACCCCCTTCCCCTCCCCCTTTTCTGATGAAGGGTCTAGGCCCAAAACGTCAGCCTTTCTGCTCCTATGATGCTGCTTGGCCTGCTGTGTTCATCCTGCCCTGCACCTTGTTGTCTCGGATTCTCCAGCATCTGCAGTTCCTACTATCTTTCTCAAAACATACAAGTTGGCAAAATGCATGAACAAGACCTGGATTGATGTAGAATTTTAGCCAGAAAACTGCTGGTGATGGCTTTTTTGTTAAAAAATGGTACTCATGCATTTTACAAGCACACCATCATCTCTTTAATTTTATAGGGGGAAAAGAGTTGAATGAGCTGGGCATTTACCTTTGGAGGTTAGAAAATGAAAGGCGACCTTGTAGAAATGTGCAAGATCCCGTGTGGGCAGAGTGGATGCTAAAAGGACACATCTTTGCATGGCACAGACTAGAATTAGGGGACTCTAATGTGATGAAGTCTCAGGGCTCAGAAGAAGAGTCATTTAGATCCAAGACGTTAGCTTACTCTCTCTCCATGGATACTGTCTGACCCACTGTGATCTCCAAAATTTATTGTTTTCTGTCCAGATTCCAGCATCTGCAGTAATTTGCTCCTAGAATTAGGGGATGCAGTTTAAAAATAAGGGGTCTCCTATTTAAGGTGAATACAAGGCGAATTTTCTCTTCTCGGAGAGTTGAGTGTCTTTGAAACTCTTTCTAGAAATGAGTGGAGACAGGGTCATTGTCGATTTAAAGGCAAAGGTAGATAGATTCCTGACCATCAATAAGTCAAAGGTTATCGTTGTAGGCAGGAAAATGGAATTGAGACCATGATCTTACTGTAAATGGCTTAACTCTGCTCCAAAATCATATGTATGTATGTAAACCCAGTTTAAGGAACCAGTGCGAAGCAATCTCCAGGAGATACTCATTGGTAGGTTATGTCATTTTCAGTCTAATCACCATCTGCCCAAATCAAAGCTTAAACAAAAAAAAAACTGCTCCACCTAATTGCAGAGAATTTTAAACACTTCACTTTTAAACTGGGGAAGTCAGTTCTTTTAAGGCTGAAACATAAGAAGAATATGGCAAGTATTCGGTGTGGGGGTGTGTGCTTTCAGGAGAATGCTTGCCTATGACCAAGGTTGCTCTTTTGCAGATATTAGTTGAGATCAGTCCACAACTTCAGGTTACCCTCTGCATAAATCAGATGGTTCTACTAAAAATAGAGAATTTGTCTTGATCAAATTTGGTGGGTTCCTACTTGCTTTCACACACACCTCCGGACTGCAATATAATTGCATTAACTTTTGTACTATCAGAGACTGCAATCCTATCATGTTTGTATGCAAGTGTTCCTTACCTCTCCTGCTTCCTTATTCCTCATCATCATTTGACTGCATTTTTCAGCCTATCACGAATACTTATTTTCATGCTTTCTTGTTTCCTCTGCCTGTATCCCTTACTTGTGGTTCTTTATTGAAATCTGCTCCTGATATCTGTTTTTTTTTCTACTGAGAACAACTCACTGTCTTCTCTTTCTTCATTGGTTTCAGGCTGATAGGCAGAAATTAGAAAATGTGAGTAAATTATTCACATAAAATCGTGACACCTGAGCTTTCAGAAAACAGTAGTACAATCTCTCTCTCTCACACACATACAAGCAAAAAGCAAAATACTGCAGAGGTTAGAAATCTGAAATAAAACAGAGCACTGGAGAGGTTCAGCAGACCTGGCAGCATCTGTGAACTGAGAAACTGAGTTTAAAAACTCTGACTAAGAACACTTCTTCAGAACTGCTGCTAGACTTGCTATGTTTCTCCAGCATGCTCTGTTTTATTTCCACTTTAGAACAGTTAATCTTTCTCTTAACTCATCTCTTTGAGTCACTCAAAGTTAGATTCAACCAGTTAGATTCAAATAAAACACAAACCATCTTGAGATTACTAAACTGACCAGTTTTCAAGTGTATATTTTCTTTGATTTAACTCGGTAGATTGATTGTGGGAAGAACTATAATGTGACACAAGTAATTATTGGCAATACCAGTTATTTTCCTGTGATGTGGATCTTGGTTTTAACGATGATCTATTAAGACAGAACTATGTTTAAAATGGCCTCTTCTTTTCGGATCACAACACAAGAATTTCTTGTGGGAACATAACAAATCCAGGTTGTTGTAAGTTTTCCACATCCACTTATCTATGTTGCTTGTTTCTAAACTTGGCTCCATTTCAGAGTGCATTTAGAGCAATACAAGTTACATAAGTAGATATTTAGGCAGATAATCAAAAGTTCAGCCAAGAGCTAAGATCTCAGGAGGGAAGAGGGGTAGTGAGACACAGGAGTTTGGGGTGGGAATTCCAGAACATGGAGATTTAGCAACTTAAGACATGGCTACCAATGGTCACAGAATTAAAACCAGGGATGCTCAAGAAGTCGGAATGAGCTCAGCGTAGCTATCTTGGACACCTGTGGTACTGAAGGTAACAGAGACAGGGAGGGGAACAAAGTGGTTTGAAAACAATAATTTAAAATTGGCTCCTGTTTAGGTAAAGCAACAATATAGTTAAACAAGCATAGGGAACTTTTGAGTGTCAAGATTCATGCAGTACAATTTTGGACTTTATGTTTGTGGGAAGTAGAATTTGGGAGACCAGCTAGGCATGAGTTGGTATTGTCAAGTCTAGTAGTGTAAAAAGGCATGGATGAGGGTTTCAGTCGTAGATGAGCTGTGACTACAATTGTGATGGATACATGCTAGTCCTATCATAAGCAACACACAATTGTAAATTTCACCATATAATTTTTTCTTAAATCACATGTATAGCAACAGTCATCTTTTCCCACTATTCCTATTCATTGTTGGAAGGTTGCTTTTCAAGTCTTGACTAAAAAAAGCAAATAGCTTAGTGGACTGATAGAAAGGAACAGTGTGAAAAATAGAATATCAATTGGCGTAATTGTCAACTAAGGCTGCATCAAGGAAGATTAAGAGTTCAATTATTGAATAACCTAAATCTCTTAAAAAAATGCTCTGTACATGATGGAAAAACTAATAACTAAAAACATAGCAGATTCCTTCATTTACTGCCATTTTCCAATATCAATAGGGAACAGATAATTCCAAAAAGTTGTTATATCTCTATTGCCACATATTTCACTGAAAGTGTAGCCATTGTAAGATACTTGGGTGACTTGTCAGTTAAGCCTTCTGGATTACACTATATAAATTTATTGGAAATAATCAGGTAGGCGGAGAGAAAGAGAAATAGCAACCAAAGGCTATTCCCCTTGGCAAGATCTTATCCCTAGACTTTTCTTTTTTAAATGCAGTAAATCTTGTCACAAGATCTGATTACAGTCATAAAAATGATTGAGTTTACACAATAAAACACAGTGAAGGATACAGGTAATGGGATGGGATGTAATAAAGATGAGTGAGTACAGCAGGTAGTGGCAGCTGTCCTCCAAGAGTGCCTGTGTAACATAGGCTCTGCTGAACCGGAATCTGGGTAGCCTCTGATGAAGCCTGCAAGCACTCGTCAGGGCATTAGCCAGTAACGCTCTCTGAAAGAAGTGTCCACCTTCAGCAACTCTATGAAGAAAAAACACAGACAAAACATTCAGCTTCTTTATACGCATCAACTACTAATAAATATGTGGCACTGATACTTGGCAAAGCAAATGCAAGACGGGATTGGGAAATTACTATAAATGTGTGTTTTTTTCTTAAAAACTTGGTTTTATAGGACTTTTCTACAACTTACATTTCCCCTTTTTTTAAAAAATGAAAGAGTCAACTGGGTGTCAAGCCCTGTGGAATCCTGTCATTATGCTCAAGAATTTGTAAATAAAGTGATGAGAAATCAACAGCTTGATTTATTTTTGTCCAAAATGTTGAACAACATCTCACCAACACGAGTTCAAAGAGTTTAAAAGCAAGTTAACAGGGCTAAGATACTGTCCTAAGAAAGTCCCAAGTGGGTTCCAAGATGGTGCTGTCAATTTAAACAGCTAAAATTGTGTCACTCACCACAGCAACTATTCAAAAGTCTCTCATTCATTTTTCCAGAAAGGAACCCACCACCACTTGCGGTTCTGACATGCAGGATGATCTGCAACCAAGTGGGAATAATACCAGTCCTCGGTGACAAATCTAGGTATTCAGTTTTTACAGAGATAGGCAAGCTGTTCAACAAGTAGCAATGCCTTGGAAATACCATGAAACTACATGGCTTAGTTACTGTATTATCAATTATACCATGGAGGATTGACTTAGTTCTGAATTTCCGTTGCAAGGTCCGTCATCTTGTAGATGATGTGATCCCCTCAAAAATGGAAGTCCCTGCTGATTCTTAGGTCAATGGCAAATACAGATTTGAGCCTGCACTATGCACACATCAAATAATAGAACCTCCCAAAAGTAGCTGGTGAGCAGTCCAAATTACCACAAGCAGACAATGGAGTTGCCAAATTCCTCCTGACATTACCCAACTGAGATTGAGTTTTAGTAACATTTCTGCAACTCACAACAAGAACTCAGCCCTGGATATCTGAACACATAGTCATTACAATGTCTGGTTAATGCTGTCCAATATGTTTCAATTCTTTTTCCTCTTCAATGTGACAGCTGTCTTGCCTTCAGCATGTTGGAAGAAATAATGTTAAGCTGTTTGCATCATTGTGCAATTTGACCTTCTAGATGTTGAACTTCAATGTCATGAATAAAGCTTATTCATTAACTTATTAATTCTGACCCTTGTCCTAGCAGTTGGCAGAGGTATATCATTCATGAGACTAAATCTGTCTTTTTAATATTCATTACTCCTTTTTTAGCACCTACATCTTCTTTTTGCCACATCCATTTTGCTGCTTGATCCCAGATTCTGCCTGTATGCTCAAGCACTCCTATTGTTTGTCTAAACTTTCTTAACCATGAAGAAAAGCAGTTATCCCAGGTCTAGGATTTAACTTGCTTTGGCACGACATAATAAGTTATGATGAGAAGATACAAAGTGGCCATTGGACTTGCTCAGTGCAGTCTGCAAGAACAGTGTCAAACGTGAAGGCTGCATCAATTCATAACCTTTATGAATCAATAAATGGACAGTTGCACTTCAATTTCTAATCAGTGAGATCACTTTTAAAAGGCCATAACATGATGCTCCTAAGTCCACTTGTAATTGATTTATTCTTTATTGTCCTTATGTGCACACTTCATGCCAGCTTTTTCATTACACATTTAAATGTACAGTTCTGCAGGCTTGTAATGTTAGTTACATGCTCCACCTTAAGTAATCTTCATGCTACACGTGTCCACATGTAGCAAGTACCACACAACAACTAGGCTTTGATTGATAAGTGGCAAGAACAAGCGCTAGGCAATGACCAGCTCCAACAATATAATATTTAACCATCTCCCTTTGACATTCAATGGTGCTACCATCACTGTCAACATCCTGGGGGTTACCAGTGACAAAACAAAATTGAACTGGACCAACCATATAAATACTGAATATACTCTAAAGTACAAGAGCAGGTCATAAACTTGAAATTTGAAGGTGAGTATCTCACCTCCTGGTTCCCCCAAATTTGTCCACCATATACAATGCACAAGTCAGGAGTACCATGAAATAATCTCCACTTGCCTAGATGAGTGCAGCTCCCATAACACTCAAGAATCTTGACACCATCTAGGACAAAATAGTCTGCTTGATTGCCCCATCTACCATCTTAAAACATTCATTCCCTCCAATACTGAAGCACACTGGTAGCGATGTCTACTATATACAATATGCACTGCAGGAAGTCACCAAGTTTCTTCCAGACCTACAACCTCAGCCGATGTTCGTGGTGTTTCCATACAACAGGTTTCTTACCAAGCCACACACCATCTTAACTTAGAACAGCATCGAACGTTCTTTCATTGCTGCTGATCAAAATCCTGCAGCTTCCTTTCTAATAGCACTATTGGAGAACTCACATTAGGTGGTTCAAGAAGGTGGTTCACTACCACCTCAAAGGGTAACTGGCGATGGACAAGAAATACTGGTTTTGCCGACTACATTCACATCCCACAAAAGAAAAAAAGTGCTACTGTGCCACAATGCCAAATAAATGTAATTGTTGTAAGAAATTTACACAACACAGTTTCCATTATAAACTATGAATTGCATCTTCATACCCAATATCTCCTACAAATCTGTAACACAGCTGCATGGCTGGACCTCCCCTTTATTATAAATTTAACAAATATCGGTTTTAACCGTGAGAAAATTAATCTCAAATCATAAATGGGAAAAATGACAGCAGTGTATATCATCTACTTTCAGTGTAATTGATTTTCACATTCTATTTACTATTGTTCTCATTTTACTCCTTTCTATTTCCTTTAGTTTTGATTTTTAGTTCCATTCCAGATAGGTTTCATAACTGAAGGTACAAATTTGAAACTGAAAACAGGCCCTGAACATGTACCATAGTATATAAACATCAAGTACTTAAAGCATTTATCCAAAATCTCATTGTTCACTACTTTAGCAAAGGTCTTATGCATTTCACATAAATAAATTAACACTTTCCAAAACAGTGGAATAAATTACAAGCAAATGCCTAAAGCAAGTGTACAATAATATTTCACTGCATTAACAATAACTTTAGGTCGACAGTATCACCTCTCCCTTTATCAAGCATTCTGATTAATTTTATGTTATTTTCTATTCTGATCATTTGTGTTTAGAAAAACTGGAAGCACTGAATTTAAAAAAAGGATTTGCTTGGTTTCACTAATCATAATGCAGCAAAATATCAGCAACAATTACAACCAGTAATTTAGTTTGTGATTGATCATTCCCTCAGATCACATATTCTGAGAAATTAGGTTTTAAACAAGGCAGTGGATTTGGGAAGGGGATTCACTAATTCGTTGATATAAAATTGGCTGAGAATTAGGAATCAGAATAAATGCGAAATGGCATTTTTCAGACCGGAGAAAAAGTTGTAGTGGAGTTCTCCAAGGATCACAATTGAAATCCTCAGTCTTCCTGATGTATTAATGATCTAGATCTTGGAGTGCAGGAGGCATTTTCAAAGGCTGCAGACAATACCAGTCTTAGAAATATTGTAACTGTGAGGACGACAGCGATAAGCTACGAAAGGACATTGACAAGTTCGTGGAGTGGGCAGATACTTGGGAAATGAAGTTCAAGATAGGGAAGTAGGTGGTGATACACTTTGGCTGAATGAACGTGGAGAAACAGTATAAAACAAAAAGGGTATGAATCTAAAGGTATATGGAGTCAGAAGGGAACCGGAGATGTCATGATAATAACTAGGATCAGTACACCCATAATCATGCCACATTATAGCACATGCTCTGAAAAAAAGTACAGAAG
>NC_063345.1:48662351-48793165 GCF_021869965.1 Rhincodon typus
TTTTTTCTGAAGAAGGGTCTCGGCCCGAAACGTCAGCTTTCCTGCTCCTCTGATGCGGCTTGGCCTGCTGTGTTCATCTAGCTCTACACCTTGTTATCTAACATAATTCATACCAGGTTTAGTCAGGAGCAGCGACAGAAAGAACTATTTAGTGCAATACTATTCATTGTTAACTTTAACAAGAGCAGTGAAAAAAGGATTTCCAAACCATGCAACTTAAATGATACCTGTTCAAAACCAGTGATTACATGCAAACATACACATAGGCAAATGAGAAATGATCTAACACATATACTATGGGTGGGGAAAAAAATACAGGATAAACAAAATTCTGAAATCCAAGAGTCCAGGCCACGAAGAACAAATTTATTTTCAGTCTTTTTGATTTTTGCAATGCTGACATACTGTTGTCTGCAGACTGATGGTTGTTCTTCAGTTTGATAGTTGATCAGGTGGATCTTCATTTGTCCTGTCACAATACAGGAACAAATGAAGCAAGTGCAAGAAAGAAAAAAAGATGTACAGATGGATGCTTTCCATTTGCAGGCTCTAGATATTCCTTCTCTGCAGCTCTTGGTGTGACAACATTTTAAAACCTGGCAGCTGCACAGACAAAGGGCTGTTATCAAGCACTATCCTTAAGTTGAAAGATTCTCGGGGCTGCTTGATCTTAAATTCTTTGTTTCACTACTTCAAAAAGAAATACTGTTTTTGGTGAGCATTTGACATCCCTTTTCTGAACTGCACAATCTGAAGCTGGTAGTTCTTATTTCGTGACTGAAGTGTTCATTTAACCTCCTTCTCTTTGTAATTTTCCCTCTCACTGCTTCAAAATGCAGCATTGTACCGCATAGCTCAACAATACAAACCTTGCTGGTTTTTTTTCCAAAAAAATATTTTTGGTTGAAACAGTGAGCTGAGAGTTGAAAGTGACTTTTCGACTGGGCAGTAGTTTGTCTCTCTTAAAAAAAGGAGAGCAAACAAACTGATCTTTGTTTGTAGTACCTGGTCTAGCTATTAATTGCAAGTTGATTCGTGTTTAAAGAATGCTGTAGGAACATTTTGGTTCCATAGATGCGTCATACTCAACTTTTGGCAGATGTTTGGATGTTAACAGGGTGCCATCACAGGGAGGCCACTGCTAACCAGCCTAACAAAGCTAATGTTAAATCAAAAAGAAGGAGAGAGAAACCAAAGTTTGAACTGTGTGTTTTTTGTCAGAAGGATTATGGCTGCCAAAGCTACAGGTCAGCAGTCTCATTGCTCCCTTGTTACCTTCGATTATCAACTTATTGGAAGTTTGTAGAATAGAATCTCAGAATTAAATGACAATCCCTCGGAGCCAACTGGAAGTGTTTCCATTCATTGCTGTCTTCAGAAATCAAGCAATATACAATTCCAAGTGCCCATGATACTATGCATCTTCAAAACTGCTCAAATGAGCAGGCCAGGTACAACTTCTCCCTTAACTGTGTCTGCTTGCCTCTCCACAAGAGAATGGGCTCAATTTTGAGGATCATTAAATGTTTTAATTAAACTGTGTTGTGAATAAAGGGATAGAGAGGCTGATTTGATTTTTCTATCTTTGTATTGTAATAACATACAGCTGATTTTCAAATTGTAAAACTTTCCTCATTTTTCAGTCAAAGCAGTTCAACTTCCATTTCAGTTTATAGTCAATGAAAAATATGCTGTCTCTTAGTGTATATTTAAAAAAAAACACACAGTAACAGTAGTTGGACAGATGAAGAAAGCATACAATACCTTACAATCTATACAGTACAACAGCAGGCTGGTTCTTCATAAGACTTCAGATGCAGTATTGTGTACAGTTCCAGATGCCACACTTTAGGAAGACGTGAACGTATTGGAGAGAATACGGAAGATGTGCACAAGAATCGTTCCAGGGTGAGAAGCTTCAGATATAATGATTGATTGGAGAAGTTAGGATAGGTTTCATTGGAGGAGAAGGCTAAGAGGAGATTTAATTGAAGTTTTCAAAATCACGAGAGGTCTGAACCAAGTGGAGAGAGAAATCTTTCCCACTCATAAATTAATCAAGAATGAGAGGGTGCAGACTTAAAGTGATTTGTAAAGTAGCAAAGGTGATTTGAGAAGAAACCTTTTCTCGCAGGCAGTGGTTTGCATCTGGAATGCACTGCCTCAAAGAGTGACGGATGCAAGTTTAATAGAGTCACAAAGCAGGCATTAGATGATTATAATAAATAACGAGCAGGGTCATGGGGAAAGGGTAGAAAGATGGCAATAAATCATGAGGCTCATTCAGAAAACTGCACAGACATCTTGGGCTGAATGACATTCTTCTGTACCATTAACAATTCTGTGATTCTGTGATCCACTTGGGGTGTAAAACTATAAAAGGCACTTTTTGTAATTATATGGGGAGAGATTGAGAAATGTTAGTATTCAAGTTGACCTTGGGTGTTCTTGTACATGAGTCATAAAACATTAGCCCCCAGGTACAGAAGGAAATTAAGAAGGAAATGATATGTTTGTCTTACTTATGAAGAGGTTTGAAGAAGAGGGTGTAAAAGTCACATTACAATAAAAGGAAATTGTTGAGATCACACATGGAGTATTCTGCACAATTTGGTCTTACTACCCTGGGAAGGATATAGTTGCTTTACAGAGAATGCAACAGAGGCTAAGCAGGCAAATTACTGGGATGTTTCTTTAGAAAAGATTGAGCCATTAGACATGAATCCTCTAGAATTCAGGCAAATGAGAGATGATTTCTTTGAAACACAAAATGCTTAGAAGGAGTTGAAACTGGCAGGATAGTATCTTAGAATCCCTACTGTGCAATCAGAGGCCATTCAGCCTATCAAGTCTGTACCAACCCTCTCCCCGTAACCCCACATTTACCATTGTTAACCCAAGCCTGCACATCGCTAATGTTGTTTTCTTTGGTGTGTGTATGAACATAGGAATCTGATATACTTATGCTGAATGTTGTTTTTGGTTAGAAATAGTAAGATGATTAAAACAAAAACACACAGTCTAAAACAAATTTTTCCAACCAACTGGAAGAATAAAGCTCAGCTCAGAGGTCAAAACAGTAACGGGGAATAGAACACAATCACGACCCTGGTCTGACTAGCATAAACTGATCTCTTTTAGTTTAAGATACTACTTCGTCACAGGACACTGAAAGAAATCTGCGAATTTTCTTTTATATCATGCAGTTACACATGACAGTGATTACTATTTTGGATCCTAATGTACATTTCAAAACAAAGCAGTTTCAAAAGTTAAAATCCAATTATCAAGCAAATTTAGATCTGGACCAATCATAGCAACAATTTCTAACCTTCAAATTATGAATCATTGAGAACATTCAGTAGGAGACAACATTTTCTTCTAATAGAAAGTATCATCAGGTTATTTTGGCCAGTAAAGGCTACAGCAACCTTTTCTAATGAATAAACACTATCCTGAATGCTACAGTTAACTTAAGGATTTCTGGATTCTAAAATTCTCAATATTTTGCCTGTAAACATTACAATCATTGCAAGGGTGTGATACACGTGTACTTACCCCAAGATGGGAAACAGAAAAAAGAATGTTGACACCAGCGTAAATATTCGAAGCAGCCACATGATAGATTCAATCTTGTTGCTCATCATGAATTGCTTTCATTGTTATATGCCAGGAAATAAAGAAAACAATATTATTAATTGTTTAACAAAGAAATACTTTATAATAAGTAATCTAAATCTAAGTGGGGTATTACTGAGTGGGACATCCCAGGAATCAGTATTGAAAGTGTTACTGTTTCACACTTACTTTATAACCTGGACTCAGGACGTCAATTCAAATTAGTCAACTTAGCAGACAATATTGAGGTGAAAATGACAGTGTAATTAAAAGAAACAACTTAGGCAAGGCAGAATAAGCTGGACAAAATGGGTAAGGCAAAAAACTTCGGATGAAATTTAATACAGCCGAACATAAACATATTACAAACACAAGGAGAAATGGGCAACAATTGGTACTGACAGAGGTACAAGAGAAATTGAAAGACATCTGACAAACACAGTAGATTTAATATTTAATGTTTTTAACCAATACAAAACAGCAAAGTCATTAGAATAGTTGGACAAATAGCCACAATAGTCATTTAGAAGTCAAAGGAAATCATGATCACTGTGATATCCAATGTTTGAATGTGCAAGGACATTTGTGTCTTAGGATTCTTAGCTGGAAGGGAAGACTGAAGAAATCTGGGTTCCCCAGTTTTAAAAACTGACCGAGGAGCAGCACTCCAAAAGCTTGCGATTTCAAATAAACCTGTTGGACTATAACCTAGTGTCATGTGACTTCTGATCTTGTCCACTCTAGTCTAACACTGGCACCTCCACATCATAAAAGTTTTATGTTAGATGTGACTTTTGAGTTACGTGAGATTGGAAATGGTAACCAAGAGATAAATGAGAAATATTCTTTTAAATGAAGTAGTATGAGCCGATTTGAAGTTCTAAGTTTAACTTTTCTTCAGAATGATGAATACATAAATTGGACTCTTGAATGGATATTACAATAGGAACTTTAGCACTATTCTAAATAGGAAAACAAAGAAAAGTCATGTCAAATGACTTTTCTGACCTACTAATTATCTTGAAATTTTTCTAACTTCCCATTTCTTGTCACACATCAGGCAAAATTGCAAAAAATTTGGAAGCCAGGTCAGAAAAGAATTCAGCAGAAAAATTTAAATGAGAATATTCCTTCTAAAAAATGGTTGTGGCAATATTAAACTGTTCTATTTCCTGCACTTTGCATTTTTGTGGCTTTTAACATCTAAAGTGTGCAACTTCTTCATAATGATGACAACTAATTTTGTCCAAATAAAACAGAGGTGACAGTCCATGTTACAGGTGCTGTGATTGCAGAATTTGAACTAATATGTAGGAGTCAGGGATGCATGCTCTTTCTTTCACGCCAGTTGTTTTTACGACTTGTTAAAGCAACAGGATACATTCACTCAGAATTTATGTCATACCAACATATATTTTACAGTATAGCATTTTGAGAATACAAAATTTGGAATTCCGCTGACATTCATAAACAGCTGTGTTTTATGAGTTTATGAAGCCGGTGTTTGGCTACTGCATTGTCAATCAGTTATTTTCATTTTAAATACTTGCCAAAATGTGACTCCACTTTACATTTGAATGAACAGACACACTCACCAAAGCAATTACAGCACTTTCCTGGTTTGTACTCATGAAAGAGTTACAACCAGTTTCTTAAAACTAAAGATAAACTTTATTTACTCAGCCGGAAATTTCAGGATCAGACTAGTGCAAAAAAAAAACAAATTCCACCAACTTGAACAACATTAATTGCTAAGATTTTGAGAATCATATTAACTCAACTTAACATAGAGCTAAATGCAAAAACTAGCAGGAACAATGGAAGTTATGCCTTCTAGTGGAAAACAGAATTGGTCTCAGAAAAAAGAAATTTTAAACATTCAGTTTAGAGTCTTGCTGTCCTACAATTTAGCCATAATTGTATGTCATTCAGAACTGGTGTAAATGTCTAAGAATTATACTCCGTTCCCTTGTCTGATGACTGGAGTTACGTTAATAACCCAACTAGTTTTGCCAACTCGGGAGTGGCACAAATGGTTGAAGAAATTGACACTTGGCGATTTTTTTTGCAAAAGACAGTTGCAAATTTCCTCCTTAAACAGCCCAAGTACAATGAGGCATTGTTAGAAATTCCAAGCTATTGTATTTTGTTGTCTTCCTCCAGATTCAACATATTTTGACCTTAAATTATTTTTAAAAGAATTTATTCTTTAATGACTTTATTTTCTATCCTGTTTATTTATTGTTTTAGTTTTATTTTACTTCCATTTTGTATTTTAAACCCCTTTCAATCACAGGGCAATTATAAATTTTCCCCCAGTTTTTTTTTTAAAATTTAGATCACTACCTTACTGAGATTGCAATCACAGTCATACAGTGCTTATACACTTACTTATCTGATCATTTCAGGTTTACTTAAGTTGACACAAAAACTGCAATGGGAATTCTGTCTAATACTATTGAGGACAAAAGCCCAAATATGATGCTCCACCACAACTGTTAAAACATCAACTTCAACAGAATTATAGTTTTTATTCTTAACCAATAATAACAATAGGAGTAACAGCCCAAACAAATATTTCTTCTGGATTCTATCTGGATGCTTCACAGCATGGTTTGGCAACGGCTCTTCCCAAGACCGCAAGAAACTACAGAGAGTAATGAATATAGATTGGGCTGTAGGCTCTTCTGAATTTACAAAGTGGAAAGACCTGTACCATACTTGAACTGACTGTTAGATAGCCAGCAGCTCGGAAAAATACCTACCAGCAGTTCACTTTCTCAACTGGACAGCCAAGGAGCAGTACGAATTTTAAAAAAGAAAAAAATAAGGGTGGTTAAGCCCAGGTTAAGTCCCCTGTCAACAACAATTTACACAAGTTCAGCTTTGAAGGCAGCAGGCAGCCTGAACTAAATCTATGGAGGTTGGTATTTCATCACCAAGTCACCCTGTATTTATTTACATATCACCAGTCCTTGAATTTAGTACTGCCTCATTCGGAGAGTGTCAGTATTTCTGACACCACTTTTTAATCTGTCAGCCAGGGCTCCCTGATAGGACCAGATTAACAGCCCCAACCAGGGAACTTATGTTCTATGTGATGCCCAGCTGGCTGACCTCATTACAATCACTAAACAGCGCTTACGATCCATCCTGTAACTGAGCTACAGTTGGGGAAATTCAGTTAAAATCCAAAATTCTTATCACTGTCTGGTATTTCATACTGGAATTAGGAGATTAGCTAAAGAATTAGGCTAAACTGTGATGAACTGGCACTACAATAATGGTCCTGACACCAACTCTAAATTTGTATGATCTTACGAAACATTCACCAATTGGGGCGGGTACCCAATATATGCATTTGATGGTGAAACTGCACTCAAGTCTGAAAAAAACACATCTGAGAAAGGAGAAAATGGGACAGAAATTTAAAGACAACGAGACTCACAATTACACTGCATCCACTAGGATTCTGTGGACAGTAAGAAAGCAAAAACTTGGAAAATTCACTACAGTGGTCTGAAAGCTTTCAGAAGTTCAGATTTTTAATAATACGTTGCACCCAACCCACGCTGTCATAATTCAATAAGGCTATACTTTTCAAATCATTTTTATTTACTTAAATAAAAACAAAGAGCAGACAGAAATAGATTGTTCGAAGTATTTTTCTGAGTTTAGTTTCCCAGTCTATTACATAGCAGCAATGACAATTAAGAATTAGATTCTGATGCTTTTTGTCCTTCTAATGCAATTGTTGAAATACAGGGTATAATCACATTCCTTACTGATCAGGTGAATCCTTTATGATCAATTGATGAATTATAGAAATAAAAAGATAAATACTTACCGAGACCGAAACCGGTGTGTTTGTTTTAGCACTACCATTGCCAACATCAGCACATCCACTTAGGTCAGTAGGTTGCGTAGACCTATCAGTTGATCCTTGCTCCGCCATTTCAAAATTCTCTGATTTGAAACAAGAACACAACATTAGCTCTCCAGTCCAAAAATTACTTTTTTTTTCTACAAGAAACAAGACCTCAGCAACCTTTAACACATGAATATCTCATGGAGCTTCATACAGCTGCATAAAATGAATTCTGAGCTATTGAGGAAATATTAAGAATAATTAACAGCTAGGTCAATTAAGCAAATTTTATGAAGGGTTTTGAAGGAGGTGGAGGAATTGAGAGAGTGAGATTAGGCCTAGAGGATTGAAAGTACAGCCAACAAGTAAAGAGGAGTTATGAGGCATACAAAAAAAGTCCAAGATCAGAGGGGCAGAGTGCAAAATAGTTTTGCTAGAAGACTGTACAGATAACATGAGCAAAGGCATCAAAAAGATAAAAAGGGAATGATTTGTGTATTAGAATTCAATGCATTTCAGCAAGGGTGGCAGAGGCTGATGCAGGATGAAATGTGGAAAACAGTGTTCAGGATGGGCTAACAAGGTGTAGAGCTGGATGAACACAGCAGGCCAAGCAGCAGCAGAGGGGCAGGAAAGCTGACATTTCGGGTCTGGACCCTTCTTCAGAAAATTTTCTGATGCTGTGTTCATCCAGCTCTACACCTTGTTATCTCAGATTCTCCAGCATCGGCAGTTCCTACTCTCCCTTCAGGTTGGGCTGATATCTAAAGATGACAAAGGGCGGCAGACTGGATAGAACGGAATTGGACCAGTTTTTCTCTTTATTAATTCTTTCACATGATGCAGTTGCTGTTGGCTGGACCAGCACTTATTGCTCATTGCCAAATACTGCACTATAAGCATTGAGGGTTGGGGAGGTATAGATACAAACCACTGTGCTTTTCGGAAGGGAGTTCGAGAATTTTGTCCCAATGATGGTGAAGGAAGTCATCAGCATATTGTGTGGCATTGTGGGAACTTGAGGTGATGCTGTTCCCATCCAGCTGCTGCCTTTGTGTTCCTAGACGGCACAAATCACGACTTTGGAAGCCATTTTTGGATAATGTCAGACTCAAGCACATTATTTCAGACAATACTTGAAAGTTTTTATCAAAAAGCCTGATGAATTAGGTCCCTGCGTATAATATTACCCTTGGCCATATCTGCCCCAGACAGTCCCGAGACTGGAGCAAAAACATAATTAAATATGGGCACTCACAACTGTCTGGGAAACTGGCATATCTTTTCTCTTAGGATGGAAAAAAGGAATCACAACTTACCAGCTGACTCATTTTTGTCATACCACGAGCAAAAAGGGATATTGAAAGTGAATGGGTGTTAGCCAAAATATGAAAATAGATCTCATCAACCTTTCATTTCTGATGATGGCCTCATTCAAACTAGGCAGGATGAATTTCAAAGTAACAAATGACAAACAAGACGTGTAATCAATACATTTTCCTTGGAAGGAAAGACAATGTCAGGTAGATTTTTGCCTCATGCAAAACAATACTTTTCGCTATTCCGGTACACGTGACAATAATAAATCAAATTTATTCATTCACTGAATGAGGGCATCGCTGGCTAGACAGCATTTATTGCCCATCCCTAATTGCCCAGAGGGCAGTTAAGAGTCAACCACATTGCTGTGGGTCTGGAGTCACATGTAGACCAAACCAGGTAAGGATGGCAGTTTCCTTCCCTAAAGGACATTAGTGAACCAGATGGGCTTTTCCTGACAATCAACAATGGATTCATTATCATCATTAGATTCTTAATTCTAGACATTGATTAAATTCAAATTCCACCATCTGCCGTGGCAGGATTTGAACCCAGGTCCCCAGAACATTATCTGGGTCTCTGGATTTACAATCAAGTGATAATACCACTAGGCCATCGCCTCCCCATCACAAATTCAATCAAATCTGCTGCAGGTCCAATCCAGTAGCTACACTATTCAAGACTCGGCCATATTAGGCACTGGGTGGATGTGAAGTCCTTAAACGGACATAGATTCTGTGCCCTTGCCACTCTCAATGCTTCTTCCAGTTGCTCTCCAACACGGAGAAGTATCAATTCATCAGCTGAGGGTGTGGGAAAAGAGGCATTGGCAGAGGACAGTTAGCAGGAGGTTTCCTTGCTCGGTGTTGACCTGTTGCTATAATATTCCACTGGGTAAGGCATCAATGTTAAAGATTCATAGGCAATAGAGATGATACCTGAGGTAATTGTGCAGAAGTGGCAAGCGGAGTATTAATGGCGAACCTCTAGCTACATTTAGATATCCATTAACAGAATCAGCTAAATAGCATTTCCAGCCACCTGACTAATGGTCTAGATCATAGAATCCCTACAGTGAAGAATCAGGCCCTTCGGCCCAACAAGTCCACACCAACCCTTGGAGCATCTCACCCAGACCCATTCCCGTATAACCCACCTAATCTACATATCCCTGAACACTACAGGCAATTTAGCATGGTCAATTCACCTATCCTTCACACCTTTGGACTGCGGGAGAAAACCGGAGTACCCGGAGGAAACCCACGCAAACACGGGGAGAATGTGCAAACTCCATACAGTCACCTGAGGGTGGAGTCGAACCCAGGTCCCTGGCACTATGAGGCAGCAGTGCTAACCACTGAGCCACCATGCCAGTGGAGAAGCACTGGAGGAGGCATTGGAGGAGGATGGTCTGATCAACTGGATTAAATATACAAGTCAGTGCAAGAATGACAAGTGTAAATAATTTGCCTTTCTCACAGTCACATCAGATGGTACTTGTGACTTTAAAGAGATTTTTCAGCAGCATGCCAAGGTGAAAATCCAAATGAAGGAATTCAAACATTGAGTTTTGCAAAAGGCAGGCAGAGATGTTCTTCAGGAGAGGTTAGTAATTGTGTAGCAATTGCAAGCATTTTTATTAAGGAGTCGGCATTAAGACTTGAATATCCCTTTCAAGTCTATCATTAGCCTCCTTACAATTCACTTAATTGTGTTCTGCTCATTGAAATCTAAACCATTAAGATAGAAGTACAAGAGTTCGAACACTATTTTCTGGGAGAATCCACCACATATCTTCCTCCTTCCTTCAACACTACTCTCTATACTTCGTATTCACGCTGTTACTGCTCCTTTTGTAAATAGGTTTCAATTTCATGAGCAAACCTACTATTTAGCACTTTAATGAACACTTATTGAAAAAAAGTGCAAATAATCACAGCCATATTTCAAACTGTGCAACATAATGTTTCTCTATGGAGCAGTAAAAAAAGAGGGGAATTCGAGACTGAGCAGTGTTAAGAATCTTTTATGTTAGGGGCCCAGCCTGACAACAGCTTCTGATTGGTTGATTTGTGCAATGTTGAAACGATGCATGCACCAATATCAGCTGAGGAGAAGAAACAGCTAGAACTTGCAGACAGAAAGCATTCATCTCTCCCGGTGTAGGGAAAACTGAAAACCAAGAAAGCTTAAAACAAATAATTCTAAAACTAAGATACATTCGGTCCCACTGAAGCGAGCAATGATAATCACCTACTGTCATCGGTTCTAAATTCAAAAGGATTGAGAGAAAATAACTTTCCACTTTATGGTCTGAACTTTTGATCTTCAGAATTTTGTTTACACTGACTATATATTTTTTCCCCACCCATAGCGTCTGTGTTAAACCATTTGTCTTTCATCTGTTTTAAATCATGAGTGTGTGTGTATTTGGGGAGGTTTGAAGGGGTATAGTTCAGGTTACATAGTAACAGATTAAAATCGTTTCTTGTCTCTGTTATTATTCAAGTTGTACATTAGAATAAGGAGAGTTATTCTTCTGTTACTGACTAAATCTGGTGCAAATTGCTTTTGTCCTGAATAACAGTGGCTATGCAGCTGCTCTGAATTTCCTTTGAGATTTGCCACACATGGATTGGTGTTCTGATACATTTGACTTCCAAAATTAGAAGCCATACATGCACAGACCTCAGAGGTCCATATATCAAATTAAAAAATAGAGGGAGTATTGGTAGTCAGTTAGTAAGGTAAATTGATCATTTTGGTGGTCTCATTTGGATTTTATTTGTTTTGCAATGGCTTGCTGAACAGTGGGACACAATAATCATTTTTCATTTCATCTATTCATGGCACGAAGGCTTCACTCGCCCCAGTTAAATTCTGATAATTTATATGTTGATGAAAGACTTTTACATTCCCTTTCACGTTTGCTGAAAGTCCCTTCGCATGCTCGTTCACACTCATTTCCTTTATCACTTCCCCTCCAAGTGCTTCATATTCAGCCTGGTTCTCGCTTGTATGATGAAACTGACAACTGTCATAAATCATTTTTCTGCTTAAGTTTACCCTTACACCATCCACCAAGTTCTGGCTTTGATTGCTAGTCCTTTCTCTCTATTGTGCGAATACATTACGTCTGCATCCAAATAATTCTTTTTAAAGATACCCCTTGTTCAATATTAGATTTTCCAGCCAATATTTGATTGCAGTTTAACTGGTTCAGATCTGTTCTCAAACAATTGACAGCAGCCCTTCTCCAGTTAAATACTTCTACTAAAGACTGTTCCTTATCCTGTTCAATAGCTGAATAAATCTTATGATACCATTCTCTCAAATGTCAAGCTTACACCACGTATTTGAAGACACCTCATTCCCCTGTGTAATCCAAGGTCACAATACCAATGTCAAAAAAAATCCATATTTATACTGGCAGCCAGATAGATCATGTAAAGCATGATCCGGACCCAATATACCAGGGAGTGGTTCTATGTAGCCCTTTGACCTTGTAGGAATATCTGAAGAAAACAGCATAAGACCATAAGACATAGGAGCAGAAATTAGGCCATTCGGCCTATCAAGTCATTCAATCATGGCTTAAACATTCCTCAACCCCATTCTCCAGCTTTCTCCCCATAACCCTTGATCCCAAGAACCTATCTATCTCAGTCTTAAATGTACTCAATGACCTGGCCTCCACAGCCTTCTGTGGCAGTGAATTCCATTGATTCACCACTCTCTGGCTGAAGACGTTTCTCCTTATCTGTGTTCTAAAAAGTCTTCCCTTTACTCTAAGGCTGTGCCCTCGGGTCCCAGACTCTCCTACCAATGGAAGCATCTTCCCAAAATCCACTTTGTCCAGGCCATTCAGTATTCTGAAAGTTTTAATTAGATCTCCCCCTCATTCTTCTAGGCTTCAATGAGTATAGTCCCAGAGTCCTCAAACGTTCCTCATATGTTAAGCTTTCCATTCCTGGGACCATTCTCGTGAACCTCCCCTGAACCCACTTCAAGGTCAGTACATCCTTCCTGAGATATGGGGCCCAAAACTGCACACAATACTCCAAATGTGGCCTGACCAGAGCCTTATAAAGCCTCAGTAGTACATCCCTGCTTTTATATTCAAGTCCTCTCAAAATAAATGCCAACGTTGCATTTGCCTTCCTGACTACTGACTCAACCTGCAAGTTTACCTTGAAAGAATCCTGGACTAGAACTCCCAAGTCTCTTGCACTTCAGGCTTCTGAATTTTCTCCCCATTTAGAAAATAGTCCATGCTTTTATTCTTCTTACCAAAGTGCATGACCTCACACTTTCCCACATTGTACTCCATCTGCCTCTTCTTTGCCCACTCTCCTAACCTGTCCAAATCCTTCTGCAGCCAAAGTCAAAATCAGAAACAATTTACAAACCACACAAAGTTAATTAGGATGCTGTTGCCACAATACTCCAGTCTTCAGCTTTTGATCTATCATATGCCATTTGCAGAATACTGTCCATCTGTCTGACAAAGGGTATCACAGACCCTTAAATGCTGACACCTATTAAAATGCAACAATGTGAACCAGAACTCGAGACCTCTGCTCGATAGCCATCCTCTGCTCGATAAGCATCACAAACATCACTACCCCACAAATGCATTGATTGACAAAAACCCACAAGCTGGTTGAAACCATTAGCGCTATACCTCACTTATCAATCCATAACCTGGTCAACTCATCTACTGCACATAGAGTCATAAAATCATATAGCATGGAAACAGACCCTTCAGTTCAACCAGTCCATGCCAAACATAATACCAAACTGAACTAGACCTACCTGCCTGCTCCAAACCTTTCCTATTCACACAGGAATCCAAACTTTTTTAAACGTTGTAACTGTGCCTGCATCTACCATTTCCTCTGGAAGTTTATTCTACATGTGAATCACTCCGTAAAAAATTTTCCTCTCATATCTTTTTTAAATCTCTCTTCTCTCAGCTTAAAATGTGCCCCCTAGTCGTCTCGAAATCCTCCATCTTCCATCTCAGCACTTTCCTGTACAATAACAATCACCAGACATGCTTTGGATCAAGGAAAGGATCTTGGGAGTCCAGAACAAATTTCTCACTTAAAAAAAAATCTATCAAATGACATGTTTTAAAAGTACCATGGCAAGAGTGGTCCTTGCTAACGATGTTCAGAATAGGTCATGGCCCTGGTGCAGCTCTGAAGCATTTGTGGAGGGTCACAAATAATACTGCATATTACTGAGGAGTGCCCACTCTACAGACTAAATGGCAGACTATTCAATTTAAGCTTCACAAATAAGGAGGTTATTGCTTGGTTTTGATGATTTGCATTATCTAATTAAAAAACATCCCCAGAACAGGGTTTAGCAATACTTCTTTCCTCCATGGACTTGACATGTACTAAAGTGACAAAAGTTTGATGCATTATGCTTCACATGATCCTAAATCCACCTTATCTCATTTTACCTGATCAATGGATCTAGCTTCCTCCTGAGTCCTCTGCCAGTTGTCTCAAATATTTCACATGGTACTAAGTTCCATATTCAAACGACGGTCTGGGCTAACAAAAAAACTTCCCTTGAAATTCTCATTACGTTCACAAGTGACCGTCTCAGATCTCTGGTCCCTTACTTTAAATTGCTTGATAAATAAAAATGTTATCTCTGTGGTTACCTGCCTCGCTCTACCCCTCTACTCTGCCCCTTCACCCCACTCCAGGGCTTTTCTTCAGATTTTTGATGCTACTTTTTGATTTTTAGAAGTTATCTTTTCATTCTTAGCTCATTGTTAAGATAATATAGTCATCTCGTAACATCTCTAGACAGAACAGCTGGGAAGAAACAGAACTAGAAGAACTCATCAATATCTTTAATAATTATCAATCTTCCATTAAACTGAAAGCCACAACACACAAGGAAAACATTAATTTCCTAGACACAATATTTAACTTGGTGAAAAACGACAGGTAAAAAATTTTTATCCCCTCCCAAATAACTGTCACATATTACAACACACAAAGCCATCACCCTCACCATACCTACAACAAACTGGCGAGGTCACATTCAATACATGCGCATCACATACATGTAAATCTGCAATACTTAACCAGGCAGTTACTACTATTCTTACTGTACTTCATGTAAATGTCATACTTGGCAGTGTGTTTTACAATGCATTTTTGTTTTCACCTCAAACAGTAGCTCCTGAAACTATACAGCCTTAAGTAAAAGATCTGACAGTCATTTGCAAGCAATTCATAACTTTAAAATCACTGAAGTAATCTATTCACGCTCACTACCTCCCACTTGGAGCCTTCTTCTCTCACCTGACCGCAACTTGGAACCTCTACTTCCATTAATATAACTTTTCTCCTTTTGAATCATTTTTTGTAACAAGTGGCCCCCAGAGCTCCAATTACTTTTGTGAACTCTTTCAGTTCCATTATTTGGTAGAACCATCAATGGAAAGATTGATTGATTTATTGTCACATGTATCATCGTACAGTGAAAAACTTTGTTTACGAGCAGTAATGGCAGATCATAGTTAGCAAGGATGTACAGATCAGAGGTTGTAAAAAGACTTAGACAGAGGCATATAGGTTACATTGCACAGGGCATGCGCTAGGCGAGGTCAACATTAGCAAGATCAGTATTATTTGAGGCTGGAGAATCCATTCATGAGTCTATTAACAGCTGGGAAGAAGTTGTTCCTGAATCTGCTCAGGCATGTTCAGGATTCTATATCTTCTGCCTGACAAGAGCAGTTGTAGGTGATCATTACTGGGGTGCGGTGGGTCTTTGTTGATATTGGCAGACTTTCCGTGGCAGCAAGCCGTGTAAATGGAGTCCGTGGCAGTGAGCCACGTAAATGGAGAAGGTTGGCTTCTGTGATGGTATGGGATGTGCACACCACCTTCTGTAGTTTCTTATGGTCCTGGGCAGAGCAATTGCCATGATCAGGCCATTATGCACCCGGACAGTATGGTGCATCTGGGGAAGTTGATAAGAGTCCTTCTGGCCATGCCAAATTTCTGAGCTGCCTAAGGAAGAAGGGGCATTGTTGTGCCTTCTTGACTGTTGCATTTATGTGGGAAGTCCAGCACAGGTCATCGGTTATCGTCACTCTGAGGAACTGAACACTCTCCATCCTCTCAACCTCCGTTCCATTGATGAAGACGGGGCGTGTTCTCCTCCTTTCTTTCTGAAGACAATGATCAGATCTTTAGTTTTGCCGACATTGAGAGATTGTTCTCATTGCACCACAACACCAAGCCCTCTATCTCCCTTCTGTATTTTGACTTGTCATTGTTAGATATTCGTCCTACTACGGCGGTGTCACCAGCGAACTTGTAGATGGCGTTCGTTCAGAATTTAACAACACAGTAGTGGGTGTACAGGGAGTACAGTAGAGGGCTGAGGATGCATCCTTAGCGGGGGGCTCCAGTGTTGAATGCTATTATGGAGGAGGTGCAGTTACCTATCTTCATTGATCACAGTCTGTGGGTCAGAAAGCTAAAGATCCAGTTGCAGAGGGCGGAGCCAGGACCTAGGTCAGAGTTTTGAGATCAATCTGGAGGGGATCGTGGTGTTGAAGGCGGAGCTATAGTCAAAGAGCAGGAGTCTGACATAAGTGCCCTTGTTGTCCAGATATTCCAGCCTTTGGCGGTTGCAGGGGAAGGTACCACGGGGCTGTGGGGGTCGTTGGGATTGAAGGAAAAGTGGATCAGGGTGTCCCGGAGGGAACATTCCATGCGGAAGGCAGACAGGGAAGTGGAGCGGAACATGTGTCTGGTAGAAGCGTAGACTGGGTGGCTGCTTTGCAGAACATCTACATTCTGTCCACAAAAAGACCCTGAGCTTCCAGTTGCCTTCCACTTTAACACACCACTCTGCTCCTTGGCCAACATCTCTCTCTCAGGCTTGCTGCAGTGTTCCAGCCAAGCTCAGTGCAAGCTGGAAGAACAACACCTCATCTTCTGCTTGGAGACCCTGCAGCCCTCCTGACTCAATATTGAGTCTAATAACTTTAGCACCTGAACTCTCCCATGTCCTAGCCCCCTACCCCACACACCAGGCCTTATCACATCACCTGCCATTACACACTAAAATACTGTTAGTCACTAACAGTCTCCATTAACAGCTATTTACCCTCCTAGCCACATCGTTATCAACTCCTTTGTCTGTCCAACTGTTCTCTTCTCTCTTTGGGCTCTATCCCCACCTATCGTTTACTCCTTACACCCGACCCCACCTTACTTTCTGCATATAAACCAAAATTTTCCTAGCTACTACCAGTTCTGATGAAGGGTCATTGAACACGAAACATTAACTCTGATTTCTCTTCACAGACGCTGCCAGACCTGCTAAGCTTTTCCAGCAATTTCTGCTTTTGTCCCTGATTTACAGCATCTGTAGTTCTTTTGGTTTTTAAAATCTAGAATGATTATTCAGTGCAGTCTGAGGGAGTGGTATCATCTCCAAATGAGACTTTACACTAAAAACTTATCTACTTTAAGATGGACAGAATAAAGTTCCATTCTAAGGTAGAAAGGGGTAAAACAAACGGGAGAATTCCCTGTTATTCTTTAGCTCATAGCATTATGTTTGGAATCATAAAAGACTCGAACAAACTAGATTCAAGTAACCATTTGTCCTTACAAGTTTTAAGTACAAACATTAATATTTTAATAATATTGAAAGAAAACAGCAAGTGTCGGGGAACTTTTGTTTACAACCTAAAGAACAGAAATAATGTGGAGCAGATTACCGGCATAAGAAACTGTCATGAGTTTCAAGCCTGAATTAGACGGGTTCAAACAACAAAGATTGATGGGTATTCAAAACAAACAAACAAATTCTGTGGAAAACTGGGCTGATGACTCCAACAGTTCTCTCCTGTCTGAAACTTTCAAATTCAAAACAACAGCAGATGTTTCATCCACCCTCTGGCCCAAACTTCATCCTTCAACCAACACCAAAATAATAACCAAAATAATAATAACAATAACTGGCCATTTATAAATTCACATCCTATTTGCAAGATCTTCTTGTGTGCAAAATGACTGCAACAATTGCCAATGCCTTATTTTTGAAACACAGTCACTATGATGACCAGAGGATGTAATTAGATGCTAGCTAGCAGCAAGGTTAATCTTTTAACAGTGTTGTAATCAGTTATTCAGAATAATTCAGATTCCCTCTGGCCACCATTCTATTCCTTCTTTATACCAATGGTCTCCTCTATTCACTAAACTCTTGCCCAACATCCATTTTTTATTGTTTCAGAGATAGTAGGAATTGCAGATGCTGGAGAATCTGAGATAACAAGGTGTAGAACTGGATGAACACAGCAGGCCAAGCAGCATCAGAGGAGCAGGAAAGCTCCTGCGTTTCGGGCCTAGA
The DNA here is from genome assembly GCF_021869965.1 of Rhincodon typus. NCBI lineage: Eukaryota > Metazoa > Chordata > Chondrichthyes > Orectolobiformes > Rhincodontidae > Rhincodon > Rhincodon typus. The sequence continues at coordinate 48,680,566 of NC_063345.1, forward strand.
CCCTTCTTCAGAAATGGGGGAGGGGGAAGGGGGTTCTGAAATAATTAGGGAGAGAGGGGGAGGCGGATAGAAGATGGATAGAGGAGAAGATAGGTGGAGAGGAGACAGACAGGTCAAAGAGGCGGGGATGGAGCCAGTAAAGGTGAGTGTAGGTGGGGAGTTAGGGAGGGGGATAAGTCAGTCGAGGGAGAACGGACAGGTCAAGGGGGCAGGATGAGGCTAGTAGGTAGGAGATGGGGGTGGGGCTTGAAGTGGGAGGTGGGGATAGGTGGGAGGAAGGACAGGTTAGGAAGGCGGGGACAAGCTGGGCTGGTTGTGGGATGCGGTAGGGTGAGGGGAGATTTTGAAGCTTGTGAAGTGCACATATATACCATTGGGCTGCAGGGTTCCCAAGCGGAATATGAGGTGCTGTACAGTATGTGTGGATACAGTATACCACATTAGCAGATGTTCCCATTGTGGCCTCCTCTACATCAGGGAAACCAAGCGGAGTTTTGGGGACCGCTTTGCGAAACACCTACGCTCGGTTCGCACTAAACAACTGCACCTCCCAGTCGCGAACCATTTCAACTCCCCCTCCCAATCCTTAGACGACATGTCCATCCTGGGCCTCCTGCAGTGCCACAACGATGCCACCCGAAGGTTGCAGGAACAGCACCTCATATTCTGCTTGGGATCCCTGCAGCCCAAAGGTATCAATGTGGATTTCACAAGCTTCAAAATCTCCCCTCCCCCTACCGCATCCCAAAACCAGCCCAGCTTGTCCCCGCCTCCCTAACCTGTCCTTCCTCCCACCTATCCCCACCTCCCACTTCAAGCCCCACCCCCATCTCCTACCTACTAGCCTCATCCTGCCCCCTTGACCTGTCCGTTCTCCCTCGACTGACCTATCCCCTCCCTAACTCCCCACCTACAATCACCTTTACTGGCTCCATCCCCGCCTCTTTGACCTGTCTGTCTCCTCTCCACCTATCTTCTCCTCTATCCACCTCCCCCTCTCTCCCTATTTATTTCAGAACCCCCTTCCCCCTCCCCCATTTCTGAAGAAGGGTCTAGGCCCGAAACATCAGCTTTCCTGCTCCTCTGATGCTGCTTGGCCTGCTGTGTTCATCCAGTTCTACACCTTGTTATCTCCATTTTTTATTTCTAGATTATATGCTGTCAGTGCATGAAATCTACAGTCCTCTCAGTAGATCAATAAGTTCACTAAAACAGATCTTCAAATTATTACTGATGATTAAAGTGGTGTTACAGGAATTAAAAAATAATCATTAAATAAAAACCGAAAGAAGTGCGGATGTAGCACATCAGAAACAAAAACAGGAATTTCTGGAAAAGCTCAGGTCTGGCTGCATCTGTGGAGAGAAATCAGAGTTAATGTTTTGCGTTGAGTGACCGTTCCTCAGAACTGTTATGTTAACCGTTAACCAAAACGTTAACTCTGATTTCTCTCCACAGATGTTGCCAGGCCTGCTGAGCTTTTCAAATAAATAATCATGCTGGTTTTCAAAATAGGCAGCAAATATATAATGCCTGTTTAACTCTCAGTCATCAAACTGGCACTCTACCCCATGATTACCTTCAAGTGTTATGATGTAGAAATAAAAATCTTTTTCAATTAACTTTTCTGTATGTTTTCAATCCTCGTCAACAGTATGACTGACATCTCAAACAGAATAATTAAGGGCAAAATTATCACCATTGCTGGCCCTACCATGAGATATGCAATTGATCACTATTATCAGAAGTGTTTCCAAGTGTCTAATTGCTGAGCCCCAAATATCCGCTCCTCCTGGAAACCTTCAATGCTACCAAGGTTAGTTCTGTCAGAAATTTGAAATCTGCACACATAACCTGTAATTATAAAGCAAAATCATTTTTGTTTATTAGGTGATTCCTCTTTAAACTTCAACTCTCATCTGTTCAACTTTCATTCAAAGCTCCAAATTCTCACTCCTTCATAAACACCAACATCAGTGCACACTTGTGAAACTGCTATTCTAAATCATTGTTTACTAGGGTGGGGATTCTTTCTCCTATCACAAGGATGTTCAGAAAGAGAGAATATAACACATCCACTTAAATTTACCAAGTGTGGTTAACATTTAAAGAGATACAAATTGTTCCTCAGATTCAATCTATAAACAGTATCTACAAATTGCCATCCAGGGCTACTACATCATCCCATGCGCTATGGATTAAATGAAATCAGTGACGTGAATTACCAGTAGCAAAATAAACTATCGGAAAAGTAAACATCAAATGCTGACAATGTCCTACACGTAAAGGTAAAGAAGCTATCATAACATTTTTCCTACAAAGAATGTTAATCCAGTTTCTTAATGCAAGTCATTACTGAGAATTCCTTCCTGCAATCTTGCAATTGTGTGCTATTCTGCCATGGACGTATTGCAAAATATCATCTGCACATTATGAAAGATGCTATTAGCTGCAAAGTCAACACAGAAGTGATATTTATATAGTGTTAGAGGTAGTTCCAATGCCAGTCCGTTGCTAGGCATTTTTTTAAAAATACAACTGCCTTAATAAAAGAGGGGCAACTAATCCAAGACCGAAGCCCAACAGCAGCACATTAAAAGCTAACGCTAAAAAGCTAACGCATTGCAAAGGCTCTGTAAAACTGCCGGGTCGCAGCATCATGTGTAACGCCCCATGTGTATCACCGTACTCAGCTGGGTTGCTAGGAGCAGGAGCTGGGCCCATCCCTCCCATTAGCCCCTGCCCGTACAGCCTGTGCCAACGGCGATGTCGGCCTACAGTGGAGTTGCAGCAAGTTTGCGGGGAAGCAACGCCAGGGCCCGAGACTTGTCGCTTCTACTTCGGGTACAAAGATGAGGCTCAGTACCCCGACCCCCATCAGCATCACCTACCTGCAGCCTCCCGCTCAAGTCAGCTTCTGGACAGCGGCCTGGGCACTGCTCGCAGCCAATAACCGCCGGCACACTCTTGACCAAACACAACGGAAGACCGCTGATTGACAGCCCCACCAGCCATCCACAAGGCCGTCTGTCCCCTCGCCGTTGGACGGCTGACCAATCAACGCAGGTCCACGAACAGGTTAGGTTGTCATCGAACAATGATGAGGTATTGTCGGACCAGCACGCATGCGCTCCCAATGCATCGTGGGGGCTGTAGTGCACACTGTCGCAGAAGTGCAGTGTGAAATTCCCAGATGTTTTCTAATCAATCTGTCCGGAGAAGATATTATTGCACGCCTCTGGAGTACATGGGACTTGAACCCAGATAGGAGCACGACCACTGTGCCAGAAGCGTCCGCAGGATAAAAACCCCCTTGGGAGGAGGAATTAGAAACTACTGAGGGAATTAGAATATCTAGGGTTCAAATTAAGTAGGACTTCAAAAGGCTCTATGGACCAGATTTATTGTGAATTGACAGATTAACGTAGTGGCAAGCAGACCGGAGTTATATGCATTGAGTATTGTGCAAGTTTCCTTTCAAGGGGCCCTGGCATCCATACTAGGCAGAAAGGGAATGGGATAAACTCGAATTAAACTGGACTAAGACCAGTGTCTTGGCAAGTCAAATGACTAGGGCTATAAACTAAAAATCTAGGAATGGAGTTCAATGAAGAAAAACTAAAAGTCCAAACAGAAAAAAACAAGACCATAGATCGGACAGTGTGACAGGAAGGGACGATTAAAGAATTTGATAGTAATTATCAGTGAATAAGGTCAAATCTGGAAGAAATAGTGAATTTATTTTTTTTTAAATAGACCATCAGAATGCTAGTTGGCTTGAGGACAATTAATGAATTTAATAGTAATTATCAGTGAATAAGGTCAAATCCCAAAAAAAAGTGAATTTCAATTTTAAAAATTTAGACCATCAGAATTGCTAGTTGGCTTGATAAATTAATGCAAAATAAAAAGAAAAACTCAACAATATAAAGACAAATAAAATAGAAAATAAAGGGGGATATCTTTGATAATATTAGCTAACATAAGAACAGTAGTGAGGAAGGATCGTGGCTCAGAAGATCAGGCAGTGGTTACATAGTGTTTAGCACTTCTGCCTGACAGTGTCAGAGACACAAGTTTGAGTCCAGCCTTGGATGACTGTGTGGAGTTTGCACATTCTCCCTGTGTCTGCTTGGGTTTCCACTGGGTGCCCTGGTTTCCTCTCACAGTCCAAATATGTGTATGTATGTAGATTTGCCATGCTAAATTACCCTAGTGTCCACGGATGTGCAGGATGTGCAGGTAAATGTGGGGTCACAGGGTTAGGGTGAGATGCTCTTTGGAAGGTTGGTGCAGACTCGGGTTTAAACGCCTCCATCTATACGGTAAGGATTCTATGATTCTATAATTCTAGTAGGATAACCCAGGCTAGAGGTAGGAAGAAACTAGGATAGAAAATACTGGTGGTGATTTTCTACAGAACCCCCAAGATGCTAACAATGGAGATAGCATTAATCATGCCATAATAAGAATTTACAACAAAACAATGCAATAATCATGGGTGACATTTAGCTTCACAGAGACTGAATGAATTAAATTGGCAAAAATAGCTTGCAAGATAAATTCATGATATGAATTTGAGATATTATTCTGAAAAGTCATGGAATCATGCAGGGTAAATGTTGGTTTGTATTTTAAAGAAACCGAAAGAACTGTGGATGGTGGAAATCAGAAACAAAACACAGAAATTGCTGAAAAAGCTCAGCACGTCTGGCAGCATCTGTGGAGAGAAATCAGAGTTGACATTTCGGGTACAGTGACCCTTCTTCAGACAGTTACGGCTCTGAGAAAGGATTACAAGTTTGAAATGTCAACTCTGATTTCTCTCCACAGATGCTGTCAGACCTGATGAGCTTTTTCAGCAATTTCTTTTTTTGATTTTGTTTACATTTTGTTTTGTATAATGAAGATGGTTAATTAATAACCTTATAACAGGGAATGATTTATGAAAGAGTTACCATAATACAATGAAATTTTACATTGTAGTTTAGAGTACTACATATAAATCTCAAAATAGTGCATTAAATGTAAATCAAGCCAAACACATGGATATGAGGAGAGGTTATTTAGATTGGAAAATTAGATTACAAGTCGTGGCAGACAATATAGAATGCTGAAAATTCAAAGAAATATTTAACAGTTTTCAACAAGTATGCAATCCATTGAGAAATAAAACCTTCAAGATAAAAGTGATCCATTCATGACTAATGAAAAAGGCTAAGGATAGTGTTAGATTAAAACAAAATCCTATAATATTACGAAGAGCAACAACAAGCCTGAGGACTAGGAAAGGTGTAGAAACTCGCAAAGAATAAACAAAGCTTGTTGAAATGGGCAAACAAGTATGATTGTAAATCAGGCAATATGTTAAAAAAAATTATGAGCTTCTACACTTGTATATAAAAAGAAAAGAGTAGCAAACATAAACAAAGGTTCCCTAAAGGCTAAGACAGAAGTCTAACACCAAATAAGGAAATGGCAAAGACGTTCACGGAATATTTTGTGTAGTCTTCAGTGGAAAATGCAAGAATTATATAAGAACTAGTGGGGAACAAGGATCTAATGTAAGCAAGGAGCTTAAATTGATTAATAATAGTAAAGAGATAGTGCTGAAGAAATTCAAAGGAGTAAAATCCCCTGGACATAATGAACTTTACCCTTGGATTCCATAAGAGGTAACTGCATTGGTATGGTCTTCCAAATTTCCCTCAATTCTAGTTTTGCCTCAGCAGATTGGAAGGTAGCAGGTACAATATGGCTATTCAAGAAGAGAACGTATAAGGAATTACAGGCTCTACAATTCTTGCTGGCGTACATCTCCAACTTTCCATGATCAGTTGAGCTCCACAACCTTGTTATTATGAGGGCCAGACATTGCCACCAGAGGCCCCCTTATAACATTGCCGCAGGGCAACTGGGTTTCAGATGAACACAAGATTTTTGGCTGGGGGAGCAGGGAATATATTTTTTGCTGAACACTAACCCCTAAATTTCACTCTACAGAACACACTATACCAATACATAAGCTGATGGCTACAGCTGTTAGATCAAGTAATGATGCTCCAGGTGGTCTGGTGCGTACAAACTTACAAACTAAGAACAAAAGCAGACCATTTGGTCTCACCTGCTCTACCATTCAATAAGACCATGGCTAATCTTTTTTATGAGCTACATGTTCCCATTTACCCCCAATAGCCTCTGATTCCCTCATCTAACAAACTATCCATCTCCACCTTGAAATTTTTCAATGATCCTTCTCTCACTGCCTTCTGAGGCAGCGTTCCAAAGTTGCACAGAGGAAAAAAAATGTCTCCTCATATCTTTAGTCTTTGCATCCTTTCAATCAGACATTGACCTACTTATGTAAGTCCAACCATACAATCTTCTATCCCAATGTGCTGATATGTTACTCCAGGCCATAAGCAACTATTTTGTGCAATAATCTTTCAGAAGGTACTTGTCAAATGCCTCTATACATTGAAGTACATGTGCCCTGCTTTGGAAAGATGTTCAACTTGAAAGGTTCAGAAAAGATTTACAAGGATGTTGCCAGGGTTGGAAGGTTTGAGCTATAGGGAGATGCTGAATAGACTGGGGCTATTTTCCCTGGTGCGTCGGAGGCTGAGGGGTGACCGTTTAGAAGTTTATAAAATCATGATGGGCATGGATGGGGTGAATAGCCAAGGTCTTTTTCCCAGGGTAGAGGAATCCAAAACTAGAGGGCATAGGTTTAAGTTGAGGGGAGGGGAAGACTTAAAAGGGACCTGAGGGATAACTTTTTCATGCAGAGCGTGGTGCGTATATGGAATGAGTTGCCAGAGGAGGTGGTGGAGGCTGATACAATTACAACATTGAAAAGGCATCTGGATTGGTATGTGAATAGGAAGGTCTAGAGTGATATGGACCAAATGCTGGAAAATGGGATGAGATCAGTTTAGGATATCTGGTCGGCACAGATAGGTTGGACAGAAGGGTCTATTTCACTGCTGTATGGCTCTATGACTCTATGCGCCTTTATCCACAGCATGTTACCTCCTCAAAGACCTCCAATAAATTGGTTAGACGTGATTTCCCCTTTGCAAAACCATGCCAACTCTTCCTGATTACCTTTGGTTTTTCAAATGTCCTGCTATATCTCTTTAATGATTGATTCTAACTCTGACACTGTGAGAAACATTGAGTTGGCCTGTAGTCTCCTGTTTGCTGCCTCCTTCTGTTCTTGAATAGAAGAGCTATATTTGCTACTTTCCAGGTTGATAGTACCTTTCCAGAATCCAATAAATTTTGTAAAATTCACCCCAACACATCTAGACCCCTTTTCTAAGACCATAGGATGAAGTCCATCAGGACCCCTGGGCCTCCCAGCCTGTAGCTCCATTGGTTTGTTCGTTATTCCTTACCTGATATTGTAATTTCAGCAAGTACCTTGTTCCCTTCCACCGGTTGATTTACAGCTATTACTTGAATGTTCTTTACATCTTCTGTAATGATGACAGAGCAAAATATTTGTTCAGTTCATCTGTAATTTCCTTATTATGTACGATTAACTGCTTATTTTCATTCTCTTGAGGACCAACACTCACTTTGTTTTACTTTTTTATTTTAAATACCTATAAAAACTCTTAATATTCATCTTTACATCTCTAGCTGATTTCCTTTCATCGTCAAATTTCTTTCCCTTCCTGATTAATATTTTATATATTCTCTGCCATTCTCTCCTATTTTGTCCAATCATCTGAACTGCAACCCATCCTCGCACAACTTGATTTTTTTTTGAAGTTTAATGCATTTCTTAATTTTTTAGTTCACAAGGACTGGTGGACCCTTCCTTTAGAATTTTTCGTTATGCTGGAGTATTATTATTCTGAGTGTTTTGAAATATTCCCTTCAACGTCTACCAATGCTTCTCTATTGATCTGTCTTCTAGCCTAGTATCCCAGTTCATTTTAGCTAGCTCAGCTATCATGCCCAGATTGTTGCTCTTATTTAAGTTTAAGATATTAGTTTTAGAGCCATTCTCCTCCCTTTCAAGCAGGGTGTAAAATTCAATCTTATTGTGGTTACTGCTATCTAAGAGTGCCTTTGCTCTGAACTAATTCATTAATCCTGTCATATTACACAATACTATTTTTTTATAACATACTCTCCGGTAGGTTCCAAAAGCACTGCTTTAAGAAATTATCTCAAAAGCATTCTATAAACTCCTCATCCAGGCTACCATTGCAAAACTGACTGCACCATTATATGTAGAATAAAATCAACTGTGCTGTTGCCATCCTTTTATCACACAGACACCCAGTATTTATCCTTGAATACTTCATCTATACTCTGGTTACTTAAGAAGCCTGTAGGACATTTCTAAAAGTAATTTGTTTCCACTATTCCCCGTTTCCACTCAAACTCATTCACCTGGGCCAAGGTCATCTCCTAACTATTTCACTAAAAGTAAGTACTGAAGTACAGCCTTGATTAAAATTGCTAACCCCTTACCTTTGCTAACTTCCTATTTTTCTTGTTGATGCAGCTCTCCCTTTTTCTCCTGAGGCTGCAATGAAAGGACAAGTGGCAGTACCTGGATATCTGAAAACTGGAGATCGGAAGGTGAACGTTAGGGTGAGGGAAAGGGTGGTGGGATGGAAAGCAAGTCAAGCTAACTGCGACCATTACTTCATAACAAAAGCAAGGTGAAAAATGAGACCACTTTTGAGAAGAGTTACATAGCAGATTGTCATCCTTATTGGTTTTGGGTAATGCCAAATGCAATGACCTCTGCCACTGCCATCCTGTTGATGTCAATTACTATCTCCTCCAGCAGTGAGATGGTTTACCAGAACACAAAAATTTGGAGCAGTCATAGGCCATTTGGCCCCTCAAGCCTGCTCCATTAGTCAGTATAATTGTGGGTAATCTGATTTTTGCCTCAATTCTATTTTTCTGGTTGTTCTCCTTAAAACTCAGCTCTCTGTTGATCAAAAATCTAACTACCTCAGCCTTGTGTATTAAGTATTTTTAATGGCCCTGCTTTATGGAGAAGAGAATTCCACAGACTCATGACTCTCAATGAGAAAATGTTTCTCTGTATTTGTCTTATATTGGAGAACCCTAATTTTTAAACTGTGTCACTTAGTTTAAGCCTCCCCGACAAGTGAAACATCCTCTCTAAACCCATTGATTCATGTCCTCAGAGGATCTTACATATTTTATGTGATTACCCCTCATTCTTTTAATCTCAACTAAACCTGGCTAACCTTTCTTCACCAGCCAATCTCTTCATCCCTGGAATCAGTTGAGTGAATCTTCTCTGAATTACTTCAAACACCATTGCATCCTTTCTTAAGAAAGGAGAGAAACACTGTGCACAAATGCACTAAGTCCTTGCAAAACTTTAGCAACACTTCCTTACTTTAAGTGCAATTTCCCTTGCAATAAATGCCAGTATTCCATTTGCCTTCCTAATCTTTGGAAGTACCTGCACGTTATTGTTTTCATGATTCATATACCATGATACCCAGAAGACTCTGTACTGTAGAGTTCAGTGGACTTTCCATTGAAGTAGTATGCTGCCTTTCTCTTCTAAAGTTGTCAAGTTCACAATTTCCAAATAATATACGAGCCTCCAAAAGTTTGTTCAGGGTCTTGATTCCAGCTGATAGTACTACTGGACAAGTCATATCGGAATGAAACCTGGTTTGATCACAAGTTTTTTTTGGTTTTGTGAGTTAACGGGGTAGGTTAGTCACTGTGACATATTCACATGAGAATGCAAATTTTCTTTAACAATAGAACAGACGTTCATTACACAAAAGGAGAAACTAAATTACAAGTTACCAAAACGAAAATGGCACATTTGTGCTTATTCTCTGTTCCCAGTTAGCTAACCAGGCTTCTATCAATGCTACTATGTTATTTCTCTGGATGACTCAGGCAGCCTTTGTGAAATGAGCTACCTTGTGACCTGCTCCCATTTCATTCTCAGGGTTTTCCTTGAGGGTCTCCTTGGACCTTTTAGAAATCTGTGCAGCATGACCAAAGGCCAAATGGCATAGATTCAGCAGCTCAAGTCTGAACATTCCAAAGGCTCTGTTGCACTTAGCACCAACAGAGTTTACTCAACAACAATCTGTAACTACATGGCCAAGCATATCCTCCGCACTACATTACCTTGAAACCAGAGAATCATAAGTATGTAAGAAATAGGAGCATGAGTTGGGCCTTTGAAACTGCTCCATAATTCAATAAGGTCAGCATTTGAATGTGGTCTTTAGACAATATTCTGGCCTGCACCCCCACCCCCAAAAACCTTGATAAAAAAATCAGAAATCTGTCTGATTCAGCCTTCAAAATGTGTGTTGTCCCAGCATCCTAGAACTCCATCCTAAGCAGCATTGTGAGTTTATTTACAGAACATGGGCTGCAGCAGTTCAAGAAAGCAGTCCGTTACTACCTTCTCAAGGGCAGCCAGGAATGGGCAATGGAATGCTTGCTCAGTCAGTGGTGCTCATGACCCATGAATACATACAAAACAAAAAAAAAGTCTGGCACTCTCTGGGGAAGGGACTGTGATAAACAAAGACCCTCTGAGAGGAGAAAATGGTTAGCCCCTTATTTTTAAACTCTGTTTCTTCGTTCTAGATTCCTCTGAGGGGAAACAACCTCTTGGCATTGATCCCTTGTGAGACCCTCTCAGAATCTCACATTTCAACCTTGCTTCAAAGAGGACTATGGGAGAACATACTGAGAGGTAGCACAAAGCGTACCTTAAAATGAGGTACCAAACCAGTGATGATAATACTCGGGACTCCAAAGCACTGAACAGCAGAAGGGGAATGCTATAGACGGAACTAAATGTTCCTGGAACCTATGGATCAGATCAAACATCCGCAGTCCTGCTACACCTAGTCGTGAATTGGTCATGGATAGTTAAACAACAAATGGAAGGAGTTATTTTTCCAATGTTTTGGCAGGTGAAGGAGACACAGCTGAAATGCACGTTCTGTGACTTCTCTTTACATTTGCTGATTGACATGCTGTGTATGTCCAACATTTTCTGTTTTCATTTTGTAATTGAAGGTCACTTAAGTCAAACTGCCATGAAACTTGCTATTACGAGGGGGCATAGTTTTAAAGTGAGGTAGATATAGGGGAGACGTCAGAGGTAGTTTCTTTACTCAGAGAGTGGTAGGGGCGTGGAATGCATTGCCGGAGAGAGTAGTGGAGTTGGCCTCACTAGGGGCATTTAAGCAGCAATTAGATAGGCATATGGATGATAGTATAAGGTAGGGGTGGAGGTTAGATAGACCTTAGGTTCAGGATAAAAGGTCGGCACAACATCATGGACCAAAGGGCCTGTACTGTGCTGTACTGTTCTATCTTCTATGTTCTATGAGACACAATTGAATCCCAGTGAGGGATCAATGTCTTAGGAGAGGAGAAAAATTAAATTGAAAGGCAAAAGTAAATCCCAGGTTAATGTGCATCATAGGGACAATGCCATATTCCCAATTATAGTGCTAGGTCTCCAATTTGCTCTATTTGACTCCAGAACCACACACGTCTAATTACTGACAACTGCCTTCTGAGGCAGCCTAGGCATCAGAGTTGTAAAAATGTCCATGCTGTTTAAATGTCAAAGATCTTTGCAGCATACCATTAAATTTAAAGACCATCCACATATGTAATTGAACAAACAGGGTCAAAAGTGAGGTAAGGGTCAGTATCGAGCTGAAAGTAAAAGGCTTATGTCATTATGAAGGAAAGTAGAAATACAGAGGACTCACAGAGCTATAAAAAGAATGCAAAGTGGTGAGTACATGTAAGGGGCAAAAAGGGAAATGAAAATAAACATGCAAGGCTAACTGCAAATGATTTTATCAATATGTTAAGAGGAAAAGAGGGAAATGGCAGAACGGGAGTCCATTAAAGATGATAGCAAGCAAGATTGCAGTGGAAATACTGACACGACAATGTTAAGTAAGTATTTTGAATTATTTTAAACAAATATCCAGTGGCGCAAGAGAACTTTTCTTTAAATCAAGGGGAGGGACTTAGGAAATTTACCTAATGTTTGGAAAAAAGTAATTAAAAGAAGCTTTGTTATTTGATCCAAAAATAACTCAGCTCATACATTGGAGCTTTTATTTTTTTCATATTTTGACAGCTCCATTTTGGTTTATATCATTTAATTACTAGCTCTGTTTTTTACTTTGGGAAACGGTGGTTAAATTTAAATACGTCACATTATTTTTGTAACAACAACACATTTTTCTGGAGAACACAATTTATATATTTTTCTGCATATTAACCAAATAATCATATTATTGTATTCTGAATAAAGTCATAAAATGTACCTGAAATTATTTATATAAAGAAAAGGTCGAGAAGTAACATTTCCAAGTTCATAGTTTTCATATACCATAGAATCAATCATAGAATCCCTACAGTGCAGAAAGAGGCCATTCAGCCTATCAAGCACACTGACCCTCTGAAGAGCATCCCAGCCAGACCCACCCCATCCCTGTAACTCCACATGGTTTTACCATGCATAATCCACTGGATCATCCCTGTACACTACAGGGAAATTTAGCATGGCCAAAGCACCTGACTGCACATCTTTGGAATGTGGGCGGAAACCGGGGCACTTGGCAAAAATGCACACAGACGCAGGGCGAAGGTACAAACTCCACACATTCACCCAAGGCTGGAATCGAACCCAGGTTCCTGGCACTGTGCCACCCATAGATGGAGAAAAGGCAGCAGAGAAGGAAGAATATAATTTAATAGAGAGAGGGAGATCGTAGGAACTGCCGATACTGGAGAATCTGAGATAACATGGTGTAGAGCTGGATGAACACAGCAGGCCAAGCAGCATCAGAGGGGCAGGAAAGCTGAAGTTTTGGGTCTGGACCATTCTTCAGAAATGACCTGAAACGCCAGCTTTCCTGGCCCTCTGATGCTACTTGGCCTGCTGTGTCCATCCAGCTCTAAACCTTGTTATATCTAATATAATTTAATTTTTTTTTATTCATTGATGGGGTTCACTGGCAAGGTCAGCATTTATTGCCTGTATTTGTCCTCGAGAAGTTAATGTTGATTCATATTCTTGAACAGCTGCGGTATGCGTGGGGTCAGTGCACCCACAGTAGGTAGGAAGTTTCATTATTGAGGAATGACTATGTATTTCAAGTCAGTACAAGGTGTGACTTGGACAGGTTCTTACAGTCAATGGTACTGCCACGTGCCTACTGCCCTTCCTCTTCCATGAGGCAGAAGTTGCAGGTATAGAAAATGTTGTTGAAGAAGCCTTGGTAAGTTTCTGAAGTATATCTTGTAGATGTCTTGTAGACATTAACACTAAACTACTCTGTGCATTTGTGGTGAACAAAGTGAATGTTTTACATAAAGGATGGGGTGCAAGTTAGGGCAGGGGCTGTGTTCAGCTTTATTTTATGAGGTTGTTCGAGCTGCATTCATCCAGACAAAAATATTCCATTGCATTCCTGACTTGTGCCTTCTAACTCGTGGCCTGGCTTTCAAGAGTGAGGAAATGAACTACTTCTTAGAAGAATTATTTGTGAGATGTGGACATCACTGTCTAGACCAGCATTGATTATCCATTACTAATTGCCAAGCGTACAGTTAAGAGTCAACCGCATTTTCTGGAGTCAGATGTAGGCCAAACTAGTTAAGAATGGCAGATTTCTTTTCCTAAAGAATATTAGTGAAACTGGTGGGTTTTTGCATTGATCAAAAGTAGTTGCTTGATCACCATTAGGCCTGCTTTTTGATTTAGATTGTTAAAAATTGAATTCAAATTTCAGCTTCTGCCATATCCCTCGAACATTAGCCTAATGCTAGCCTATTCCAGTGATGTTAACACTGAACTACCACCACCTCTCACTGCAGGATATTCAGAGTCCATAGCCACATAATTTAATCTGGCTGGTCTAATTAAGTTCCCAAATGTCCTATGTTTTTTCACAATACATTCTCACTAGATTCTTGGCACTTTTCCAACTAGTACATACATTAATTTTATTTTAATTGAATTAACACTGTAATTTATCCATTAAATTGGTCACTTCCTCTACATTTTGACTTTCCCTTGTTCAAGATGGTCAATAACTAGGTCTTGTGACACTTGAATATGACATCACTCATTAGCTGAAGCTTAAATGTCATCCAGGTCATTTAAATTTGGCCACAAGCTTCTTAAATATCTGAAGAATTGTTCTTTATCTGGGTTTTCATAGGGCTTCTCTGGGTACGTAGTGACTGCTAAAGCTGATCTACGCCTGGAATGTTCTGCTACAAACAGCACACAATATGATTGAGTTTTGGACAAGTTGCTGGCTCAGGATTTCCTCTCTTAATGTTTTCCCTCTGCCACTTACACTTACTTTTAAAGAAGGCTGCATAGTTTTTTTTTAAATTTAGTTGCACTAGATGCAACATTCCTGGGTGAGCTTATTTGACTTTTAAAAGGCTTGGCTAAAACTGATCCAAAATTCTCTTTTATTTGTGAACAGGGAAGGAGGCAGAAAAAGAATTGCTTCAGCATCCAAATGACTTATTGCATTGATGTTTATGGGAATTCCTGAAAATATAACTTTTAACATGAGCAGGAATATTCAACATGATGTGGCTTCAAAATTAATTTAGGGATATTTGAAGTTCCTGTGAAAGAATTTATACTCAGAGCAATTATTTTTAAACGTTCTTCCAATTTGGGGCTAAAGGACCAGTAAAATGTTTGTAGAACTAGAACAATGAAATGAAATGAGCACCGGACCTTGAATACTGATAATAAATGAAGATAAGCTTGGAGAAAAATCACTATGATACATCAAACAAAGTAAACTTGTTTAATCATTTCTTTGCCAAAATACAAACAAATCTGAGGGCTGTTTAACCTTCTAATACAATTAGCTGTGTTAAACGTTAATTTGCGTGTCAGTTGTGGCTCAATTACTTGTATCTGAGTCATAAAGTTGCGAGTTCAAATCCAACTCCAGGACTTGAACACAATAATCAGGGCTGAGACTCCAGTGCATTGCAGGAGTACATTAAACTGAGGCTACATTTGCTTTTTTAGTGGACATAACATAGCCATTAAAATAAAAAGATTCAGCCTATGGGATATGTCTTGGTTATGTTGAGTTTTCTGAAGGCATTTTTGCTTCGAGCTCAGGTAAACTTTTTGGTGTATATTATCAAACATACCTCAATAACTCCCAACACTGCTCCCATGGCTGTTCTCATGTTCAATTTCCACCCCATCTTACCATGTGGCATTCCTGGAACAAAGCTCCAAAAGACTGGGTATCCCATGAGCCTGTGCTAATCTATAAAAGCCTGCTGTGCACCCAGACAAGCAATGTCAGTCTGGAGCTGCCCTGCACATTCTGGAGATTTGCCCTGGACATGGCAGACAAGGGATGCTTGTTGTGCGGGCATGAACCTAAAATTTCTGCTGGACACAGTGGTGCAGACACAGGACTTTCTTTTCACCCATGATCAGCAGTGGAGGAAAAAGCACCAGAGCCCTGTCTGAGGGTTAGTGCAGTCTAAGCTGTCAAAAGGAATACCCAGCATTCAATGACCTTCTCCATTCCGCTTGACTAAATGCCACCGTCTATTTTCCGATACATCACACTCACTCTATCACTGCTACTGCATCCACCTTCCACCAAAACTCATCCTCCACCATTCTTACTATTGCCTTTCATATCTTCCCTCACTTGGTCTCACCCACCCCAAACCCCACACTGATAACCCTGCATGCCCGCTGTGCTGCCTACTCACTTACCTGGGGCATATCCCTACCTGCACCAACAATAATAGCTATTTTCATTTCATTTATTCCTGCCTCTGTCTCATTCCAGAGGGACACAACTCCCAATAGGTCAGATAGAGTGATGCAGCTGGTGGGCTGCTCAGCATTTAGCTCCTCATCCCTTATGGGGAGAGAGTATTGACTGTAACCACCCTGTGTGGCTGACTGACCTGTCCAATTCCATGGACTGGTATCAGAGAGTGCTCTTCACTTACTGTGCTGAGCACCCTGAACCACGGCTATCTGTCTTAACTGAGGAGTGGTGACAACCACATCAAGCTTCCTGCCTTTGTGTTTGTGCTATATGGCAAAGCAAGACACAAGTAATATGAGCCTGTAGCTCTGATCGTAGGTGAAAAGTACACAATGGTGATGCAAGACAGGGATGCTGTGGGCATCCAGCTGGACTCAGAGTGAGTGCTTTTTGACTTGATTTAATTTGATTTGATTTATTATTGTCACATGTACCTCGGAACAGTGAAAAGTTCTGTTTTGCATGCAGCACAGGCAGATCACACCATACAAAGTGCATGGGGTAATAGAACAGAATGAAGAATACAATGTTACAGCTGTGGAGAAGATGCACTGAGATCAACATTAAATTAAAAATTTGAGAGGTCTATTCAGCAATCTAATAACAGGGAGGACGGAGCTGTTCTTGAATCTGTTTCTACATATACACAAACATTTATATCTTCTGCCTGATGGAAGAGGGTGGAAGAGGATGACAATGAGTGAGCATAGAGATGCAGCCTGGTCCAGCCCAGGAGTTGGATGCATGGTCCTGAGTGAAAAAAATCTCCTTGCTGTAGCATTACAATGAAAGTTGCTGGTGCAGCCTGAGGTGAAGCATTGAAGTGCAGAAGCATCCTCCAGTGGATCAGAGATGTGCCATGAGCATTCTGACAGGTTGGCACTTACTGGATGCCAATATCTATGGATATGGGGTTCATGTGGCTGGTGCCTATGGAGTGTGGTCTGAGATATTGGGGCTGGAGGTCCAACATGGAGGCTCCTTAGAGCAAGTGGTGAGCTGAAGTCACCAGCTACCCACTCAGAATTCCATCTCATGATTTCTTGATGGTGAGCTGCTTTAGCAAGTTCAGTAAAAAGAGAAGCTGAATATTAATACGGTGAGTTTACCATCAACAAAGTGTTTAACAGGCAATAATTCCCCTTTAATTGTTAACTCGCCACTGTCTAGTGAGAAACTCATCATACTCTGCAAAACAAAAATGGAATGAGATGCTCCTGACATCAGCATGAGCCTTGTTAGACTTTTCATCTAATTCTACCACAGCTATCACCATAGCCCACATCGCTCAGACTCCTGTAAGATCCTGCCCCGTTATTTTGATAAAGACCAGATAGGTTATGTTGGGTGTCCTGCCAAATTTTATCCCTCTGTAGACATCATATAAACAGGGGAGATGATGGCCTAATGGTATTATCGCTGGACTGTTAATCCAGAGACCCAGGTAAGGGTCTGGGGACCCGGGTTTGAATCCTGCCAAGGTAGATGGTGGAATTTGAAATCAATTTAAAAAAAAAAAATCTGGACTTAAGAATCAAACAATGACCATGAATCCACTGCCAGTTTTTGATAAAACCCATCTGGTTCACTAATGTCCTTTAGGGAAGGAAACTGCCATGCTTACCCGGTCTGGCCTACGTGTGACTCCAGACTCACAGCAATGTGGTTGACTCTGAACTGCCCTTTGGGCAGATAAGGATGGGTGATAAATGCCAGCCAGTGAAGCCCACATCCACTGAATGAATTAAAAATATTATCTCGTCATTACTGTTTGTAGGAATTTGTTGGAAATTCGATGCTGTGTTTTTTTACATTACAGCAGTGATTACATTTCAAAAGTATTTAATTGGCTGTAAAGAACCTTGAGACATCTGGTAGTCATGGATCTATATAAATGCAAATCTTTCTTTCTTCTTCAGGATCAAATACTTTTTTCACAACAATGTAAATGGTGTATTCCCTGCTAAAGCACTTGAACAAGAAGTTAGTGCCGTTGTGCACCCGCATTGTACTGGAATTGGAAGCAGACTAGTTTGCCCAATCTCTTGCCATCCTGCTGTCCTCTCACCATTGGCTGCTCACCTTGCTCACACAGCCTGTCTCCTTGCTGGTAGCTGCCTCCCTCTCACAACAAGGGCAGTTGCACTTTAACAAATGGAAACAAGGCAGTTCCACAGCAGCAAAACTCAACGAACAGCCCTTCAGCACTGAGCCACTGCAATGGCAAATGAGAGTCCCATCAATGATCCATAAAAGAAGCCCCACAGCACTGATCCAGAACAAGAGTAGTCATGCAGTGGCATCATAGGCACTGTGAAAACCTGGGGATGTGCATGTACCCCCCTGTGGTTGAGGTGGCAGCAAAGTCAGTCCAAACTGGTAGTGAGTTGGATCTTACAGCTGGCAGACAGATGCCCTTTCGCAACTGAGGCCAAAACCTTGCAGGTACCTGGAGGTGGCCCTCTTGGCAGCAAACCAGAGGACCAGCAAGGCCTCATTTAATCCCCTTCATGTCACTATCCTCCCTGTTCAGAGCCATGGGTGACAGGGGTCCAGCTATATTTACTGCCCCATGGAGGAGATTCTCCTCTACAATGACAAACTGATGACTGTGATTAGAGTTTAGTTTTGCTATTTACAAGCCTTCAGATGGGGCTTTCATTGTGAAATGCCTTTCCTATCCTCCACATGGAGCAGCAGGCCACTCAGTGCCCCAAGCACTCCTGTTAGTTTTTCCATCTACAAAACCAACTACATGCTTAATTAGATGGGAATGTTATGTGGCCAGCTCAGTGGATACTGAGCATCATACAATGTTGGATATCATCTAGCATGTTTTGGGGAGATCCATTGCGCCAATCTTTCCTGTTGGTATTAATCTAGGCTACTGATTCCATTGGGAAAGGATGCTCATCTTAGGCAGGGGATAGACTCAATCTGGATAAACTATAAATTGCTTTATTTGATATTATTTAATAGATATTCAATTACAACTTAGATACATGATTGTCTCATTTGAGACATCAGGCTAAAATTAAGAGTAACTTCACATTACAACTATTTAATGATTCTCACACTGCATTGGTTACAAGAACAGAACTCTTAAAAACTCTCAAAGAGAATGAACGGACTTATACAATATCTTCCCACTCAAGCTTTTTACCATCTTTAAATTCCTTATGTAATTGTTTCAAAAAAGTGAAGGAGGTTTATCACTATCCTATCTTTCCTCGCCATCCGAGTTTCTGACTTTATTAATGACTGAGGATTTGGTGGATTGAACATTTGCAGATTGAAGATGAAATGTTCAGGTACAGTTCATTGCTATTACTGAAACCTTGGTGGGTGCTTGATTTTCCGAATGCCCTTTACTGAGGATGTGTTCTAGCAGCTATGTCACGATTGAACATTTGTTTTCCTTCGAGGATCTTTAGTTTCTTCATATATGTCAAAAAAGTTCCATGTGTCAGAAGGGAGTCATATTCTTCTCCTGACACTGTATTGAGGTATGTTCACTGTGATTCTTATGTTCTTGTTTGTATGTTTTGAATAACATCATCGGGTTGTCAGGTTCCATCATAGACTGTAAAGCTGACTGTGCTGTTTTGGTCCTGCTTCTTCAAAACAGCTGAATTGACCGTATCAAGAGTTCAACTCTGATGGTTGAAATGTAAAGTTTAATGATCAGATTTTGAAGACTCATTTGGGGTTGAAAGATAATTCAATAATTCCTCCAAACCAGTTAACTAAGTGTTTATTGTCTGACCTCTCAGTTGTGAAGAGTTGTCAGACACCAACAAAATTAAACTGTGCTCTTTTCCCTTGGGCTCAGTAATCAATTTTTTGAAACCTATGAAATAATTCTCTTGTTGGGTAAAGTTACACAGATCACTGATATTTGGCTCTTGAGCTATTTGAATTCCTGCAACATATTCTGGAATATTGAGAGTGAAGCATGGTTTACTGCTCAGAAGTGAGAAGTGTGGGTTGCTAATTGTGTGCTCTTATTCCACGTAAGTCTGATTTTAAGAGTATGCTCATTCTTCTTTTATTCAGGAGCAGTGTTCTGCCTTCACTGTGCAAATCTTAGAAATTTGGGGTTTCATCTTCTCAACTAAGAATTTTTTCTGATAAAATAGTAACAATCATCCTAGTTTCAATTTTGAAATTAGACGGATTGCGATTAACCTGTGTGATGCATGTGATGGTCTAGTAGTATTATTATTGGGCTATTAATCCAGAGATCCAGGTAATGTTCTGGGGACTTGGGCTTGAATCCCGACATGGCAGATGGTGGAATTTGAATTCAATAAAAAATCTGGAATTAAGAATCTAATGATGATGAAGAAACCATTGTTGACTGTTAGGGAAAAAAACATCTGGCTCATAAATGTCCTTTAGGGAGGGAGACTGCCGTCTTTAGCTGGTCTGGCCTATGTGTGACTCTAGACTCACAGCATATAATAGGTGGAGGTTGGTTAAGAAGGCATTTAGCACATTTGTCTTCATTGCTCAGACCATTGAGTTTAGGAGTTGGGGCATCAATTTGAGGTTGTACAGGACATTGGTGAGGCCACATTTGGAGTACTGAGTACAGTTCTGGTTGCTCTGCTCTGGGAAGGATATTATTAAATTGGAGAGAGTTCAGAAAAAAAAAGGATATTGCTACAACTGAAGGGTTTGAGTTATAAGAAGAGGATGGAGCTGGAATATTTTTCACTGGAGGGGTGACCTTATAGAGGTTTATACAATCATGAGCATAGATAAGGTGAATAGCAAACCTCTTTTCCCTAGAATGGGGGAGTTCAAAATTAGGGGACATATTTTTAAGGTAAGAGGAGAAAGATTTAAAAGGGATCTGGGAGCAATTTTTTATACACAGCATATGCAATGAACTGCCAGAGAAAGTGGTAGATGCAGGTACAGTTACAACATTTAAAAGATATTTGGACAAGTACATGAATAGGAAAGGTTTAAAGGGATATGGGCCAAACACAGGCAATTGGGACTAGTTTAATTTGGGAAAATTGGTCGGCATGAACGGGTCTGTTTCCATGCTGTATGACTCTATAATGTGGTTGATTCTTAGCTGCACTCTGGGCAATTAGGGAATGGGCAATAAATGCTGGACTAGCCAGTGATGCCCACATCCCATGAATGAATACAAAATAATAGTTAAGATAATAACTGGTCACCTACTGCTCTCAAGAAATAATGAAACATGTTCTGATGAAAGTAAATTTTGGTAAACTGGATTTTCTAACAAAGATCCTCATTGTATGACTTTAAACTGTTTGTGCACATTAGAATAATTTGTCCTTTGTTTCAACAGTTGTTTTTGACTTACACATTCTCTAGAAATGTTCCACTTTCTCACAAAAATTGCATTGACATGATAAAACAGGACATAGTTTATGTTCATAGGTCTTTCCCTCTACATAACTGGGACAGTAAAGGACTCAAAAACTTTGGCTTGAACAATCTTGAGATATTTTGGTGTTTTTGCCCCTTTGAAAGTTGACCAAGTCTGATGGGCCACTTGAACTAGGTTAGCTTTCTTTCCCATCATTCTTTTGAGCTGTTTTTAAATTTCACTTTCTATCACTGTCTGGATAGCTCTTTCCAATGTGAGATCCTCTTTTGATCATAAAATATCTGAAAGAGATGTGTCAGAAACTCTGACAACGATTCTCTTTCAAATTAGTCCCAGCTGCAAATCACCATAATCACAAAATTCTGAAAGAAGTGTCAAGATAATTAATAAATTTGTCAGCAGGCTCTCTGGGAAGATAATATCATTTTGTTAAATTCAGCCCTCTCCATTATATAAATTGTACTTGACGTAAAGTAATTGTCAAATGCACTTAAGTATATTCTCAGAGATATGTCTCTTTTCTTACATTTTGTTGTTTTAAAACATGATCATCTATCTGATCTATAGAATAAATTAGTGCATTGACTTGTTCTTTGTTGGGTTTCTTGTGTAACTCTGAAGCATTCTATAAAAAATTAACAATCTCTTGCATATAGTCCAGTTCAATTGCATGATAAAAGGAATTGTGATATAACATTTGATTGGAGATGCAATCTTTCTTAATTGTCATTATTTTGACCTGCTGTTGTTTCATTTAAATGAAAACTATTGCATAAAGATCTTAACTTTCTTGTGGATACAGCTGATTTTACTGGTCAGTGCTTAAAATTATTCAATCGCTGCAATTTTATTAAATGTTGAATCTTCTTCAGCAGGTATTATAAAGACTATAATTTCTTCTTTAATTATTGGATAATGAAGGTGAATTGCTAATAATGCTTAGTCATGAAGAATTTTAACTTCAATCATATTTTCCTTTTTAGAAATTTTCCTTAATAGCTGTGGAGTTGAAAAGTTCTATATGTTTCAGAATTATCCACCTATTTATGCTGTAAAATCACTTTTAAGGATTTAAATAGCATTAAAATGCTGAAAAATTAAGAAGTAGTACATTTTAACTTTTTGTGCAAAATAAAGGAGACCCTGTTTTTTCAGCCTTCTTCTCCATGATTTTTAACCAATTTTTAGACTTTTGACCTTGTTGCTCCCTCTTTTAGCCGTTTCTGCTGCTTTACTTTTGGAAAAAAAAAATGTTTAGAACTAACATAACACGGTGTAGAGCTGGATGAACACAGCAAGCCAAGCAGCATCAGAGGAGCAGGAAAGCTGACGTTTCGGGTTGAGACCCTTCTTCAGAAAAGACATCTATGCTTTGCAAAGACATCTCTTCAATTTAATTCTGAAGAAGGGTCTCGACCCGAAACGTCAGCTTTCCTGCTCCTCTGATGCTGCTTGGCCTGCTGTGTTCATCCAGCTCTACACCGTGTTATCTCAGATTCTCCAGCATCTGCAGTTCCTACTATCTCTGTAACATGTTTAAAACTAAATTTATTTTTAGGAAACATGTTCAGCTGAAGAGCAAAAGTTTGCTTTTTTGCACAAATTACTTATTTTTAATAAACTCTTCTACGTCCAATTTTTCCACATTCATTCACTGACTGATGCTATTTTCCTGACTTTGTTGAGAAGTGTTCTTCCTAATAAAGATTTTCCTTGCTGTTTATCCCAAGTTTTAAACAACTGTGATGTTGTGTGTTTGCTTGAAATTGTATCTGAAGCCTTCTTTCAGAGCTTTTGAGTTTGTTTGGCAAGTTTGGCAAGATCGCAAGTGGAATATTAATGAGGTGAGTTGGGCTGTTAATGAGGTGATTAACAAATAATAATGAGCATCAATTGGGAAATTACTGCTGCCTCATTAGTATCTCATCACCACTTGAAAAAAAGCATAAAAGGTGCTGCAAGATGAATGGCCCTTGCCGAACAACTTGGCCAACACTGCCACACATCTCATCATAGTCCACATTACTCAGATCCCTTTCTTCACCCAACACCTATTTTGTAATCCCCTGAATTAGTTGCTGATTTGTAGGTTAATAATAATTTGTGGTGTTAACATGCTGTTAGTTTTCAATTAAAATTAGGTACAATGTGGTTTAGATTTTCTCTATACATCAACCCATCCAAACGTCTTATACATGTGATTCAGTGATGTCCTTCAGGCAAGGAAAATGGCCATCCTTCTCCAGTTTGGTATTGAGCCTACGTGCGAGTCCAAACCCAGAGAAATGTGGCTAATTCTTAACAGGCCGCTGAATGGCCTAGAGAGACATCACTTCAAGGGCAACAAGTGTTGGCCTTGCTAGTGACACCCACATCCTAGATAAGAATTATGTCAACTTCACAGGCACTTATGTCTGACCTGCTGTTATCAAAATCTTTAATAACAGTTTTCTATAAACTGTCTCAATTGCAGATTTTTATATCAGAAATGGCTGGAGTGATGAATGACTCAAAAGAAAAATGAGGCAGGGCCTGTAGTGCTATCAATGTTCCCCTTGACTAATTGCACCAGACTCCTCTGAGCAACGGCTATCCACCTTGATTTTACTGAGGTCTGCTGCGAACCATGCCAAGCTTCCTGGTTTTGTGTCTATGCTAGACAGCATGGCAAGACATCATCAATATGAGCCTGGTATCTCTGGCTGAAGGGGCAGAGTGCAAAAGGTAAGGCAAGGCAATGTAAGGCTGGGATGCTGTGAGCTTTTTAATTCCCTAAAAGAGAAACCCAGCCCTCAAACAATCAAGTGGCAATGTATTGTGGGAAGGATGAAAAGACAGAAGATTACAAGGAGAGAGAGAGGTTCTGTGGTTTGTAGGATAAGTTTTAGAAATATCATTGCATTTAAGCTAAGGAATACAACTCACTAGAGTGGCTGACAACATTGCATGCATATCGTTTTGCATCACTATGTGCGTATATACAAAATACTAAGTGACAGATCTTGTTGCACTGTATCAGAGATAGGAGGAACTGCAGATGCTGGAGAATCAGAGATAACAAGATGTAGAGCTGGATAAACACAGCAGGCCAAGCAGCATCAGAGGAGCAGGAAGGCTGACGTTTCGGGCCTAGACCCTTCTTCAGAAATTCTGAGCATCTTACTTTTACTAAAGTTGACTCAGACATCCTCATATCTGTTTGTACATTGAGAACAGACAGCTATGCATCTGCGAAGCCTCTTCTAAGGATGCCTACCTCTCCAGCATCTGCAGTTCCTACAATCTCTGAAACAATTTTAACCCCACTGCGAAGCCTCTTCTAAGGATGCCTACCCCCATTTCTGAAGAAGGGTCTAGGCCCGAAACGTCAGCCTTCCTGCTCCTCTGATGCTGCTTGGCCTGCTGTGTTCATCCAGCTCTACACCTTGTTATCTCTTGTTGCACTGTATGTTTTGCCTTGGAATTATTTGCTTTTCAGTGATTCAAACTAAGATTCACTTCACTTTCAGAGAATTGAAGAGATGTCTTTGAAAGGCATAGATGTCTGTTCTCAATGTACAAACAGATATGAGGATGTCTGAGTCAACTTTAGAAAAAGTAAGATGCTCAGAATTCTTACAGAAGGATTGACACTAATGGACTCAAGGAGATTTCCATGACACATTAATATCTAGGGGCATATTATTTGTATTCAGATGCACGTTAATTCAAATTTTATTTACATTACTTTAAGACTTGCCTCAATTTCAAATGCAAAGAACACTCAACTTTTCAGTCGGAGCTCATTTGCACAATTATTCACAGTTCGACACAGCTACTCACATGGATTTAAAGATGACACCAGCAGAAGGAGATAAAAACTCTCGTGAGTCAATTTAAAGGGATAGGGATAATTAAAGTTGTGTCGCAACGAAGAGGACAAAATTTAGAAAGTTTCTAGAGAGCATTAAAAGGCATTTACACACATTAGAAATCTTTCTTAAGGCTGTGGAGGAAAGCAATTATTGAAAGATATACATGTAGACAAATGATGGAGCTGCACAGGACCTGATGATGATTTTCAATGTTGCTTTAGTACTGCATGTGATGCTTGGGTAATGATTGTCCTCTGTACCATTCCACAGCTCTACTTCACATTGATTTCTTTTGTTGGGCTCTTTAAAACAGAATTACCACTCTCACACTGGATTGTTAAGTAGTGCAGGCTCAATTTGCTTGACAGTCTCAAACATGGTAGATGGTGGAGTTTGAAATCCATAAATAGAAGCCTAGAATTAAGGGTCTGATGATGATGAGGAAACCATTGTTGATTGTTGGAAAAGCCCATCCAATTCAGAAATGTCCTTTAGGGAAGGAAACTGGCTCTCTTACCCTGGTGAGGCCTGAACATGACTACAGACCCATAACAAAGTGTTGACTGTCAATAAACATACAGAGGTATTTAACAGTCAAACCAATAACTTGCAGTTACACAACAACAAATGTACACATCCTTAGCTGAGCATGTTGCCGCTTGGACTTCTCATAGCTGCTGGCTATGTGGTGTCATTCTTGGTTCATGAGCATACTCAGTTCTTAAAGCAGCACAACTCTTTTAAAAAAAAGGATGTTAGTCCAGAGGTCAGTACTGCAGCAACGAGGAACAATCAAGCTTCAAGCTGCATTTCATGCACATGTAAGTTTTTGGATGGCTGATTGCCACAGGCAGATAACACTTCAGTCCTCTGAGGGGAAGCAGAGGAATAGATACTGATAACACAGTGTGGAGCTGGAGGAACACAGCAAGTCAGGCAGCATCAGAGGGACAGAAAAGCTGACGTTTCGGGTCAGGACCCAACTTCAGAAATGGGGGAGGGGAAAGGGAGCTCCGAAATAAAATAGAGGAGGGGTGGAGCTGGGGAAGGTAGGTAGGTGGGATGGCGATAGGTGAGTGCAGGTAGGCAGTGGTGGGGATTGGTCAGTGAGGTGGGAGGAGCGGATAGGTGGGAGAGAAGACGGACAGGTCAAGGACGCAGGGATGAGAGGGAGCGTTGGTCATGAGGTAAGGCCAGGGGAGGGGAGATTTTGAAACGAGCAAAGTCCACATTGAGACCATTGGGTTGTAGGCTCCCAAGGCAGAATATGATGTGCTGCTCCTCCAGTTTCCAGGTGGCGTCGTTGTGACACTGGAGGAGGCCCAGGATGGACATGTCACCTAGGGAG
Organism: Rhincodon typus; assembly: GCF_021869965.1. NCBI lineage: Eukaryota > Metazoa > Chordata > Chondrichthyes > Orectolobiformes > Rhincodontidae > Rhincodon > Rhincodon typus. The sequence continues at coordinate 48,707,008 of NC_063345.1, forward strand.
TGGGAGGAGGAGTAGAAGTGGTTCACGACTGGAAGGTGTTGTTTGTCGCGAACAGAGCACAGATGCTTTACAAAGCGGTCTCCGAGCCTCCACTTGGTCTCACCGAGTTAGAGGAGGCCACATCGGGAGCAGCAGATGCAGTAGACCACATAGATACTGCCTGTGTTTGTGGGTTCATGCTATTCATATGACTTGGATGTGCTCTGTTATGCCCTGCAGAATCTGGTTGGAAATTCAACCTCAGCAGAACTAATGGAGGAGAAATTGGATATACAGATGGTCCCTGATTTACGAACATTTGACTTATGAACAAGATTATGAATGATTAATGTTAATTTTAAAGATCCACATGCAAACATTTCTCACACCTATGAACAGCTATTTTATATCATATTGTATCATGTATCAACTTGCGTAAAAATTGACTTACAACATACTGAGAATGGAACTCATTCATAATCTGGAGACTGACTGCAACTACTTGATAAGTAAACTACATTTACTTATCTCTGTTTAGAACACAACTGGCAACATATTGTAATTGTGCTGCTGGCTCTTTTAAATGATTTTTGTGCACACCCAACTTTACCCTTGCTGTTGGCTGCACACATCAACATTTGATCCCAAACTATCAAGTGTGAAGCATTACTTAAAGTGAGGGGATGCAATAGCTTCGTAGTATTATCAGTAATTGGTAAATCAGTAAACCAGCCAATAATCTGGGGATCTGGGTTTGAATCCCATCATTGTAGATAGTGGAGTTTGAAATCAATTTAAAAAAAAGCCTGGAATTAAGAGTCTAATTATGATGAGGAAACCATTGTTGATTGTTGGACAAACCCATCTGGTTCACTAATGTCCTTTGGGTAAGGAAAACAGCTGGTCTAAAAATGACTCCAGACCAGTAGCAACGTGCTGACTCTTGACAGCCCTGCGGGTAATAAATGCTGGCCCCTCGCCAGTGATACCCATATCCCATGAATAAATATTATAAAAGCATCCTGCTACTTTTAAAGGGGAAGTGCTTTGTAGCTGCAACACATGGTTGTCAAAATGGAATCAGTGCCGTTGTACTTTGTGTTATAAATGAGATTATGCACCAAGGTTTCCAGACAATGCACTAGAGGCCTTGATGGAAGAGTTGGAATGATATCCTGTTTCCACAGTGGTTGCAGAAGGCTCTCCAGACATGTGTTCAGGAGGCAGCAAGAACACGTAGTGGTGGAGAGCAATGTTAGGAGTTTTGTTCGAGGAATATGGAGTGCAGGAAGCAGTTAACTAATTGGACAAATTATGAAGGGCAGTGAGTTCACATTCAAACAGTATATTCTATTAATGACATCATTAGCCTCATGCACAATGCAATTCATTATACCTCGATCACCCAATGACCAGCCGTCTCTAGAAACCATGGCTCATTCCTAATACCTCATCTTCATGCAATTTTGCAAACCAAACAACTCAAAGATGAAATTCATGATAGTAATTTAACCATGACAGCAATATCACTCAAAAGTATCGCCCATCACCCAATATCACATCCTTTTGTCTTTCAGGAGATGCTGGCACAAAACAGGAGAAAACAACAAAAACAGCAGCAACAAACTAACGGAGGATAAATATATCTTCAGGTACACAGAGGCCGTAATGGGGAGGAGCATTGCTGAGTGTGTCATCATTGGTGGCTTAGAAATAATGTTAGAAGGATTCAATTCTGTTATGGTGATGAGTCAGACACCAAAGTATTATGGTCATTTTGACATGGACTTCTAAAATATGCGTTTTTTAAAAAAAGAGGAACGCTACAAAAGCAATAACTACAGTTGGGTTAAAAAAAACTTATGCGTAGTACAGATGGGATGTATCACGTGAAAGTGTTAAGAAATTTCAAACAGACTGAACTGCAGTTTCTTGTGACTACACAAGTAACAAGGAGCTGATGAGCTCCTGGTCAACAGCAAGCCACCTCCTGTGGATTGCATTTTAGATACAGTTGGCACATTTTGTGGTTTTTCATCAGAAGACGGGGTTGACAAGGACAGGGTTTCAATTCCACTGAAATTGACTGGTGTGACTGAACACCGATTCGGTGTAGCATCCTTGGTTTTAGCGGTACCAAGAACACAGTTGAAGAACTATTCCCTGGTCACCCATGTGTCCCAAGTAAATACCCTCTCTCTAAGTGCTGCAAACTAGTTAAAAACAGAAAGCAGGAAAAAAAAAGGAACTTCCATCAGGCTACACAACCAGAATCTCAAAAAAAAAGTAAACTTTCAACAATTTGCTTTACACAAACAATTCAGAGAATGGTGTATATATTTGGGTTTAACGATTTGGGATATCTTGTCTGGAACCATAACAAATTGGGGAACCTCACCTGAAGACAGATCACAAAACTTCTGAAATTCTTCTCTTCAGTTATCATATGCCATTAGTTTTCTCTTTGTCATTTCAGATACTTAAGAACTGGAGCCTTCCCAGACAGTGGCGCCATGAAAGAAGAGAGTGAATATGAAGAGGCACCATCACTTGATGTTATAACTGCATGAATTATAGCACTGACAGTTTAGGCAGCCACAAAAAAAATGGCATGCAAGAAGAGACAAAGTAGATATTAATCTCCCTGAAATGGGCAGATCTTTAAAGTAGTGATTTTGTTTCTGTTGCAAGCAGCTCTGGGCCTAGAAGGTCCAACTTTAGACTGCATCAGGGCCTGGGCTGCATCAGACAGGAATTATCAGTGCTATAGTGAAGTGATGGGTTGAGGGAAGACAGCAGGTTTGAACTCCATAGATCATGTCTCTTCCCCTGGGGCAGTACTTCAAATATCCTTCTGGTCTATTGGAAAACAGATTGATGGACTGTTGTGACACACTGAAAGATCTTTTGAATACCGGTATCCAGGGTGATGATGGTTGCAGATCCATTGCAGCACCCAGGAAATTGCTTGTGTCATAATGGTAGCTGAGACAGCAACCACTGGATATTGGATCATGATGTGTTTCACAGGTTTACTGATGGAGTTGGCCACTTGTTCCATTTTTGAAAGGAAGGGCCTTTCCATGTTTCTGGCAGGCTCTCCAATGAAAAACAATAACTTGCATTTATACAGTGCCACTAAAAACTTACTTCCTGATTTACTTAATTTCCTTTCTCCATTCAGTCTTGGTTGTAGACTACACCATGGGCCAGGGGCCTTCATGGTTTTTTTTATAACGTAAACAACACAACGTTATGAAACAAGGAAAGGGGAGCCAGACACATTGTTGAAAATAAAGTTTAATTCTTCACTGCAATTTTGTTGTCCACTCAAAACATAGAATCTTGATGTTTTTAGTATCATATCACAGTTCTGGCCTCTCAGCTGATTAACATCGATCCACATCCATTTATGTTCACAAGCATGTGCCGTGGTTTCTTCTGTTATTCATGTAAATATCAGAGAAGACCACCTTAACAACTGACAAAGCAGATATGTAGTAACAATCGCTCCAGGTTTGGCACATCAATCTCTCCCCTGCGATTAGAAGTAATATTTTGACTACTGTATGGTCTCTGCCTTGCCAATAATCACAAACTTATTCATCTATTCTTGACCTTTGCACTGAAAAAACTGAGCATTAAGAGACTGAGAATACTCCCTTTTCACAATGTGGTAACATTGTTTTTATAGATATTCTTATTTGTGGGCACTTTTATGAGTTTCATTATAGTTTTAAAGCTCTGACAATTGTTCTGTTTCTTTTTTGGTGTGCAAATATAACTAGTGTGTGATGTATAACCCCCTGCCATTCATAACTGGCAAACAATTCTATATTTCATTATCAGATTTCCAAGATTATGTCTGGTAATAAAATTGTAAATCTGTTGTTCCTTCAATCAGACTTTGCAGATGATACAAAGACACTATCTGATTTTGTAGCAAACAGTTTGTAGTAGCACATATTTCTTTCTGAATCCCTTCTGAATGAACACATCTTGAACCACTCTCTGCTGATTTTCTTTTACTTCCTAAATTTATAGGTATTGTTCACTTCTTTTGCAGCCAAACATTTTGCTCATAATACAATTCTATCATGAAAATAGGGGAAGAAAACAGTTTTGGAAAAAAAAAGCAATTAAAAATTTAGCAAATTACATTACAACACACCAAGAATATTTATTTATTTTCTGTCTTTATCAATCATAATTGATTAGATTAGGAACTGGGCGACAGAGCAAACCTCAGTTGATAATCTGATTCTGTTGTTATTAAAAACAAGTAATGAATGAAATGCGATTGTAAAGTTTCAGATAATGTTGAAGTGTGACTTCAAACTTTGTGTAGAAGGATGCTGTCTTCTTTCCGTGGAATATATCTTGCAATTGTACAAATGAAACCATCACTACTCCACCAAACAATCAGGCAGAGTGTTAAGTACAGTCATAGCAATATCCACTCCTGCCTTCACTATTAGCAATCCATACAGTGGCATTCAACTCTTTCATTGGGTTTGGAATATTCTCCAGCTAAATAGTGACATGTAATTATCCATTTTCAATACTAACCTGTGATAACTTTAGGATATCTGTGCAGGCCTAACATGAGTTGGATGCAGAGTTAAGCCATTCTTCCCAGCATGAACAAGATGACTTAATGACATCCATGAAAGAATGGCCTTGAATTCTGTTTGTTCACATTTGCAGAATGAGGTAGATCATCCACCCAAGTATGGTGAGTTGGGAGACCCAGCTATTCATTATACCCACTCTTCATTCTTCCCCACTCACTGGAACCATGATGTGTAATTATTTTAGTTTGTGACTCTGCCATTTACACCATGTTTGTGTCAGTGTCTCAGGTGGGAGAGGAGAGGGAAAATTCCTGTGTGAGTGGGTATAGCTTTGGGAATAGATTAAACAAACTGAGAATCATAATTCTTCGATGACCTTGTTGGATAATTGTTAAGAAGTTGCTTGTGCATTTTACATTCTAAATGGTGTAATTTAACACTGATAAGGTCCATCGGTGTTCCAGCCAAAGAAATATCAGCCTTTGTATCAGACAATGTAACATGCCGTTATCCTTTTAACAAGCCAATTTTTGTAACCAGCCATGCTTGTCTAATCCTCTCAATACAATTCTCCAATCATGGAATTGCTGCCTTTGTCACCATGTCCACTTTGTAATGAATGATACATATCTGTTCTGATCGGTCTGATTTTGGTAGCATTCAGTCTGATTACTGGAGGGTCCAGTTTTATTTTTAACTTTTGATTCATTCTGGAATCATTCTGACCTTTTTTATTTCACTCCTTATTTCTTTCTCCGCAGTAAATGTACTTCAGTTCACATTAAATTTCCTTGTTATAGTATTGCTTTACCATATTAACCTGACACACTCGCTAATTTTTCGTCCTGTGTGGAGTACTTGCTCTGTGATTCACATCATTCAGTTTCTTATTGATTTTACAAGATTATGTCCAGCAACAAAGTTCTGGGCTTTGGTTTTTTTATCTGCTCGAATTATTATTCTTTATCGAGAACATTTCAAGTGCTTTTAAATTTCCCACGGTAGAAGAGGAACCAGCAGATTAATGAGGTGAGATTCCCTATTAATGAAGCAAACAATAATCTCCTTCAATAGCCAGCCCAGTGCTCCCTCATGAGAATCTTGTCTTGACACAGGAACTCTGTTGGAAACTGCAAATTATTGCTCCCAACTTTGAGAAAGGCCTTGTTGGACACCTCCTGGATTTCCTGCCATAGCCCATTTCATTCAGGGCCATATAGGATTGTATCTCTTATTGTTTTACTTCCTTGTTCAGAAGAATGATGAAATAATGTGTTCAGAACGTCCAGTAGTCATGAGCCATCTACTCCTTCCATAGAAACACAGAAAAGCTATAGCACATACAGAGGCCATTCAGCTCCTCAGATCTTCATTGCCTGAATAAAGTAACTGCCTATTCTAATCCCACTTTCCAGCACCAGGTCCACAGTCATGCAGGTTACAGTGATTCAGGTGCAGATCCAGATCCCTTAGAAATGAGTTGGGATTTTTACATCATCTAACAAACTAAGCAGTGAATTGCAGAAACACACAGTCCTCGGCATGAATAAAGTTTTTCCTCAAGTCCCCTCTAATCCCCCTACCAGCCATCTTAAATCTATGCTCCATGGTATTTAATCTCTCGGTTAGGGGAAATAAGTCTTCCTTGTGCATTTAATCCAAGCACCTCATTATTTTTACACACCAATAAAATCATTCCTTATCCATTTCTGTTTTCAGGCAAACAACCCTAGACATTCCTCATAGCTGCAATTCAAGTCCTGGCACCAGTCTTCTAAGTCTCCTCTGTACTCTCCTTAGAACAATTTATCCTGTGATGTGTTATCCCAAACTTTTCCCACTGTCGCCTAAGCGGGTCTTGTATAGTTTCAGCAGTACATCTACTGCCACTAGTAGAATATGAGTGCACACATTCCAACTGTACAACTTCTACAGTTTTGCTACCACTTTCCTACCAATTACACAGTTTTCTGAAGATTGTTCAGGTGTTCCTATTACTGCATCTTCCCAGCTCTTTTTACACTTGAGGTGAAATAATTTTCAGCTTTATTTTCTGTAAATTTAGGCAGTAAATACAGATTTCTCGTTAAATCAAATCCATCATTGGAATCAGAACCATTCTCACAGCCATTACCTTTTCTTGCTTCCTTTACTGTAAGCTTATTGTCCTATTGTCTGCGTTCTCTCTTTCTGAAGATCGATATTTTTCAATTCCATTTCTTTCCATTTCAACTCCATCACTTTCCATTCTCTTTGTTTGTTTTTCTCTTCACTTTTCATTTTCTTTTGTTACTCTTTCTCTGCACAGTCTAATTCAAGCTGTCATATTTCCAGTTCTCTTTTCCTTTCTCTTTTTAAAATCTCGCTTTTCTTTTTTTCCATATCTTCCCTTCTCATTTCTCTTTCACTGTCTTTTCCTCTAATTCTTCTAGTTTTTCTTCTGTTCTCAAAGTCAAGTATTTTCATTTCTAATTGAATCTTCATGAATTCAAGTTTCCCTCCTCGTAATTTAAAATTATCCACTAACTGTCCCAGTGTAGCTTCAGTGAGTGATTTCAAATAATTCTCTGTGAAATTTTTGATTTTTTGGTTTTGATTTTTATTGTCACTTGTACTCAAGTACAAAAGTACAGGAGTACAGTGAAAAGTGTATAATGTCATTACATAAGGTGCCATCTTAGGTACAAGTACCTGGGTATAGAATCTTAAGAACAAAGTAGAAAGAAAGAACAAAGTTAAAAGTTAAACACTGCAATGATTATAGGAAAGCGTAAACATACAAAATAAGGTTAAAAGTTACACATTGCAGACCTCCTCAGTTTTAAGTAGGAAAAAAAGAAATAAAGCTTATAGTTCAAACATTACAGCCTTTCTTAAGTGCTTAGCCATGGTGGGACCGCACTTTGAGGAATTACTTCGAGACCGGAAGTCCATGCTGAGGCCACACCAGGCCGAGAGACTGCCACGTACCGCTGAAAGACAACCACGTTGGGCCGAAAGACCACCAGGCTACTCCCAGATAAGCCTTAGCAATAGTAGATGCTATTTCTAAAGTTCAATTGTCTATTATACTTCACAACAACACTCCCATTTTTATGTATACATTTACTCATTTCCTTGAATATTCCTTTTACATTCAATGAATTCCAACCCTGCCAAGAACTGCTTTGATCATACTGTTATGATGGCAATACATGACAAGTCAGATTCCAGATGAAACCTGGCTTGATAGAACGTAAGCTTTACGTTTGCTCTTTGGTTACCATGGTAGTTAGTCACTGATCATATTTACACAATGTTGCCAATGTACTTTTAACAAAAGACTGAAAGATTAATTGCACAAAAAAAAAGCTTTTAAGACAATTTGGAAAGATTTTATCGTAAGAAAGCACGAAGAAACTCTTTTCCCCAGCAATATTCTTTACAGATGCTCAAACCCAATGAAGTGTCACTCCTATCTTCTCTTTAAAATTTCTTACCCAACTGACAAGTTTGTGAGCATTTCCTTTCAGTGACTTTCTGCACATTCAGCTGACATGAGTCTCTCCATCGCTCCAAAAGATACAAAGACACAAGGTAACTCAGCAACTTTTCTCACTGAACACCAAGCTAAAACTCAGGGCTTTTCCCATCTTGTCTATTTGGACTGCTAGATAACAAAGACTTATTTCCAGCTCTAATGGCTGAAAGACTGCCAAAATTAAAACTTCCTTCTGTTAGTATGAAAGTTGTTTTCTTTTGAACTGATGTTGCTTGGGGACCAGATTCTCTTTCAGTTGGTCATTAGACATCAGCATCATACACATTTCAGCAAATATATCTCACTAGGTAGCTTATCTTGTCAATTCCCTTAATTTGCATGCTTTCTTGGAAATGCAGCTTTGAACTTGTTCAAAATGACTTTCTGACTTTTTAATAAAAGCAAGTCATCTTTAAGAACTAAAACCAAAATCCAATTTACCTCTAATGTTAAATCCAAGTTCCCAAATGACGATACATCCCAAAACTTCATCAAAACAATCGATAAAAAAAATTATTGGCACATCTGAAGTATGTACACATTTGTGTCCCCATTGCCATCCATGTGCTATAGATACATCCACAACACCATTAATGTGATAGTGCAGTATTGGTAGAGGGAGTGAATGTTTGTGAATGTGGTGCCAATCAAGAAGGCTGCTCTGTCCTAGATGGCATCAACCTTCTTGAGTTTTGTTGAGCTCCATTCATCCAGGTGCCTGGGATGTATTCCAGCACAGTCCACACTTGACCTCCAACAACCTTAACCATCTTTCTTTGTGCTAGGTATGACTCCATCTGGCAAAGAGCTTGGCTCCCAATTCAGATTGTCTCCAGTTTTGCTCAACTTCCATGGCGTTACACTCAGTCAAATGCAGTTTTGATATCAAAAGCAGTCACCCTCACCTCTGGAATTCAGCTCGTCTTTCCATGTTTGAATCCAGGCTGTAATGAGGTCAGGAGCTGAGTGGCCCTGGCATGACCCAAACTGGGTATCACTGAGCAAGTTATTGCTGAGCAGGTGCTGCTTGATAGCACTGTTGATATCATCTTCTATCAATTTATTGATGATTGAGACTGATGGGGAAGTCATTGGTCAGGTTGAATTTTAACTGATTCTTTTTTTAATAGGGCATAACTGGGAAATTTGCCACATTGTCAGGTAGATGCCAGTGTTGTAACCATACTGGAAGAGCTTGCTTAGTGGTTCAACAAGTTATGGAGGCCAAGTCTTCAGTACTATTGCCGGAATGTTGTCAGGCCTCATAACCTTTCCAGTATCCAGTGCCTTCAAACTATTTCTTGATATCACATGGGGTGAATCAAATAGCACTGTACAAAGTCACGATGGATCATCTACTCGGCACAACTAGCTGAAGATTGCTGTTCACGCCTTAGCTGTACCTTTTGCGCTGACGTGCTGGGAGCCCCTATCATTGAGGATTGGGATATTAATGGAGCCTCCTCCTCCAATGAGATGTTTAAATGTCCACTACCGCTCATGACTGGATGTGGCAGGACTGCACAGCTTAGGTCTCCTCCTTTGGTTGTGGAAATCCAGCAACCAAATCCAGCAACCTTCAAGATTGAGTCAGCTTAATCAATACTTGTGCTGCTGAGGCACTCTTGTTTGTGAGCATCAAAGTTCCCCACCCAGAGTACATTTGCTGCCCTCAGTACTTCCTCCAATTGCTGTTCCTCCAATATGGAGGACTACATGTTCATCAGCTGAAGGCCAGCTCTATGTTGTAATCAGCAGGAGGTTTCCTTGCCTGTGTTTGACTTCATGCCATGAGACGTCATGGAGTCCAAATTCAATATTGACTACTCCTAGGGCATGTCCTCCCGACTGTCTACCACTGTGCACCACTTTTGCTGAGTCTCTCCTGCCAGTAGGATAGGACATATCCAGGAATGACGATGGTGGTGTCTAGGACATTGCATATAAGGTAGGATTCTGGAAGTATGATTATGTCAGGCTGTTGCTTGTTTGATTCATCAGGCAGCTCTGCCAATGCAGTCTATTAAGTTTGATCTTGACCTTTCTTGTTCAGTGGGAATAAGGCAGTTAGGTGTTTCAAGTGGCTGCTAGGAATTACTTGGTGAGTTTGGGTGCCTGATCGATTCACACTCAAAAGAAATTTGTTCTGACCAAATCCTGGTCAAAAGCAGGTGGCACCTTCATCAATATTTAAAGATTCAAATCCAATGACAAAATTCAACACCATATAGTTTTAAGTGTGAATGGCACCTGGATGGCAAGTGCCAACCAGGTTCCATAAGAGGTCCAGGCAAGTTTAATTTTATTTTCATGATTTATTTGAAAGTGAGGAGGAGGAGGACGAGGAGTAACTCTCCTAAACCCAAAAGGAAATATTAAGCCCTCTCTGCTCTGGAACTTCCCTTCTTCCTGGTTAATGTTGATTATACTCCAAATCCACATTCCCTCAGCACTTATATGAAAAGACTGTTCCCATGATAGCAGTACTCTGCAGCTCCAAATGCTACTCTGACACTCATTGACCATTAATATGCTGAGTTCACATGGGAGCCTGCAATCAAATATGGTATTGAGGTGAGGGTGATCCAGGCTTTAGGCCAACAACATTTTGTGTGTTTTTTTCCCCACCTTGCACTCCCACCATGAGTTACAATCTGGGTATTGACTTGTCTGTACAATTGTTTAACTGCTTTAATGAGAGATAATTTCTGCCCAATGCTGATACAATTTCTTTTTCCTTTTTGTTCACTACTCTTTCTTTCATCTCATATTTGCTCCCAATGTTTTGCCATTGTCCAATCTCATTCACCCCAACCTCTCTAATTTCCACCCTACCGTATGCACATTTCATTTCACTAACATGGATTCTGCTCTTCTGTTACACCAACACAGAAGATCCCTAAAAATTTCAATGCTTTTATCCAATAGATTCCTCTGTTCAACTTATCATTTCTGAATCCTGATCATCAAACAAATAAAGCCACATTTTAAAAATGTGGAATGTACCAAAACAATGCAACAGCTTTTGTGTCTATTTTTTTCTCCCTTTCCTTTGCATCGCTTGTCCCTATCCAAAGATTTGAGCAATACTGAAAAAAAAAATAAACAAATTGCCAAAACTTGATCTGTGCCACTGATGAAGTAGGGACACACTATATGGGAATTTAATCATTCAAATATTACCATATTGTTGCTTAAAACAGTGGGAATAACTCTATCTTCAAGTAATTTACAGAATCCCGTGTGTCGCATCCGGACTTGTATAGTTATTCACGAATTCACTGGTGAGTAACTACGGTAATGTTAGCTCACTTTTTTTGCATGAGCAAGTAAGAGAATCCATTTCAGAAATGTATATTTTCTTGTAACTTTTTCATTTGAGACCCAGTTGAGTACAACAAGCCCAATCTTTCACATTCTTTGGAAAGCAATGTTTGAAGCTGCTTCTTGGATTTTATCCTTGAAAAAGAACTGAGGCTATCAAACAGATTACCCACGTCTATAAAGATCTGAACAGAGAAAATCGAGAAACAACTGTCAGTTAATTATTTTGTTTGTGGATATTGTCAATGGAATTAAAGACTGGACTTTTCAAAGAGATTTCTAATTTAAGGTTTTTTTTTGAAAAAGACCCTGGATTACAAGACTTTTCACATGTTCACTTGAATTATTTATAGAGGAAAGGTTACTTCATTTAACACACTGAAAAATCAATGTGAAAAGTGCCTTCTTTCAGACATTACATTTGTTTTCCTGTCTAAGGGGCATGGTTCCTTGCTGCAAGTTGCACAGAGTTAGTCACAAAGGATGCACACAGAGAACTCCACTCCTGGGTGGCTAATTCCTTTATTCAAGAAAAGTGGAGACCTGACCATCTACTCACACAGAACATTAGAATGATTCACTCAAAGCTTTTAAATGTTCTTGGACAATCCAACACAAACTGGGCTCATTGAAATTTTGGCTATTACTGGATAATGCAGCCAAAGAATTATGGGTTTGTGAGATCTTCTGCCCTTATTTTAATGGAAGTTAGATGGAGACCTGACTCTCAAGTGCCAATCCGCTTTCAACATAATTCTGAAAACACTACATTTTTATTAAAAATTACAATAGAACTGCACATTTGAAAAGAATCGTTTTGCTTCATTTAGCTTTAATGATACCAGACATGAATATTAACATTTCTAACATATTTTATGACATACATAAAATAGTTTTATTAAGAAGCACCAAATTTTCAAAGAATAATTACTGGTTTATTATTTTGTTTACTTGAGATAAGATTCTCAAAAGATCACAGCAAATGTTAAAAGTTAAAATGATATATTTGCATATTGTGAGTTAATAATAACAGCTGACCTGCATGTACAACAATGCTAAAAGACATTCTTGGTTTTCTAGTTCAGGCCTTTAAAACTTTGTGTGACAACTTCATGTAAACATCTTCTCCATATGCACAAATAGTCTCCCTTTGTATCAATCTGAAATTTATGTTGTCACTTTTACATTTCCTTGAAAATTCAGACTGGAAACTAATCAGTAGGGGGTGCTACAAACCAATGAGCTGCATGTCAGTTAGCCATTGCCTTAAGGTATCCTTTCCATTCACAGTACAGACAGCAGATGGCCTTCTCCCTGAGGAATCCAAGTTATTACACAAGTGATGCAGGTTAAACTCATTTCTCTTGTAATCTCAATTTTCAATCATAACACAAGCAGTGAATTTTTCACATTTCTCATTTTTATATATACATTTTCACTGTCAATACATAACTAAAATGAGTTCAGCAAGGTCACACAGCCTATGGAATTAATACTGTTCTATGATTATTATTACATAAGTATATTTCTAACTAATTGCACCTTATCATCTGAAATCTTTGCTCATTTTTAATTAATGTATCTTCATTAAATAAACACAGTTTCACCGCTCTGGATTGGTATATTTTAAGTGTGCTATCATTCCATTGCTGTGAAATATGGTTCCTGAAGTGTAATATTGAAATTAATTCCACTATACCAACAACAGGGATTATCACGCATTGTTGTGTTGTCAAACAAACATACTGATTATACCAATGGGACAAATCATTAAAGCAATACAATATTGGATGCTGTTCCAGGAATGTTGTTTATCACTTGCTCACAACACAGAAATTGGTGGAAAGGCAAGTGGCAAGGGGATATTACAGAGAGAAATTGATATGTTAAGTAAGTGTGCAACAAATTGGCAAATGGAATATGATGTGGGAAAATGTTAAATTTTTCATTTTGGAAGGAAAACAAAAGAACAAGGAATATTAATTAAATGGAAAGAAAAGCTGCAGAAAGCTGCAACACAAAGGGACTTGGGGACACCTGTGCATGAGACACAGAAAGCTATCACAGATGTGCAGCAGGTAATCAGGAGGCTAATGGAAAGCTGGCCCTTATTTCCAGGTCTTGGAGTAGAAGAGTAGGGAAGTCTTACTGCAACTGGATGAGGTGCTGGTGAGATCACATCTGGAGGAGTGTGAAAAAAAAAGAACTGTGGATGCTGGATATCTCAAACAAAAACAGAAATAGACGGAGAAACCCAGCAAGTTTGGCAGCATCCGAGGAGAGAAAGCAGAGTTAATGTTTTACGTCCAGTGACCCACCTTTAAAACTTTTGGAATACTGTGAGCAGTTTTGGTTCCCCTATGTAAGGGACAGATATCATTTCATTGGAGGCAGTTCAGATCAGGTTCATTTAGATGATCCCTGGTATGGAGGGATTGTCCTATGAGTAAAAGTTTCACAAGTTGAGAGTCTACTCACTGGAGTTTGGAAAAATGAGAGATGATCTTATTGAAACATATAGAATTCTTCAGAGGCTTGACAGGATAAATACTGAGAGGATGTTTCCCTGCATGGAAGAGTCTCAGAACCAGAGGGTGTAGTCTCAGAATAAAGGAGTGCCAATTTAAGACTGAGATAAGAAGGAATTCGGAGTTAACGCTTCGAGTCCAGTGACCCTCCCTCAGAGCCTTCACTGGACTTGAAACGTTAATTCTAATCTCTCTTTACAGATCCTGCCAGACCTGCTGAGCTTTTCCAGCAATTTCTGTTTTTGTTCCTGATTTACAGCGTCTGCAGTTCTTTCGGTTTTTATGAGGAGGAATTTCTTCTTTCAGAGAGTTGTGAGTCTTTGGAATTCCTTGCCACGGGGAATTGGGGGAACAAAGTCCTTGTGTATATTTAAAGTTAAGGTAGATAGATTCAGTACACAGTAGTGGAATCAAGGGTTACAGGGAAATGATAGGAAAGTGGGAGTGAGGAATGTTGCATCCGCCATGATCCTATTGAATGGTGGAATAGACTTGAGGGGCAGAATGACCTACTCCTGTTCCTATTTTTTATGGTCACATGAATCTGGAATGAAATGAGTTGGATTGACACATTAGATGGAATTGAGTCATAGAGATATACAACAGGCAAACAGACCCCTTGGCCCAACTTGTCCATGCCGACCAGGTTTCCTGAACTGAATTAGTCCCATTTGCCTACGTTTGGCCCATATCCCGCTAAACCTTTCTGATTTATGTACCTGTCTAAATGTCTTGTAAATTGTACCCGCCTCTACCACCTCCTATGGCAGCTCGTTCCATATACGCACCACCCTCTGTGTGAAAATGTTGCCCCTCAAATCTTCCTTAAATCTTTCCCCTCTCACTTTAAACATATGTCCTCTAGTTTTGGACTCCCCTACCCTAGGGAAAAGGCCTTGGCTGTATGCCTCATCTATGCCCCTGATGATTTTATAAACCGCAAGAAGGTCATCCCTCAGCCTCCTACACTCCAGGGAAAGAAGTCCCAGCCTAACTAACTTCTTATAACTCAAACCCTCCAGTCTTGGTAACATCCTTGTAAATCTTTTTTGCACCCTTTCCAGTTTAATAACATCCTTCTTATAACAGGATGACCAGAATTGTACGCAGTACTCCAAATGCGGCCCCACCAATGTTTTGTACAGCTCTAACATGATGTTCCAACTCCCGTACTCAGTGCTCTGACTGATAAAGCCAAGCATGCCACTGAAAATACTTTTTTAACTGGGGTCAAACTAGGTCCTATCTAGAGTGATCTTTGGGCCCCACCCACTTGAGGGGTGTTTGCAGAACCAGCCAGATTCAATCACTGGGAGCCCTATCAAATTAGGGCCAGTGGACAGCTTCCCTCTGATTGGGCATGCAATTTTGACCAGTTCGCAGCCTCACTGGAAGAGTGTGTGCTACTCAGTGGCAAGGAGAGTGACACCTTGGAGGGTTACAACAAAATCAAAGATGGCTGAAACCAGTAGATTTTTGGATTGGAGGAGAGACCGTTTAGGTCAATTCATTTGGGCCATGGGCCCGTTCCTATCTGCAACCCTGTCATTGGGATATCAAGACTCCAGCTCCAATACTGCCCTGAATTGCTGCTGGGATACTGTCTCGACTGAGCTGCTGGCCTTGACTTTCTGGGGAGATCATGTCAAAACATGGATGATCCTGTCAAACTCATTCCTATCCTCTTAATTATCCATATAATGGCCAGTACAAAGGGAGCACTTGCTTGTTTTCCTGACTCTGGCAGGATAAACCAGATATAGAAATGCATCTGACCACATTACAACCTTAAAAACCGAAAGAACTGCGGATGCTGTAAATCAGGAACAAAAACAAATTTGCTGGAAAAGCTCAGCAGGTCTGGTAGCATCTGTGAAGGAAAAAACAGAGTTAACGTTTCAGGTCCGGTGACCCTTCCTCACATAACCTATCTCCTGTGGGTGACATAAGATTCCATTCACTGAATTTAGACATCTGGGCTCACTTTCACATGTATGGACAAAGGAAAAATAAGTTACAGAGTCACAGAAATCTACAGCACATAAAAACGCCCTTTAGCCCATAAGGTCTGCACTAGTCAAAAACAACCACCTAACGATTCTAATCCCATTCAGCCAGCATTCCATTTCCATGTACTATGACAGCATAGGAACTGCCATTCCCACCATTAGCATAACATAATTCTCAGTTTATTCACCTTGCAGAAACAGAAAGCTTTTCTTCTTTCTCTGTTCAGCAAGAAACTTCTTTAAAAAGAATTGCATACCTCCTTCCAATTAAGCTTCAAATTTCTACAAAGAATCCTGCATTCTTCTTGACCCTCTCTATGAAATAGTACAAAAAAGAAAGAAAACTGGATGTCATTTTCTGCAGTTTCCCAGATCACAGATTAGAGAAAACTTCTAGCCTGGGACTCCTTGGCCTCAGCCTCTCTGAAGGAGTTGACAGTACTTAGGATTCATTGAAACTGATGTGGATACAGCAGGATATTTTCACTGATTAGAACATAGAACATAGAACATAGAACATAGAACATAGAACATTACAGCGCAGTACAGGCCCTTCGGCCCTCGATGTTGCACCGACCTGTGAAACCAATCTGAAGCCTATCTAACCTACACTATTCCATTATCATCCATATGTTTTTCCAATGACCATTTAAATGCCCTTAAAGTTGGCAAGTCTACTACTTTTGCAGGCAGGGCATTCCACGCCCTTACTACTCCCTGAGTAAAGAACCTATCTCTGACATCTGTCCTATATCTATCACCCTTCAATTTAAAGCTATGTCCCCTCATGCTAGCCATCACCATCTGAGGAAAAAGGCTCCCACTGTCCACCCTATCTAATCCTCTGATCATCTTGTATGTCTCTATCAAGTCACCTCTTAACCTTCTTCTCTCTAACGAAAACAGCCTCAAGACCCTCAGCCTTTCCTCATAAGACCTTCCCTCCATACCAGGCAACATCCTGGTAAATCTCCTCTGCACCCTTTCCAATGCTTCCACATCCTTCCTATAATGCGGTGACCAGAACTGTATGCAATACTCCAAGTGCGGCCGCACCAGAGTTTTGTACAGCTGCAACATGACCTCATGGGTCCGAAACTCAATCCCTCTACCAATAAAACCGAACACACCATACACCTGCTTAACAACCCTATCAACCTGGGTGGCAACTTTCAGTGATCTATGCACATTGACACCAAGATCTCTCTGCTCATCCACACTACCAAGAATCTTACCATTAGCCCAGTACTCTGTATTCCTGTTACTCCTTCCAAAGTGAATCACCTCACACTTTTCCGCATTAAACTCCATTTGCCACCTCTCAGCCCAGCTCTGCAGCTTATCTATGTCCCTCTGTAACCTGCAACATCCTTCCGCACTATCCACAACTCCACCGACTTTGGTGTCATCCGCAAATTTACTAAGCCATCCTTCTACGCCCTCATCCAGGTCATTTATAAAAATGACAAACAGCAGTGGCCCCAAAACAGATCCTTGAGGTACACCACTAGTAACTGAGCTTCAGGATGAACATTTACCATCAACCACCACCCTCTGTCTTCTTACAGCTAGCCAATTTCTGATCAATTAGACAATGCTTACGTTAGCTGTTATAACATAAGTAACATGGCAATGTGGTTGACTCTCAATTGCCCTCTGAAATGGCCTATCAAGCCATCCAGTTGTACCAATCACCAAAAAGCCTCAAAGAATGAAACCGATGGATTACCTGGCATCGATGTAGAAACCAGTAAAGCCAACGGCAGAAACAGCCCTGTTGACCTGCAAAGTCCCCCTCACTAACATCTGGGGGTTAGTGCCAAAATTGGGAGAGCTGTCTCACAGACGAGTCAAACAACAGCCTGATATAGTCATACTCACAGAATCATTACTTACAGACAATGTCCCAGACACCACCATCATCATCCCTGGATGTGTCCTGTCCCACCAGCAGGACAGACCCAACAGAGGTGACAGCACAGTGGTATACAGTCTGGAGGGAATTGCCCTAGGAGTCCTCAACATTGACTCCAGTTCCCATGAAGTCTTGTGGGTTCAGGTTAACCATGGGCAAGAAAACCTCCTGCTGATTATCACATATCGTCCTCCCTCAGCTGATGAATCAGTTCTCCTCAATGTTGAACAACACTTAGAGGAAGCACTGAGGATGGCAAGGGCACAAAATGTACTTTGGAGTTGGGGATTTCAATGTCCACCACCAAGAATGGCTCGGCAGCAGTACTACTGATCGAGCTGGTCGGGTCCTAAAGGACATAGCTGCTAGACTAGGTCTGTGGCAGGTGGTGAGGGAACCAACAAGAGAGAAAAACATATATCATATCATCCCTACAGTGTGGAAATAGGCCCTTCGGCCCAACAAGTCTACACTTACGCCCAGAGCATCCCAGCCAGACCCATTCCCCTATGACCCACCTAACCTACACATTCCTGAACACTACGGGCAATTTAGCATGGCCAATCCACCTACCCTGCACATCTTTGGATAGTGGGTGGAAACCGGAGCACCTGGAGGAAACCACGCAGACACCGGAAGAATATGCAAACTCCACACAGACAGTCACCCGAGGGTGGAATCAAACCCAGGCCCCCTGGTTCTGTGTGGCAGCAGTGCTAACCACTGAGCCACCATGCTGCACGTTCTAGACTTCATCCTTACTAATTTTCCAGCTGCAGATGCATCTGCCCATGACAGTATCAGTAAGCGTGACCATTGCACAGTCCTTGTGGAGACAAAGTCCCGCCTTCACATTGAGAACAGCCTCCATCATGTTGTGTGGCACTATCACCGTGCTAAATGGGACAGACTTTGCACAGATCTAGCAACTCGACGGGTCATCCGTGAGGCACTGTAGACCATCAACAGCAGCAATGTCATGGACCAACATATCCCCCCGTGCAACCATTACCATCGAGCCAGGGGATCAACCCTGGTTCAATGGAGAGTGCAGGAGGTCATGCCAGGAGCAGCACCAGGCATACTTGAAGAAGAGGTGTCAACCTGGTGAAGTCACCAAACAGGACTACTTGCACGCCAAACAGCATAAGCAGCAAGTGATAGATAGGGCTAAGCAATCCCACAACCAATGGATCGGATTAAGCTCTGCGGTCCTGTCACGTCCAGTGGTGAATGATGGTGGATGATTAAACAACTCATTGGAGGAGGCGACTCCACAAATGATGGAAGAGCCCAAGCACATCAGTGCAAAAGATAAGGCTGAATCATTCACAGCAATCTTCAGCCAGAAATGCTGAATGGATGATCCACCTCGGTCTCCTCCAGCTGTCCCCAGCATTACAGACACCAGTCTTCAGCCAATTTAATTCACTCCACGTGGTATCAAGAAATGGTTGGAGACACTGGATACTGCAAAGGCTACGGGCCCTGACAACATTCCAGCAATAGTACTGAAGACTTGTGCTTCGGAACTTGCTGCTCCCCTAGCCAAGCTGTTCCAGTATAGTTACAACACTGGCATCTACCCGGCAATGTGGAAAGTTGTCCAAATATGTCCTGTACATAAAAAGCAGGACAAATCCAACCTGTCCAATTACTGCCTCAACGGTTTACTGTCAATCATCAGTAAAGTGATGGAAGGTGTCATCAACAGTGCTATCAAGCAGCACTTGCTCAGCAATAACCTGCTCAGTGACGCCCAGTTTGGGTTCCGCCAGGGCCGCTCAGCTCCTGATCTCATTACAGCCTTGGTTCAAACGTGGACAAAAGAGCTGAATTCCAGAGGTGAGGTGACAGTGATAGCCCTTGACATCAAGGCTGCATTCAACTGAGCGTGGCATCAGTGAGCCCCGGCAAAACTGGAATCAATGGGAATCCGGGCGCAAACTCTCCGGTGATTACAGTCATACCTGACACATAGGGAGAAGATCATGGCTGTTGGAAGTCAGTCATCTCAGCTCCAGTACATCTCTGCAGGAGTTCCTCAGGGTAGTGTCCTAGGCCCAACCATCTTCAGCTGCATCATCAATGACTTTCCTTCTATCATAAGGTCAGAGTTGGGATGTTCACCAATGACTACACAATGTTCAGCACCATTCGTGACTCCTCAGATGCTGAAACAGTTCATGCCAAAATGCAACAAGATTTGGTCAATGTGTCAGGAGTGAGTTTTGGGTACTGTTTTCGTTCCTTTCAATTTATGAGGGTGTGTTTTGGGATTAATGGGATTATACTTTTATTGTGTGATTAGAAGTCTTTGAATTTGTGCTATAAGAAGGAAGTTTATGTTATTCTATTTTATCTTCATTTATTTTGTCATGAACATCAATTTTATTGCTTATTTCAATGAGGGAACACTTCAATAAAACCAAAACAAATAAAAACATGATCTATCAAACCAGGTTCCTGTTTGAGAAATAACATTAGCTGGGATTATGGAAAATCCTTTTCCATTTTACATTTGATTGTTTTCGTGATCATAAGTTGCTTGCTTGATTCTGAAATTAATCAATGAAATTTGTTATTCAGCTAATGGGGAAGTCTCACTGATGCTATACATACATACTTACAAGAAGGAAACTTAACAAATCAACTTTAAACCTACTCACAAGCCAGGGGTTCAATTCTAAGATAACAAATCATTTGTGCTTTACGTTCTATAGTGATTTTGACAGGTTTATTTTGGTGGGAACTATTATTTAAGGTGAAAGGCAGCACGGAGGCATTGGGATTGAGAGATAGAGCCAGCGAGTCCAGCATGGGGGAGAGATCAAGCCCTCAAGAGGAAAGCCTGGCGTGGAGCGACTTGCAGGCCCATGGCTAAAGTAGGACCGTAATTTGGAAATTTAACTTCATTTCTTATTTACTACTTTAAACTAAGAAGAGCTGTAAATGTTGAACTTTTAACATTTCTTTATTTTTATACTTTTTAACCTAAGATTTTGTACCTACGTACCTTGTACCTAAGAGGATGCCATGAATGGCGACATTGTAAACTTTTCACTGTTCTCCTGTATCCCTGTACTTGAGTACACTTGACAATAAAACCTAATTCTAATTCTAATTCTAAATTCTGAACAGGTTAACGCCTTAAGCACCATCCACCATGATGATATCATACAGTCTTGGTAGGGAGAACAGCTTAAGATTTCAAAGGAATAAGACTGAGCATCCAGGTCCTACACATAAGTCTCTGTAATAATGCCTGTCTTATCAGTGCGACTTGTACTTGGTTGTTAACATGCAATAAACTACATGTTATCTAATACAAAATCTTTTCTTGATAGATTAATGAGTGGTTTTCTACTACAACACCAGGCCAAGTAGGGCCTGTAGATCCCTACCCAGAAGGAAGATAGTTGCAGCAAACCTCCTACCTGTGAACAATAATTCGTTTTTTATTCATTAACGTGATGAGGGCGTCGCTGATTAGGCAGCATTTATTGCCCATCCCTAATTGCCCAGAGGGCAGTTCAAAGTCAACCACATTTTGCTGTGGGTCTGGAGTCACATGTAGGCCAGACCAGGTGAAGATGGCAGTTTCCTTCCCTAAAGGACATGAGTGAACCAGATGGGTTTTCCTTGACAATCAATAATGGATTCATGATCAACGTTAGATTCTTAACTCCAGATTTTTTTTCTATTGAATTCAAATTCCATCATCTGCCATGGCAAGATTTGAATCCTGGGTGCTCGGAACATTATCTGGATCTCTAGTTTGACAGTCCAGCGATAATACCAGTAGGCCATCGCCTCCCCTTGTCAGCAATAATGCAGACAGTCTAATGTAACAGGAACTTTAATTGTTTTTAATCAACTTATTCAGACATGGTATGACACACGTCCAGGACTTTAACCTGGAATGTCTGACCCAGAGGCAAGGATGCTGCCATTGTGCCACAAGAGCCCTGTCATCATGTATTTTACCTTTCTTGGCAACAAGGCATCCCGCAGATTGTAATTTTTGAACTATATTTTATAACCAACTTGTTCAGACATGTTAAGACACAACTCTGGAACAGGTGGGATTTGAACATGGGCCTTCTGGCTCAGAGGTACTACCTCCACACCAGAAAAGCCCCTAACATGAACTTTAAAGGTTGCTGGTGAACGTAATGAAGACTTACAGGAAATCATCACTTCCTCCGGGGTCATTGATGTAACAGTTAGTACCCGAGCCACATTTGCGAGTAAATTGAACATGATATACAAGTTATGTAATGGATCTAAGCCCAGATTCGTGTTTGTTAGTGAAGTGATGCATATTTAACAACAATCACCATCATAACTTAAGGTCTCATTTCAATAAGGCCAATGCTTATTTAGCCTGATTTGAAATGTCACAGAATAAAATGTTGATGCTGTTTTTTTCTCACTCTCCTAATTGTGCTGCTGTTAGGACTAAACTACATTTTTAAAAGAATATAACTTTATTTCCATTCTTGTATCTTAGGAGATGTCTTCCTTAAGTGCTATTAGTCTGCTTCTCTATAGCTGACCATTTGTTGGTAGCTGAGAACAACCCACATTCTGACTTTAATTTCTGGGTGACATGTGCCCACTGGCAGTTCCTCATGATGAACAGCTGTAATTGGGAAATAGCAAGCAATGGCCTTTGCCTTTCTATTCAATAGAACACCATCATTTTACGACATCTACACAATGATTCATCATTTTAACCAAGTTAAAAACAAAGTTTCAAGGTAAATATTGTTCACTTAGTAGGAGCTATCCTGAAGGGATCATTTCCATTCTTTTATCTCACAAATCCCAATGCCATTATATTACTGCTGGTAGAACTACGTGTTCGTACTAAAACGACAAATACATCAATTAATGCCAGAGACCTTGTCAGTTTTTGAAGGAGAAATATGAAATCTTACAAAACAGAAGGTGACCATTTTCCACATTGTGCCCTTGCTGTCTCTTTGAAAGAGCTATCCTATTAATCCCACTTCCTGGTGATTTTCCAGAAAGCCAGCAATTTTCTCCTCTAGAATCACTTTGAAAGCTTTTCAGACAGTGCATTCCAGATTATAACCAAAACAAACAATTCTCATCACACATCTGATTCTATTTCAATGACGTTAAATTTGTGTCCTCAGGTTGTCAACCTTTCTGTCACTAGAAAAAAATAAATCTTTTTATTGTTGCAACCAAGCGAAGAGGAGTGAATCAGCTCTGCCCTTTCCAGCCTTCATGAAATGTAAGCTCTTTTAGAATGTTAATTTACCTCTTTCTAATGAAAATGTAGTTAGCTAATTTCTTTGTAACTGTAGGGAGTCAATTATGAGGTTTCCAGAAAGAAAGAAAGAGTAATTTTGTTACCTGTTAACCTTGAGAGAAAAAATAAAGGGAGAATGTTAAGCATCTACACACACATGCACAGTACTCAAAAGGAAGATTGTCCAATACAGAATGAAGATGATTGGAAAATGCAGTTTAAAAAACTCAGCATGACCTCAAGACATAAGGTATCAACAAGACCCTATAATAAAACAAAGAATGGTTGATGTTGGAAATTTGAAACAAAAATTGAAACTGCTGGAGAAATTCAATAGGTCTGGCAGCATCTGTGGAGAGAAAGCAGAGTTAGCATTTTGTGTCCAGTAACCCTTCCTCAGAACCAAAAACTGCATTTTTTTTTGCCAGCTGCTGCAGCTTCTGTTTTGCAGTCACGAATACATCTTCTTCATTCTGTCTAAAGCAGTGTCTTGAAATACAAGCTAGTTTAGTGTATTCTGCCTATTAAACCTGTGCTTTTTAGGTCTGTTAATTGAAAACAAAGTTCCATCTTCAATATATGAAGATTCCTTTGAAGTTGTAAATGAAAACAGAAGGTGAGGTATTTTTCTCATCTAACTGGGTTGATTGGTTTAAGTGCTTTTTGGTAATACATTTGATTTCAGTCCAGACAGATTACATTTACTGTACGTTGGTTTCGTTAACCTGTGTGGGCGAGTAATTCCAGCGGCCATTTTATATCTGTATTTTGTCCCTTTTTAGAAACATTTCAGGCCATTACAGTCGCACTTGTTAAAATCAGACAATGGAATTTTATTTTATTACCGCAATGATATCATTAATTGAAGCTCTGTGATTTTGAATGCTTTTATGAAATCTGTTAACCTTCTCTATTCTAAGCAGACACTGAATGTATAAGTCATTTGTTGTTTTTAGTATGTAGTGATTCAAGTATTTTTTCCTGTGGTTTGGTATCCAATGCAATGATTCCAAGAGAAGAAACAGACTTTTATTGTGAGATAACAAGGTGTAGAGTTGGATGAACACAGCAGGCCAAGCAGCATCATAGGAGCAGGAAGGCTGACGTTTCGGGCCTTGTACCTCCTTTTCTTTTCATGCAGGCATAATTTATATGGTACACTTTTTAAGCAGTTTGTTGACACCAGCATCAATTTTCTCACAAATGTGATTGCTTGATCCACTTTAGAGGGATACTTCTCACTTCCTCATCTGTTTCAGTCAGGTGTGGCACACATTGTGCTATCACAGTAATGTGACAACTTTTAACAATCTTGCCACAGCAGTTAATGGCTGCTATCAAGTAAATAGAAAGCATTTAATTTGAAACTTGTTTCTCATGACAATTCTGAAGTTGAAATGATAAAAATGAATTAGTGTTTGGAGCTAAATTTTGGTGAAGACTTCAATGTATTAAATATACGCTGTCTGGAGCCCAGGGCTTTCCTTTGAGTTGTCATTTTTTTTCTCTTTAATAGTTTCTGTCACAAGCTGGTGGAGATCAATCAGTTCAGCATCACCAATTCAATAGATCAGTTCTTTGCAAAGTATCTGGTGGGGTGTTTTGCGCTTTCCTAAACTGGGGTCAAAAAGAATAACTTTCATGTGTGGTCTAAACAGCATTCAAAGAGCATTCCCACACATCAAAGATCACTGTAACAATGACTTTGTACCGCATCTAAGCATCACTCACCAGTGTCAGTTGCAAAGGGACTAC
Source organism: Rhincodon typus (assembly GCF_021869965.1). Taxonomy (NCBI): domain Eukaryota; kingdom Metazoa; phylum Chordata; class Chondrichthyes; order Orectolobiformes; family Rhincodontidae; genus Rhincodon; species Rhincodon typus. The sequence goes on from NC_063345.1 coordinate 48,731,896, forward strand.
TGCTCTCCTTATCAAAGTGGGAGGCGTTATGAAGTCATCACTTTCCAAGTGTTTCAGGCATAATATTCTCCAACAATCAAGCTTTAACAAGTTATGGTTTATACATTGCATAGGAACAAGCTTACAAAATTATGGATTTGAGAATCAATAATGAACAGTACTCTGCATACTTTAAATAAAGTAGATGACAACTTGTATTAAAGGTCAATTGAAAGTTTCATATGACATTTTAGTTATTTTATAAGCAAAATGACAATGACAGTGAAATCATCAGTTTCCATTGTTATTCCTCTGAAACTGACAGCAGATTCTGGAATCCGCTTGTGCCCAGCTAAACACAAAAATATAGATGTTACTCTCAAGTGATTCTACACTTCTCAGTAGGGTAGGGTGTAATGTTGCGCTTTGCCCCAGTATCATGAAACTGACAAGAACTCCCACTATTGTAGGAACTGAACCCAAAGCTTTATGTTCAGAAGTAGGGAACATTACCATTGTGCTGCAAGGCCTTCTATTTTCAGGTGGTTTTTTTAACTCCAACAATCAATGATTGTTTCATTGCAAACATTGCCAAAACTAGCTTTCAACTCCAGATTTGTTTATAAATGAAATGCATTTCAATTCCACCAACTCTGGTGAGATTTGAACCCATGTTCCCAGAACAAATTCAGCATGGACCCATAATCCATCTCAGCCAGAATCTAGATTGAGCCCCATATACCTCATCCACAGGCTAGCCATCTAGCCAACTGATCCAACTGTTCTCAATTGAATCGTATTAGTCTTCCCCTATAGGTGAATAAGACTTTTTTTAGGTGACGTCTGCAGTTGGATTTGAACTGGGGATTATTCATGTCTCAGATGAGCATGATAACTATTACCTGCACTACCTGATAGAAATATTGTACAGGACAAGTTCCACAGTGACCTAATTCTTCTAGCCTATGTTCTGTCACAGCAAATTGGCAAGATCATCATTGTTTGCCATTCTTCCAAATTTGGTCTAATAGTCAAAATTTTCAAGTTTTCTATGTATTCTAATTTTCCAGTCACTATCTATATATAGTAATAGGAAGACAGTAGGTGTAGCGCAGACTCTGAGGGAACACTACAGACTACCATCCTCCAGATTGAAAAGTAACCATAGACCACGATTTACTGATTTCGGCTCCTTGTTGCTAACCAGCATTAGGGCTTGTTGGGGAGAGATATCAAAGTGGAGTCTTCGGTTCTGTGTTCAGCAGTCCAAGTGGCCTTTATTCAGAGCTCTTTTACAGCATGCTCTGAATCTGGTGTTCATGCAGGTTTCAGTTGTCCTCTGAATTACAGCTCAGATTGGAGGAGAGGTCAGTGATACTCTGGCTTTCCTAGCTGAATGCAATATTTCTTTCAGATATTTGGTGTTAGAGTAATTACATGCAACATTGATGTCATTGTTCCATCCCCATAATCTAAACATCCAATCCTGTGAGACAAGGCATCAATGATGGACACCCATATGGACAGCCTGAGAGTTCACTATGATCTCATGGTTATCAGACATTATCATCAGTCCTTGGGATCTTGCAACATGTGCCACTAATTTACATGTCAATGTTAATGATTATACCCTTTCTCTGACATTTGCTGGGCTTGCTTCTTTCTAAGGACTGTTCAAATTGTTTCAGAGATAGTAGGAACTGCAGATGCTGGAGAATCTGAGATAACAAGGTGTAGAGCTGGATGAACACAGCAGGTCAAGCAGCATCAGAGGAGCAGGAAAGCTGACGTTTCGGGCCTAGACCCTTCTTCAGAAATGGGGTAGGGGGAGGGGGATTCTGAAATAAATAGAGAGAGAGGGAAAGGTGGATAGAAGATGGATAAAGGAGAAGATAGGTGGAGAGGAAACAGACAGGTCATAGAGGCGGGGGTGGAGCCAGTAAAGGTGAGTGTAGGTGGGGAGTTAGGGAGGGGATAGGTCAGTCCAGGGAGGACGGACAGGTCAAAGGGGCAGGATGAGGCTAGTAGGTAGGAGATGGGGATGGGGCTTGAGGTGGGAGGAGGGGATAGGTGGGAGGAAGGACAGGTTAGGGAGGCGGGGACAAGCTGGCCTGGTTTTGAGATGGGGTTGGTGGAGGGGAGATTTTGAAGCTTGTGAAGTCCACATTGATACCATTGGGCTGCAGGGTTCCCAAGCGGAATATGTTCAAATTGTGTTGTTCATTGTATTCCTTGCTATTGTTATCAAATTCTGTTACTCATATTACTTCCTGCTGTCATAATCACAGGATACAAAAAGATGCTAATTCCTATGAATTGGTATAAAATTCATAATATCAGTTCTAATATAAAGTTAGTTATAAAGTTATATGGTTACACCTAAATGTTAGAATTCTTTATCAAATGAGTTGCGCGTAGCTTCTGTCTCACCCAACCCTCTATCTTGCAGCTGCACCTATAACTTCTTATATTCATACGCTGTCTGTAAGTGTGTTTTAAACAGTAGATTACTTCTAAGATGAAATTTACTGATTCTACTCTAAATATTTCTACACAAATTTTTTTTTTATTTAAGACAGCATCTATTCCATTGATAAGACTGAAACTCAATCACTTTCAGAGATCAATCAACTTGTCTTAACTCTTAAGGTTTTACAAGACATAGTCACATTCTTCTTTTACCTTTTCATTTGTCTCTATTATTGTGGGATCATACCTTTTATCTTTTAATTTTCGCTGAACTACAAACTTCGGGCTGTCTGTTCCCAGACATCTCTTATCTGATATCTGCAGCTGTGGTTTGTACAGAACTCCCTGTATATTAATTTATATGAGTCTGTGTTTTGCCTAGACTCTGTTCCCTCGGATTTATCTTCTTCTCAATGTTACCGTTGTCCTAACTCATGATCTCACTTTAATACTGAATCAAGCAAACTAATTCTGTCACTGCAGCTAAAGCTCTTCTCTGCTACACTTATGCCAACTAAAAAGCCTTGGCAGCCATCTTGTGCCACCTCTGGCTACAGGCTGAACCAACATGGCTCATGGAGTTGGAGAGTTGATATTTGCAAGATTTGAGGGTTCGTTAATGGAGAAAACAAGGTAGGAATAAATAGGTTATTTTTGGGTTGACAGATGTGGTGTAATGCAAAGACCAGTACTTTGTCTTCCGTTACTTAAAGTTATGAATGAATGACTTAGATAACAGTTTTGAGAGCAGCACATCGAAGTTTGCTGATGAAACAAAGCTGTGAGAATGTCAGCTGTATGGAGGACACCAAAGGAGAGAGGCAAGTTAAATGAGGAGGCAATGAGATGGAATTTGGCAATGTATAATTTGGACAGTATAATATTGGGAATTGTACACTTTGGTAGGAAGTAGAGAAGCAGATTTTCCTTTTATATAAGGTAAGAGATTTAATAAATTCCAGTGTCTGTTTGCAGGAATCACAGAACATGAATATCAGATACAATAGGCAACTAAGAAAGAAACTACTAACAAAGGGGTTTGTTGCAAAAGGCTTGAATATAAGTGTAAATGATTTGCTGTCACAATAAAGGGTTTTGGTGCACCACACATAATTTGTGCGCAGTTTCTGTCTTTTTTTCAAACAGAAGGAAGAATATTCTTGCCATGGAGGAAGAGTAGCACTGGTTAACTAGACTGATAGCTGAGATGTGTGATTTCTAAAAGGAGAGGTTGGGTATTCTGAGTATTTATTTCCTTGCATTTAGGAGAAGGAGAGGTTAACTCATTGAAGGATAACATTCTTAAGGGACAGTGTAGTAGAACTAGAAATTCATAGCAAGAGGGAGCAATTGAAACAATGAGCGCAGACACATTGAAGAGGGAGACATATAGCACATGACTGAGAAAGGAAAGGATATGTTAGTAAAGTTAGATTAAGAAAAGCAGGAGGAAGTTTATGTAGAAGATAAATATGGACATGGATCTATTGGGTTCAAATGCTTTGTTTTTGTGATGTGGAGGTTCCGGTGTTGGACTGAAGTGGACAAAGTCAGAAGTCACATGGCACCAGGTTATAGTCCAACAGGTTAACCTAGTGTTGTGTGATTTCTGGCTTTGTTTTTGTCATGTAGATACTTTGCAATAATATTTTGATCTGAATAACATCATACATTGGTATTATATTACCATCTGCAGTTGTCATGAAATAGAAAAGCACAAAGAATGATATTGTATTTTTAAAGTACACACCAATTTAACATTGAATTCCATTGTATCCTATCTCCCTGCTTTAAAGATTAAGGTTAAGAACTGCAAAGTACCAAGAAATCTCCCGAGAGTATTAACTTCAGAGATAAGCCTAGAATGATTGACATGAAACTGTGTAAAATAACAGTTTTAGAATTCAATATTTATAAGTAGTAAACCTAACTAAATGTCAGCACTAAAACAAACTCAATATCATAGAACATCTTTAACAGAGCTAAATGCCAATTTCAAAGGGCTGTAATCAAACAACACTGACACCAATTCTAATATCATTAGGACAAATGGCTAAAGCTTTTTGGAGGAGGTGGCTTTTACATCACATTTAAAGGAGAAGAGAGAAATGAAGAAGTGGGGAGGTGTAATGAAGGAATTTCTGAATTTAAGACTTGGCAGCTGAAGGGATGTTGACAGCGGCAGTGCAAAGAAAGTGAGGATGCAGACCAGAACGAGAGATAAATAGACTTCACAAAGGCTGGTAATATTAGAGGAGTTCAGAGTTACCAAGTCATGAAGAGATCAGAGCACTGACATAAAAACATTTAAAATTAAGACACTGTTTCCTAGTCCAACAGTGTACGGTAGTGATCTCAAGAGTGAATTGGGTTAGTGCTAGTTAAGTGGATAGTGGAGTTTGAGATGTACCCCACTTCCTGAGACAGTGATTTAAAAGAGCAATAGAAATGTCATGGGATGTAACAAAACATGTATGATGCCTATCCCAAATTGTCTTTGAAGTGAGTTGTTTTGCTGGAGCCACTTGGCAATGCATGAAGCTTTTGGCCCGGCTGAAGATTGGCAGTATAACTGAAGTAAGAATAGGAAATCTGTACGATGATGAATATGTGAAGGCAGGAGTTCAACTCTGGGTTCATAAGAATCCCAAGGCTGAGGCAAGTCTGTTTCAGCCTGGGTGTGAGTAGGAAGGGGGACAGAGTTAGTGGCTAGGGATTAAAGTTTGTTATGGTGTCCAAAGACACCACTGCATGGTTTTGGTCTTCTTGGAAATTTTTTAATTGAATGAAATCTTGGCTCATTCTGTTGTTCAGCATCATGGACGTTTAGTGGCATGGATGAGAGAAGTGACGTGCTTTGTGCATGTGAAAGTGCACCTTGCAGAGAGTGGAGTGTGGCAGTTTAAGTTTGGGAGTGAGTATTTTTAAAACGCTCCTGCTGTCTTGTTCCTAACTACTTTCACAGATCAATGGGAACAGGATCATTGCAAGCGCTGGGAGATTATTATTGGATTAACTGAGGAAGTGCTCCCATGGCAGAAAATTAGTGTCTACGTTTTGGCGCTCGAGTGGTAGCTAGGGACATTGGGTCCATCAGTGAGGCTCTGAATTATGTGGATAGCATGTTTTAAAGAGATTGGTACCACAGCTCAAGGGACTAGAGGAAGGAATGGAATGGGTGGCCATCAAAGAGAATCAAGCTGGTAATGCATGAGTTCCCTGGGGTCCCGTTAACAGGTCACTTTTTCCATTTTGGAAACTGATAAGGGTGCAGGTACCTTGAGAATGCAGACAGAGCCAAGCTTCTGGGACCAAAAGCAGCCTGACTGTATAGGGAGAGGTGGATGAAGAAATCAGAATTGGGGATTGTATTTGAGGGTTTCAACTTTTCCAATGTGAATTGAGGTACTTATAACTATAACACCACATATTATAACTTTGCAGACCATCCTTTTTAACTTAACAAAAAGGGTTTTGGATTGGAGAAGGGTCAGATTCTGCTTTCAGTAAAATCTGCCTAAATAAGCTGGGAAGAGCTACTTCTGGTTAAATCCACAGCCGAACAGATACAGGCATTCAATTGGTGAGAGTATAGGCCTGACATGTTCCCTTTGGTGTTAAATGTAGGTGCAACAGACCTGAAGAACTACGCATGTCTAACAATATTCAGGACTGGATACAAAACAAAAGAGGCTTCTAATAAGCACAAAGGGAACATATTAATGGAGACCTTTGTGGAGTAGCAAAATTACACAAGGAAGCTTAAGGAAAGAATTAAAGAGGGAGCATGAAGAAATACTTCGGTAAGTTTAGGCAGATTCAAGATGTTTTATAAGGGTATTAAGGGAAAGAGTTTAACCAGGGAAAGTGTAGGCCCCAGGAGTGCATGGAACTGAAGGACATTGGTAGGGTGTTAGATGAATTCTTCACATCTATCTTCATTTTGGAGAAGGAGGATCAAGGTAAATAATTCAAGAAATGGGAGTGTGAGGTTCTTGAGCAGTTTGACAGAGAGAGTGAGTTGTTATTGAAGGTTTTGGCAGCCTTCAAAGTAGATGGATCCCCAGGGACAGAAGAATTGTATCCCAGGATGTTGTGGGAGATGAGGGATGAAATCACAAGGGCTCTGACCCAGATTTTTAATTTATATCTTGCTACAGTGGAGGTGCCAGGGGACAGGAGGGTAGCTCCAGTGTGGTACCACCTTTCAGAAAGAGTGCTAAAGATAAACCAGGGAATTACTGACAAGTGGGTCTCACCTCAGTAGTAGGGAAGCTGTTGGACAAAATTCTAAAGCAAAGAATTAATCTCTTCTTGAAGAGGCAGGTTAGATCAGGGATACTCAGCATGGCTTTGTCAGAGGGAAGTCCATGTCTAGCACATTTGAATTTTTCGAGGAGGTTATTTGGCGTGTGGATGAAGGGAGTACAGTTTGTCTCGTTTTTAGATGGATTTCAGCAAAGCCTTGAACAAGCCCCCTTGTGGGAGATTGATTTTACAAGGTAAAAGCTGATGGAATCCAAGCTAACTTGGAAAGTATGAGCCAAAATTAGTTTAGTGATAGGAGACAGAAGGTGATGATAGAAACTGTTTGTGGGACTGGAGGCAAGTATTAGTGGTGTACTAGAGGGATCAGTGCTGGATCCTATGGAGGAACAGATGGGTCTGTGGACAAGCACCACAAGATCCTGAAGGTGACAGAGCAGGTTAATAGGGTGGTTAAGGAGGCATATGGCACACTTGCCTTTACCAGCCATGGCATAGATTTCAAGATTGGGAGGTTATATTGGAGCTCTACAGAACTTTGTTTAGGCTACAGCTGGAGTACAGTGTGCAGTTCTGGTCATCACACTAAGTAGGAAGGATGTGATTGCACTGGAGGGGGAACAGAAGAGATTAACCAGGATGTTTCCTGGGAAAGAACATTCTCTCTATGAAGAGAGACTGGACAAACTTGGGTTGCCTTCTTCAGAGTCAGGAAGGCGAACAGGAGACCTGATTGAGGTGTATAAGAATATGAATGGCATGGACAAGGTGGATAAAACACAGCTGGTCGTCCTGGGGGGGCATAACTTTCAAGTAAAAGGCAGGAGGTTTAAAGTGGTTTCTAGGGAAAGTTTTTTTCTCACAGAGGGAGGTGGGAATCTGGAATGAACTACCTGGGAGGGTAGTTGAGGTGGGAAACCTCACGACATTTAAAACACTTGGCAGCACTTGAAATACCATGACATTTAAGGCTATGGGTCAAGTGCTGGAAAGTGGGAGAAGTACAGAATGAATAGTTTGCATCTGTGCAGACTCGATGGGTGAAGGCCTCTTCTCTTATGTGCTGTGTGATTCTGATTTTCCATGGTTGAGGATGAACTGGGTGTTATACATGGGGAAGCAGTCGGCAATGACCAGTTATGCTCACATCTATGAAACAATAAAACTTAAAAAAAATCCCAGATTAAATAGAGCAGAATCTTTTCTGGGTGTGGAAGCAGAGGTTGGGACTACTTTTTCTTTATTCATTAGTGGGATGAGGGTATCGCTGGCTAGGCAGCACTTATTGCCCATCCTTAATTGCCCAGAGGGAAGTTCAGAGTCAACCACATTGCTGTGGGTCTGGAGTCACATGTAGACCAGGCCAGGTAAGGATGGAAGTTTCCTTCCCTAAAGGACATTAGTGAAACAGATGGGTTTTTCCAACAATCAACAATGGATTCATGGTCACCATTAGATTCTTAATTCAACACCCCTCTGTCTCTTGCTGGGGAAACAAGCTTAAAACACCAGAGAAGGCACAGGCATGTGATCATGGCCATGGAATGTGCACTGGGAATAGATCGAATTGCAGACCATGAATAAGTTGACCATGTTGAGATGGACGTTGTCTTTGGCAATCACCATCCTCACAAACAATGTTCTCATTTGGGGAGAGCCTTGCATCCCATTCAAACCTCAGCAAAATAAAAACTCTTTGGGAACTTGCTTTGGGAAGCCACAATGTTGCAGATGCCTCTGATCCTCAAGGCTTGCCACACTGTGCCACCTGTCCCTCAAGGAGACATATATGCAGAAAAATGCCATTGACCATAAGTTCATCAGGCAATGGTCACACATAATGCCCTCGAGGCACTGTGGGAAAGGAGGTGGCAGATTCTGTCAGATAGTACAACCAGAGTCTTTAAACTTTGAGGCACATCAGTATGGAACATGGCGTATAGAGGAAACATTTTACATCTATTACACAACCCAAGAGCAAAACCATGTACCTGACATGGAATGTAAACTGTAAATACCAAGACTGCTGCAATGATGCAGAATACTCCCTTGAAACAAGTTAAATTTGCTTGCAAATTCTATCATATTTCAGCCAAATATTTTGTAGAAGTTTTAACAAATTTATGAATCATATATATTTGAGGGGTAAAAGAGTATAATCTGTTCTTGTCTGCCAGAGGTGGAGTATTGACTCAAAGAAGGCTGAGTTCCTCATCTTCTTTGGGTCTACTGCAGCAGCCTCAGTGTACAGTCCAGCCTGTGACCTATTGTTAATGGATCTGCTCCTCAGTCTTGGAATGAAGCATCATTCTCAATAGCTTAAACCTTTTGACTCACCAAAATCTCAAACCCAAGATAACCTAACTTATTACTGATGCTGACAGGAAGTACAGCACTTTGCAGTTTACAAAGTTTCATGTTCATCTGCAAGATGACCATTAATCATTTTTTACATTGTCCTTCAGATAGATTATTATCATGTTTACTTGTCTATCTGTTATCTGAAAATACAGTTGTCCTTGATCCGCTTTTCATTTGCCTCTTCTGGCAGATATCATTTTTGCCATACAAAGGACCTACTAGAAACCATAATATTAATGGCAATAACTTGGGACGGTGCAGTGGTTAACACTGCTGCCTCACAGTGCCAGGAACCTGGGTTCAATTCCAACCTTGGGCGTCTGTCTGTGTGGAATTTGTATGTACTCCCCATGCCTGTAATTTTCTGCCTGGTCCTCAGGTTTCCTCCCACGGTCCAAAGATGTGTAGGGTAGGTGGATTGGCTATGGGGTGTGTGGCATTGCAGGGATAGGGTAGGGGGCTGGTTGGGATGCTTGTCAGAGCGTCAGCACAGACTCTGGATCAAATGGCCTCTTTCCGCACTGTCTGGATTCTATGGATTGAGATTCCCTGGGATCTTAAAGAATGCCTGAAAATTACGGTATGAGAAACTAGGTTCCATTTAAAATAGAATTGTTATTTATTAAGAAATTCATTTGTATTTTTAACACTATTTAATGAATCTTTTGTATCTGAGACTCTAGAGTAAAATATACTTTGAGTATATGCCAGAGTTGGACGCACTTGGCGATGTAATTATTGTAACAAGATTCTCTATAAATTGTTTTTTAATTGACTGCATCTTTAATGGCTTATACAAATCATACCTTTCTGAATTTAAATTCTCTGATATAAGCATGCAGTCTTCCAATATGCCTAATTCAAATTCCACCTTAACAATGCAGAATGCACTTTTGTTTATTGATGAATAGATTGTTTGTTTGTTTTTCTGCAAATAACATTTCTCCAAATAGGTTGATGGTTTTAAATTAAACCACTCTTGCTTGGAATGTTATTTGCTGGTGGCAGAAGTGTACACTGTAATCAAGGTTGAGTTTATTTTACAGTAGTTTTTCCAGTGTTAACACCATTGTAATTTTTTTGGGGGAGGAAAGAATATCATGCAGTAGAAGTCTGTATTGCACAGCTTTGTCCATAGAAATCCAATGCTCTCACTCAGCATCACTTCAACTAAATTCTCCATGTGGCCTTTAAACTTAACCAAAAAGTATAATGGGAAAATTAACATGGATGAGATGAACATCTGCTTTGAAATGAAATGCCTCATATGTATTGCACTGTAAGGCACACTGACTTTATATTTGACAATAATTCTGATAGAAGAATATAAGAACACTGGGAGCAGGAGTAGGCAATTCAATGTCTCAAGCCTGCTCTGCCACTTAATACAATTATGGCTGATCTCATCTCAGTGTCAACTACACCTTACTGCCTGTTCCCCATCACCCTTCAACCTGTTGGACAAACTTTTAAATTACTCCATAGACTCATGACCCTTTTTGAGAAAAGTAATTCTTCCTGATCTGCTTTGGATCTACCATCCCCTAGCCTAAAACTATCACCTCATGTTCTAGAGATAGTTGGCAGATGTTCACATGACTCATTGATTCAATAATTGCCAAACTAAATTAATGCCTTAAATATTGGGGACCCTAACACACATGCATTTGATTCTGTTATGGTTCTAAGCATGTTGGGTCTGGAGTGGAGAAAAGGAGGCTTCTCCCAGGAGGTGAAGGGATCAGGTCCAAAGTGGGGAAGAGGAACTCGGGTACTTGGTGAAAAGACAGCTTGGATCCAAAGGACTGAACAGAGGTCGTGTGTGTGGAGTGGGTGAAGTAATGATGGGTTTGGTCTGGAGTGGAGAGAGGAGTTGGGAAAATGTGCGGTAGGGTTTGGAGATGGTGAATAGCGGGCCAGAGATGTTGAGGTGTCGGGTCCTGGAAGTAGTCAGTGACAAAAAGCATTATGTCCAACCATGTTGAGGAATGTATTGCTTAAAACCTGTTTACCCAGGCACCATGTACTATTGAAGCCAATAAACAGAGACAAATCGGATACTGATTAAACAATCACAACTTTATCAAAGCCAATCATTGAAAATTGGCAAGGTATTCCACCTTAAGTCTGTGAAATCTTTCTAACTATCTGAGGCTCTCTCACACACTCTAACTTGGAGACAGACTGGTAAAGTGCTGTTGCCAGAAGTTGGTCTTGCAGCTCAGGTACAGTTCTTGACCATCTTCAGTCTGTTGGAGTCTCTGCTGTTTTTCCAAAGCCAGGCCAAATCCTGGGGTTATATACCAGTCTTTGGGGTATATGAGGTTTGGAGGAGGTTTAGTGAAGGGTTTGGTGGGTAAGTATGAGGACAGGTGGACAGTTATCCAAGAGTTGCTCAGGAACTATTGCCACTGCTGGAACTGCACCTTCAAGAAAAGGATGTAATAGAAAAAAATATGCCGAAAAATATCAGCTTGGCTCTTCAACCAATCAGAAGAGCAGGTATAAGGATCATAATATGTGATTAATTTATACTCTGGCATGCTGCCTGTATTCCACTCAATCTCATGTGGCTTGCTAACTATAATGATTTATGTGTGCAATCAGCTTTTCCCCAGTTATTCATCAGCTGCATATTTTAACAGATGGCTAAATATTGTTTGTAAAGGCACTTAAAGCTAGCCCTACCTCTTAAAGGGGTGCTGTGTTTTGACTGGGAATGAGAGTAGTTTTGCAATTAAACCTGGCCTGAGGAAGAGATTAATGGCTGGCCGAGACAAACTAGGTCCTGAGGTTTTCAGACGTTGTATTGGAGGTCTTGGTGTTGGAGATGGAAAGGCGGAACCATATCCTACATTAACACTAGGTAGGAGGATCTCCAGACATAAGGCAGTGGGGAAAATATAACTGCAGTGGTTAACAGCAGCTTTTAGCCTCAAAGAATAAACTCGAGTTCTCAATATCAATGAAGGCATTTCATATGTCATTTCCTAATTGCAGCAATAACCACAGCCACTGCTCAATTTATTACAGTTACATCACTCACTCATGCCTGCAAATCAGAACTTCTACCAAATATTTATTTGCTTCCTCTCTCCTTCATTCACTCAGCACTATTCCAAGAATCAAATCCAACATCTCTCAGATTGCATGCACAGGCAGCTAGTCAACTATCTCAGCCACACCAAAACATTCACTGACACACTTCTGTCTAGATTTGCAGGAGAGCATGGTGCACAATCAAAAGTGGTAGGAGTTTACAGGATGGGGGGATAGTTTTTTCCTGTTTTATTCATTCACAGGATCTCGTTTCTAGCTAGGCCAGCATTTATTGCCTATCCCTAAAAGAGCCAACCATATTGCTATGGGTCTAGAGTCATGTGGACTAGACCAGGTAAGGATGGCAGATTTCCTTCCCTTAAGGATATTAGTGAACTAGATTAATTTCCAACAATCAAAACCAGTTTCATGGTCAATGTTAGATTCCAGATTTTATTTTAATGAGTTCAAACTCCCCCATGTGTCATGGTAGGATTCAAACCCAGGTGCCCAGAACATTACCTGGGTTTCTGGATTAACAGTCTAGTGACAATACCACTAAACCATTATCTCCCCCGACAGTGTACCTGTCTTCTCTCAATATGAAGACACAGAGAACTGATTGGTGTATTTGGCAAAATTCACCCTCTGTCAGCATGGTATGTGTTTCACCAGGACAATCTGAGATGCTTTGGGTAGATTCACTGACTGCAAACCTCTATTAATATTCGTCTAGGTTACTGATATATAGTCCTAAAGGATGCCCTCACAAGGTCTTTGGTAGAAAACAGGCTCACTTTTGATAAACAGAACAGGGTTATTACATGGTGATAGTAGCTCCTTGGATTAATCAGGCAAACAGATGTAATGTCTTCTAAGGTATCAGACTGGATTTAAGAGTAAGTAGACAGTACTGTTAGCTATGTGGATGTTTAGCATGGCAACCAATACAGTAATATTGGTTGGCTTACCTATAGTAGAAATGAGATGCATCTGTACATGACATAATTGCTAAGACTGGACACTGCACAGCCCTTGTGGAGATAAAATCCTGTCTTCATATTGAGAATACGCTCCATTGTGTTGTCTGGCACTGTCACTTTGTTAAATGGTTTTCAAATGGATCTAGCAACTCAAGACTGGGAATCCATGAGGCACTGCAAGCCATCAGGAATGGCTGGAGAATAGTATTCCAACAAAATTTGCAAGCTCATGGCCTGATGTACCCTCCACTCAACCATCATCATCGAGCCAGTGGATGAACCTTAGCTCAATGAAGAGTGGCAGGAAGACACGACAGGAGCAGCACCTGACATAACTAAAATGAGGTGTCAACGTGGTGAAGCTACAAAATGGGGCTACCTGCATCCCAGAAAGCATAAGCAGCACATGATGGACAGAGCTAAGTGAGCCCACAACGAATGGATGAGATCTTATCTCTGCAGAACCATGAAAGGTAGTGAACCATTAACCAATTAACAGGGGGGACAATCCATAAGTATCCCCATCATCAATGATGGATGAGTTTAGCACATTAGTGCAAAAAAAAAGCTGAAGCATTTAAAACAATCTTCAGCCATAAGAGTTGAGAGGATCATCTATCTTGGCCTCTTCCAGTGGTCCCTAGTATCACAGATGCCAGTCTTCAGACAATTCAATTCACACCACATGATACCAAGAAATGGTTAGAAGCACTTGATATTTCCCCTAACATCATTCCAGAAGCCTTGTGCTTCAGAACTTGCTGCACCCCTAACTGAGCTCTTCAGTGTGGTTACAACACTTGTATCTCATTTAACAATGTGGAAGAGTGTCTGTACATAAAAACCAGGAAGAAAACCAACCCAGCCAATCAGTACCACCTTATCAGTCTATTCTCCATTAGTAAAATGATGGCAGGTGTCATCAATGTCGTCAAGCTGCATTTGTTTTATAGTCATCAGCTCACAGCCACACGATTTGGGTTTGGCTATGGCCACTCGGCTCCTCGTTATATCATTTGTTCAAACTTGGGCAAAAGAGCAGGATTCCAGAGATTAGGTAACAATGACTTCCCTTTGATATCAAGGCCACATTTGACTGACTGTGGCATTGAGTATTCTTCAAGTTTGTGGTGTGACATTGGTCATTTTAGATTTATTTGGCATTGTGATTCGTGTAAACTTCAGAACTTGAAGAACTGTTCATAGAATCAACAAAAACAGTTAGACCCGAAGGGATCCGTGATAACTCTGCCTCAAATTATTAAGGGACAAGGAAAACTCTTACAGGAATTGAAAGCAATTAGCCACGTCTGGGAGGAGGAGAAGTCAAAGCTACATGAACAAAACTGTTTTGACATCTGCTTGAGAACTGGCTGCATTATATGACAATTCAATTGATGGCTCTGCTCTGCTGAAGAATTTTAAGGAGTTAATAATCACAGGAAAGCGGTTTTTTCAAACACACAGAAAACACCAAATCTAACAAGGAACAGAGGAGTTACTTCTGATAAGGGAGCAAGCTGCAGACTGAAGGACTCAAAGAGTAATCAATATTTTGGATAAAAAATTGAAGGCTTTTAGATTCTCAGACCTGAAGGATGAAAATCTGTTTCAGAATCTAACTTCAGAACTCTTCATTAGCAGAACTTTGAAGAACAACACTGCTCAAGGATCAAACCCAGGACATGAGAGACAGACACTGTTTGGAATGTAACTAAATTCCACCAGTAATGGGTAGTCGCTTAGTTGAATTGTGAGGCTTAACTTACTGTCATTGAATTCCCCACTATTAACATCTTGGATGTTACCACTGATTGGAAACTCAACAGGACTAGACATATAAATTAACGTGGCTACCTGAGCAGACCAGAGGCCAGAAATCCTGTAGGAAGCCACTTACCACTTGACTCTCCAAAGCCTGTCCACTGTCGAGAAGGCTTAAGTCAGGAGTGTACTGGAAACATCTCCATTTCCTGGATGAGTGCAGCTCATGCTCAAAGCTTGATCCTATCCAGGATGAAACAGCCTGCCTGATTGGCTTCATCTACACCCTCCCTCCATCACTTCTCAGCACTTAGTGTGTAGTATATGATAAGATGCACTAAAGATATTTACCAAGGCTCATTAGCACATTGTGAACCCATGACCACAATCATCTGGAAGGACCAGGTCCAAAGGCCAAAGATATATGAGAATATCATATGTAAGTTCCCCTTCAAGTCACTCATCTTGGCTTTAAATATATTGCTGTTCCTTCAGTGTCATTGGGTCAAAACCTTGGGAGTTCCTCTGTCGTGACAATGTGTGTACCTAATCCCAGTGGAATGCAGCAGTTCAAGAAGGCAGTTCACCACCATCTTCTCAAGGGCAACAAAGGATGGGCACCAAATTCTGGCTCAGCCAGCAACGCTGACATCCCACAAATCAATTTTAAAAAATGATTTGCTGCCACTAATCCTTGTTGGCATTTGTCCAATTTACTGATACCAAATGGGGAAGACTGCACACAAGGTTTTCAGCAAAACACACGTTCAATCTTGATTTAAGCTGTTTATTTCACAGTATTGAAGATCTAGTTTCACTATATCTGTGAAAGACAGCCTTCTGTGAAACACGTTCAACACCATATTCGTATGCATTACTGTTAACTGCATAGATTTAGCACTACAACAACTTTAAAGACTGGAACTGAAAACTGGTTCGGCCTTCCTTGGGTTAGTCCTTTACTACCTGATGAATGAATGGAGCTAAACTTGAGATGTCAACTAGTTGCTGAAAGGATTAACTGCCTTTATACAACTTAACCTGTCCAAACAGTAAAGGAAAAGCAAGACAAAAATGAAACTGGAGAATACAGTTACTTTTTATTTACACTTATAGCCACTAGCTCAGATATTGACACTGCGTGAAATTTAGAGGATAGGATACAGGTAGGATTTGTTCGAGATGATAATCTAATGAAAGTATATGCTGCAGAATAACACTAATGAAGCTTGATAGATTTACTTAAGATGACCACTTCAGTAGGCTAGGCTACAGAAGAAGGCTAATGGATATATGTGACCCAACTTTTAGAATTTGTGGAAAGCCTGTTAGAAAGCCAGCATTCAATGGCAAGAGAAAATGAAATCTCTCACACAATTGGCTGAGGACTCTGGGGCACAGTCCTTTGAACATGGGAAAAATGAGCAGCTTCAGTGATGCCTCTGGAGCTGACCATGACACAGTGCCTATGGCTGATACCTCTGGTTTGATTGCAGTACAAGCAGCATTTGAGTGCTGTTGTAGCTGTACAATTGTGTATCAATGAGCCCTTTCTGCTCCAAATTCCCTTCATGGGCACATACTTGACATTTGAAAGCTTTCTCAGTTTCTGGTGTACAAATGATGGCAGCAATGGTCCAAGGTGTCTCAGGATGTCACATCAGTCTTGTAAACTGTTCTCTAATATTAAAAAAAAATAAAACTATTCCCCTCAAGATCCTTACGGATATGGCTTTCTGCTTTGGCCACCTTTCTACCCACCCCCTACCTTCCTTTTCGCAACTATTTGTCCTCTGGTTATTTTCCCATTGTACTTGATGGTAAGAGGTAATTCTACTGTGTATTCTAGGTCTAGAAGCAGCTGCTTTATGCATAATTCTTTGCATGACCAAGAAATTACTTCAACCCCAAACAGACCACTACCCCTGTAGGTTATTGTAACCTAAACATTTTATTGCAAAACCTATTATTTCTGCAGCTGCCTGATGAAATCAAACAGTAAGCCATGATGAATTGCCCTTCATGCTGTTGAACACTTTCTTGGTTGTAGGTGATTACGAAGCAGATGTGTAGTACTGGTGTCAAATCCACATTACATACTTATCATGACCTACTTGATCTGCATACTTGGCAGTCACTCACTACAGGCACAGACCCCTTCACAAATATGACATTCAGTGGGCTTCATATCGGAGAGCTGCACTTGGAAATACTAATGTTCCATAATACCCAAAAATGCGAAATCTGGACCAAGGAAAATGCTTATAGTTTCAATACACACAAAATAGAAAATTTCCCTTAATGGTGGTGAGGAGGAGATGCACAAGTTTAAATTTCTGAATCTGTAGGTGGCTAATTGAAAAGGAGAGAAAGGATGATTTTGTGATGGAAGTACAATATCATACCAGTGCAGTAGAGGGTGCTATTCGATAACTGCTTTAATATCATTTTTTGAGTTTATAGAGCAAACTGCCATAATCGAATACGCCACCGTTTACATAGGAAAACAAGCTCTGCAGGTCTTCCTGATCAGGCACAACTGCATTATATTTTGCTGTAGTATCAGGCACTTAAAAAATAAGGACTGAAAATGAACATTTAGCGGCTTCAAACCAGTGCAAGTGTTAAATTCAAGTTGTGATGTATACTTCCTGAGCTGAGGAAAGTGCTTAGATTTCAAATAGGTCTCCATGTTGCTAGTTATTCCAGATAATTTATATTTTATCAGCTCGTCAGGATTTCACCATAAAAGGCAATTTATAACAAGTAGAAAATATAACAGCGAATCATAAGGGGAAACATGCCAAGTGCAAAATATAAAAGATGCCAAAGGCTTTCTATTTTGGAGAGTGAGAAAAGTCTTTAGGTTAGATCATTCCATAAATGAAAATAATGTGAGAAAACATAAGATAATCCATGGAACAGGTGTTCTAAGATTTAGTTTTGAAAACCTATGAATTATAAGAGGAAAGAAAATATATGACAGCTGAAAGTGTACATTTTTCAGGCTCCAGCACAGAATAGGGGTGGGCAAAAAAATAGTCTGTTGAATTGTGATGTAGACACAGTAAAGAGGATCCATTAATTTGGATGTTTGTAGTTTTTTTTTGAACAGAAGAGGCAAGTTCAGAAGTCTATGGCTCCAGGATTGCTAGGGGTGGCACAGTGGCTCAGTGGTTAGCACTGCTCTGTCACAGTGCCAGGGACCCAGGTTTGATTCCAGCCTTGGGCAATCGTCTGTGTGGAATTTGCATAATCTCCATGTGGCTGCGTGAGTTTCTTGAGTGCTCTGGTTTCCTTCCACATTCCACAGAGGTGCAGGTTAGAAGGATTGGCCATGCTAAACTGTCTGCCTATAGTATCCAGTGATGTGCAGGCTAGGTGAATTAGGCATGGGAAATGCAGGTTTACAGGAATAGGGTCGGGGCCTGAGTGGGATGCTCTCTGGACCGACGGGCCGAATGGCCTGTGTCCATATTATAACAATTCTATAAAATTTGAGGCAAGAAAGGTTTGAAGAGGGAGAGTGTCACTAAGCTAAGGGCAAGAGTGATCTAATTACATCCAGCTTTTAAAAAAGAGTGGATTTGTAGCTGGTATCATTGCAAAGAGTCAATTAAGTCTTGAACAATAGAGACCAGGGAGAAACAATTTACATCAATGGACATGAATTATTAAAAGGACATGTACATAAAACAAGTTCAAATGAAGCATCATTTACCTGAAAATAGTAACTCCAATTCTCTCTTGGACAGATACTGCCTGACCTGATGAGTATTTTTAGCATTTCTTAAAAATTGATTTCTAGTCCCAGAAGATCTTTCTGTTTTGTAATAGTACCTAAGATGATTTATCCATGGCATGATAAAAAGCAGCGGTATAATCTGAGTTAATACAAAGGAAAGAGTCCCATGTGATGCCACATTGTTGCAAGCCACTGGAAGATAATTTACAGTTAAATAACTCACCCAGAAAGCATTAAATGTTCAATATGTGCCCAAACTTTAGCATAAAGGGAATTTGCAGAAATGACTTGCTGATATTCACATCCAAATCATGACATGCACCATTTTGTCAAACATATTTTTTGACATTATGAAATTTAAGTCACCTCTAAAAGAATGGAACCCAAGATATTTGTGAATGCCACTCGTTCTGTAGAATTGACTTGCTGTTGTGATATGCTCAATGATGTCTACCTGATCAATTATCTGAGACACACAAAAGGACTCGTTGATATTTGCTGTCCTCATCTGATTTCTAAACAGAACTGATCTAAAGCAAGATTGAATAACTATAGCGTTTAATCATTTACAGCAAAGCACGACATCCACATTGCTGGCCTTAAGAGTAACCATTACAGTTCCTTTACATTTAAGTCTGTACCAGCTGATCATGCCCATATCTGTCTGGACTGAGTTGTCTCCCCAGGGAAAGTACATGGTGGTGGCAGTGTCTGGTCAGTATTGCCCTTTTCATAGAATCCCTACAGTGTGGAAACAGGCCCTTCAGCCCAACAAGCCCACACCGACCCTTCGAGCATCCCACCCAGAGCCATCCCCCTATAACATACTTAATCTACATATCCTTGAACACTACGAGCAATTTAACAACAAGTCCAATCCACTAGCCTGCCCATCTTTGAACTGTGGGAGGAAACCAATGCAAACACGGGGAGAATGCGCAAACCCCACACAGACAGTCGCCCAAAGGTGGAATCGAACCCAGGTCCCTAGTGCTGTGAGGCAGCAGTTCTAACCACTGAGCCACCGAGCCACCCAATTAGTTGACGAAAAGGGCAAAGTGCTGATTTTGCTATGATATCTCAAATAGATATTGTTCAAAAAACTCTAATTTACTATTAAGCAATATTTTGCATGAATTATAAATCCAGATTTCTTTCATCTCATGCTTCATGTTGACAATTGGAAATGGTGGCTCTAGAGCATCTTTGCAATTGTTACACAACATTTTTTTCTCTAATGTTCTGCGTTTGGTCAAGTATTGAAAACCAAAGCCTTTGCCTAAAATGAAGACCATGTAGTAATTAGAAATATCATAAGATGCGTTTGACAGAATACACAACATGGAAATGAAAGTGAATTTTTCTCTCATGAGGGTATATTACCTGATCCAGTAAAGCTTGTTATCTCCCATATCATTAGAAACTGGGATATCATGCTATTGAAAAGTCAATTGATGTTTAATATTGCTAACTATTGTACATAAATGTTAGATTACTATGGAAAACATTGAACAGCATGCTTCAAGTGATCCAGGGTAAAATGGATTGGAGCCTTTAATGCCCTTAGTTCACATATCATGATAGTGATAATATCATGAGCAAGTCTCTTAAAGGTAAACTAAAGTACTGACTGTGAGCCATACTGCACCAGAAGTAAGATTTGAACTAATTCAAATAAGATATTGAAAAAGGGTTTCTCCTACAGCACTGAACCATAAATACTACTATAGAATAAATAATGTTCAGGCACTGTGCTTAAAAGCTGCACAGAATGTATTGAGTTACCAATTATCACACTCTGATTTTTCCTTCAGGAAAAAGTATGAAAGCGCTTATCTGTTATCAATATTGCTTGATACACTAATTGACTGATGGGACATAACTTTTCAGATTTATGAAATAGGGCATTCAGTTATTTGGCTCTTTATCATTTTGTCTGTGCAATGAAACTTGTCTACCAGCAATATTATTTTTTAAATGTCAGCCGAAGTTTAGATATTGGCTTACCTGAATCAAACGAATGAAAGGTCATAACATTGAAAGATTAATACTGTTACTCTCTCTGTAAATTGGCAGACATTCTCAGAATGTAAACCTAGTCTATTCCATCTTGCCTCCAATGGTAATTCCCAAACCCCCACATCCACCGCAATATCCTGGGATCCAGTTCATGAATCTGCGTACAATCCCTTTTTAGGGAGAATATATCCTCCCTTCACTAAGGTTAGAAAGCTTGTCTTATGAGGACAGATTGAGCAGTTTAGGCCTATACTCATTGAAGTTTTTTTTTAAGAAGAATGAGAAGGTATCTAATTGGAGTATATAAGATGCTAAAGGAGATGAATGTAGAGAGGATGTTTCCCCTTGTGGGGAAATCTAGATTGAGAGGATATTGTTTTAGGTTAGGGGATGACAGATTTAAAATAGAAGTGAGGAGGAATCCTTTTTCTCAAAGGTTTGTGAATCTGTGGAATTCATTGCCCCCAGAGAGTAGTCGATGCTGGGACACTGAATAAATTTGAGGAGTAGGTGGACAGATATTTAAATAGTAATGGCTTAAAGGGTTATGGGGAGCCAGCAAGAAAACTAAATTGATGCCAAGATGAGATCAGCCATGATCCTGTTAAATGGTAGAGTAGGTTTAAGGGGCTGAGTTGCCTACACCAGCTCCTAATTCTTAACCTTTATGTAAGACTAAAACACCACACACTACTTCAGTTGGGGCTGTGCCAGTGCCCTTTTTTGATTTTAGATGAAGACTTCTTCACTCCTAATCTCTCATTCCTCCTCATTGCTTATTTTCCTGCCTAATTCTGTATTGTCCACAAACTTGCAATTGTTGTGCTTAACCTGTTCAGATGAGTCATCAAGGTGGATAATTAAAACCAAAGTACTCAGAGATAGCAAGAACTGCAGCTGCTGGAGTCAGAGTCAATGCAGCGTGGAGCTGGAGGAACACAGTTAGCCAGGCAGCATCAGAGGAGCAGGAAAGTCAATGTTTCAGGCCTACACCCTGCTTTCCTCCCAGCTCCACACTATATTGACGAAAACCAAGGTACTGATCTCTATGGCATTCGCTTATTACCCTCTGCCATGTGAAAATGTCCTATTTACCTCCACTTCCTTTTCTGTGCATTAACCAATCTTCAATTTGTGTTAATATAGTACCACAATCCCAAGCAAGCTAACTTTTGTGTAATAACATCCTGTGTGGTAACGTAATGTGTATTTCTTGAAAATCCTGACACCATTTCCACTGGATCCCCGTTTCCATCCTACCAGTTATATCTGAAAGAAACTTTAACAAGCCTGTTAGAACCTGATTTTTCTTTTCCCAGTCAAAAACCAGAAAATCATAATGTGTTTGAACAAAGTTAACTAAATGATCTATTTGAGGTCTTGTGTTGTGCCCAGTGGCGCCTGCTTCTGTTCTAGAAGCTCTGGATTCAAGGCCACAACTTGACGGCCAAAGAAGGTGAGTTTAGAACATGGCTAAAAAGGTTGACATTCAACCTGAAAATCCTTCTCATATGTCATAGAATCCCTACAGTGTGGAAACAGGCCCTTTGGCCCAACAAGACCATACTGACCCTCAGAGCATCCCACCCAGACCCATTCCCCCTATAACCCACTCAATCTAGACATCCCTGAAGACTACAGGCAATTTAACATAGCCAATCCACCTAGCCTGCACATCTTTAGACTGTGTGAGGAAACCGGAGCACTTGGAGGAAACCCACGCAGACATGGAGGGAATGTGCAAACTCCACACAGTCGCCCAAGGGTGGAATTGAACCCAGGCCCCTAGCACTGTGAGGCAGCAGTGCTAACCATTGACCCACCATGCCACCCCATTGAGGCACAAGGCCACTCCACAAATGGCAACGGCAGGTAGTATGCATTGAGAAGATTCATAGTCAGCCATATGCTGGAAAGACAATTACAGTCTCTACCAGCACTATTGATTGATTGCTTTGAGCTACAAGATGCATGTAAAAGTGCAAGTTGTCACAGAAACTCAAACTTTGGGGATGTGCTAAGTGGGGGATGGAAGATATTTGGCTGGATTAGATCAGATTGATGACAATAGCACTTGTGGTGAGTGAATGATTTCAGGACCTGCCTCTTTGCCCTACCTATGGTGAAATGGCACTGTTGTGGATTAGGTCTTTATTCAGGCAAAAAACTAAAGCAGAAGTGGTGTCCTATTAAAATGCTGCTAATAATGGACTCTAGTCTTTCACCTCCTAATGTTGGGTTTACTTGTCATTTCACTCATTTGTTTTCACTCATTTTTTAAGCTCACTGTCACTATGTTATCCCCAATATAACTACACACATCTCTAATTTCTTTGCAGTAGAAATAATTACAATTTTTTAAAAAGTTCTTTCCCAGGATGTGGTTGTCACAGTCTATACCCATTCCAACTGAACAAGTGCTAGCAAGCCAATTTGAACCATTGCAGTCCATGTGGTATAGGGTCATCTATAGTATTGTAACAAAGGCAGTTGCAGGATTTTGTCCCAGCAATAATGAAGGCACAATGATAGTTCAACTCAGAATGGTTTGTGGGGTTACCTTGTTCCACATATTGTTAAGCCTCTTGTATGTTGTTAGAACTGCACAGGCAAGTGGTGAGTGTTCCTTCACATTCCTGACTTATGATGGTTGGCAGGCTTTTGGAGTTATGAGCTACTTTACTGCGTCATTGCTAGCCTCTGTTCTTGATATCACAGTATTGTTATGGCAAGAATGTTACTTGGCATTTGTTAGCCCAACCCTGAATATTTTTAGTCCTGTTGCATTTTGACATGGACTGATTAGCATCTGAAGACTCTCAAATGGTGTTGAACATGCAGTAAGCATCACTGAACCTCTCCACTTCTGACCTCCAGAGAGGGAACGCCATTGATGAAGTAGCTTAAGATGGTTCAGCCTAGGATACTAATCTTGGGAGGTTCTGCAGAAATGTCCGAAGACTGAGGTGACTGACCACCAACAATCACAATGACTTCCTTTTGTACTACATATGGTTCCAACTAGTGGAGAGTTTTCACCCTGATTGCCAATGAATTCAGTTTGTGAGGGGTCCTTAATGTCACTCCATCAAATGCTACCTTTAACATCAAAGCTGCCAATCTCCCCTTGCCTCTTGAGTTCAGCTCTTTGGCCCAAATTTGGGCCATGATTGGTATGAAGCCGGGAGCTGAATGCCCCTGACTGATCAAAAACTGGCCCTGACCAATCTCAGACTGAGCATCAGCGAACAATATGTTGCTGCTGTGCTTGTTCAATGAACTTCCCTCCATGAGGTCAGATGCCAACATCCTTGGGAGCTACCATTTTGACCAGAAACTGGAATAGGCATGTAAAAACCAGACACCTTCTTGACTTGGAACTATATCACCATTTCATCACTCACTGCTGGGGCAAAATCCTGTAGCTCCCTCTAACAATACTGTGCTTCTATCCACCTCACAATGAGCTGCGGATGTTCGGGGTTGGGGTGGGGGGTGTCTCACCATCAGCTACTCATGAGTAACTCGAGATTGGCAATAAATGGTTTCAGAAAGAATGAATTATAATGGACCAAATGACTGTTGTTGGATGTAGTTGACCAGTGACCTTAAACCACAGCAGCAAAACTACACAAGGGGTCACAAGCAGCAAATTCAATTTAAAAAAAAAATTCAGCTGCTCTGCTTTGATGCTGGATATGGGATAAATATTAGACAATACTCCCCTTCAGATCATGCAATGGGAATCTTTTTTATATCCTCCTCGGAAAGTCTTGGTTCGAAATCCTATCGGAAAATATAGCATTCCGTACTGCTTTCCTGAATGATGTTTCTAATTCTCAAACAGTGACTCCTAATGACAGCACAAATCAAACTATACCCTTAAGTTATCTATTAATTTGCATAATACTTCAATTAGTCAACATTTTCTTGTAGTGAACTCAGTGACTCACTTCCCATGAAATTCTGTTCTAGAACAACAAAATAACAGATGTGGTGAGTGAAGGGACAGGAGGAGCAGGATGAGGAAAGCCCTCTCTCTCCTATCATCAGGATTGAACAATTAAACAAAAAAATTCTGTTATAGGGTGAAATAGTGATATTCTGTGCCTTGAATATGCTATAAATACTCCATCACAACTGCTAAATTAACATCCCTTTTGATAAATGAATGGCTTAAAGTGAAATCTCCATTGTGCCCAATCAATACAAGACCGATCCTTCAGAGAAACAACAAGCAGATCAAATCATGGTATCAACGTACAAATTAAGTTTGTGCCATATGCAATATAAATTAGCCATTCAATAATAATACCATAGATCATTTATTCAAAGACCTATACACCCCTCTGTGGAAGGGAAAGTACAAACATGGCACGTACTCAGGATTAGAAATGAACGCCCTCCAAAATAACTGCAGATTTATTTTCATTGTGAATATGGTATAGTCTATCAGCCCATAATTTGGTTTTAACCCCTTGAGATGGCACTTTTGGAATTCATTTCCTATCACTACCCAAATACAAAGTTAAAACCAATCACTATTCAGTGTTGTTGAATTACCTTCTGTTACTTTACAATGTGCCATCTGGTGCCTTTACAAACAAAAAGAAGGCAAGGACAAAACTTAAAGATTAGATTGAACAGATCGCAAATAAAATGTGATTTAGATCTCTGGTGCAATATGTGCGAAATCAGAACCATGATATTTCCAGAAGCTTATTTTTATCTTGAATTTTAATTTCTGGCTTGATCAATGTAGCTAATAAAAATATTCTAGATTTTAAAAGGTTGATTAAATGCTGCGATGGATATTCTGTTCTATTCTGAGATGTGTGGCATAGTGCAATACGTTCCATGATTTTCTTGCGACGGATGTATTTAAAATCTTTAAACATCCAAATTCATAATGAAACTTAGCTAGCAGCTATTGTGAAGAAAGCAGTAAATTGCAAAATGACACTTTGTGAGTAGAAAATTATTGGAGGCGCAGTTTAATGCAACAAAGGTCAAATGGCTGACAGGAATATGACTTTATTGGGAAGAAATAATGGGGATACATATTATTATAATGCTGATGATGACTTGGAGCAGGAGTATGCCAATCGGTCCATTAACCTCAGTTCACTTGCTAATACTACAGCTGATTTGATTGTCACCTCTAGCACTGCTTTTCTGCCTGTCCCCCGTAACCCTTGACTCCCTGATGATCGTATCTGTTCAACTTAGTTTTGGATATATTCAGTGATCCAGTCTTCACAGCTTTCTGGCATAAAGTATTCTGAATAATAACCCTCATAAGATATTCCTCATCATCCCTGTCCTAAATGGGAGACTCCTTTATTTAATTCACTGTCCCTGGTTCTAGATTCTCCCACTAAAAGGAAATAACCTACCAGGTTTGACACTGTCAAGCTACCTCAGAGCCTGATATGATTCAATAAGATCAGCTCTGGTTCTTCTGAAATTCTAACAAGTGCAGACCCAACTTAATCAACCTGTCCTCATCAGACAATCTCTTCTTCCCAGGAATCAGCTAAATGAGCCTTCTCGGTGTTTCCAATGCAAGGATATCCCCCCAAACAAAAGGCATTGGTGAGACCACACTTGAGTACTGTGTAGAGCTTTGGTCTCAGAAATGCTCTATACGTTTGTAGTGAAACTTTGGTACCTTTTTACACCTAATTTCCCCCCCTTGCTGTATATATTTAAAAAGGAAAATTTGCATTGTCCTGCCTAATTATTTGTTAAACCTGCATGCTAACCTTTCATATGCAATAATGCTTAGATCTGCTTAATTCTTCCTGACAATATGGACAAGTTCACATTTTCCATATTGTACACCCACCTAACTTACCCATATTTCTTTGCAGACTCCTTGCATCCTCCTCCACAACTTGGTTTTCTACCTACCTATGTATAAGCAGCAAATCTGGCTACAACATAGTTGTTCCCTCCACCCAGGTAACTGATATAAATTGTAAACCTCTGAGGCCCAGCATGGATGCTTGCAGCACTCAACTAGTTACAGTTCGCCAGCTTGAAAAATAACCTATTCATTCAAGCATACCTTTTTTTTAGTTTACGGAGGCAATGGCCCAGTGGTATTATCACTCAGAGACTTAGATAATGTTTTGGGGAACCTGGGTTTGAATCCCGTTGTGGCAGATGGTGGAATTTGAATTCAGTTTTTAAAAAAATTCTGGAATTGAGTCGAATGATGACCATGAATCCATTGACAATTTGTCAAGAAAAAGAAAATCTGGTTCAATAATGTCCTTTTAGGGAAGGAAACTGCCATCCTTACCTGGTCTTGCCTAATTTCTACTCCAGACCCACAGCAATGTGATTGACACTGAACTGTCCTCTGGGCATTAAATTCTGCCAACCAGCGATACCTTCATCCCATGAATGATTAAAGAAAATAAACTTTCCCTTTACATGCTCAAATATTATTCCCAAGACCATGACCTTTTATCTTGTACAGTAACCTTTTTCCATGCTTCACCTTATCAAATGCCTTTTGGAAATCTAAATACTATACATTTAATTGGTTGTCCTTTATCAACTTAGCATTCTTTTGAAGTGGTGACATGCAAATGAATTTGTTAGCCACAGTTTCCCTTTTATCCTAAGTATGTTGATATTCGGTCTGTAGCCAGACATTTAGAGAAACCACCTCCCTTAATATCAAATTCTGGTATTTTCCCTTTTTTCCAACATAATAGCCTGCTAATAGCCTGAAAATTTTGTGGTAAAGCTTATTTTATATTTTTTTAAAGAGAATGTTGAAAGATTTTTTATCATTTAGTGATTGTGACCATACGAATGGGATGTCTCACCATATGAATGGGATATCTGTTTTCTTATGATGATCCACTCATCCTTCCTCAGTGGAAGGCCACAATAGCAATGCTGATCTGGCAACACTTACGCATTCTTTGTCCCTGTCACAGTGACTATTAGATAGTTTGACTGTTACATTAATACGAAATAAATGAATATACATTTATTAGTAAAGTAACTGACATAAATATTGTCAATACTAAACTTTTTGCATTCTTGGCTCTCTTTGCCCTTCGGCTCATCTCCAAGCATTAACAAAGAGAACCCAGTATTCCAATGAGGTATTATGGAGTTCATTTACTTTGAGCTGTTTGAAGTCAAGATCATATTATTTTCATTGCAGCTCATTGCCTATTTCAGATGCAATTCATTAAGTAACAAAACGCTGTCAAGCATTCTTGCGTCTTTCATTACATGCATCATTCTTCTCTGAATAGCTGAATAATTTGATGTAGTCTAGAGACACCACTGACAAAGTTATAATCTTAACTCCCAAAATTTATTTAAAGTTTGCAACTTCTTCTGGTTTATTGTAGATGAAGAATTCATACAGTTAAGGTAATTAATGGGTTCAGCACTGTTTAATCCAAACTACCACAATCCTGAAAACGTACTCCTCTGCACATGCATGGAATAATTCAGGATGTAATGTCAGATATATGTACAGTATTTGCAAAAATAATCCAATTAATTTTATTTTCTGAAAATAACTTCGGACTTGCATGAGAGGATGTATAACATGAAGTAAAAAAGACCTCTTTGCTGTGAATTTATCATGTACTAAGTGGAAATGGCCAGACTGTCTTTCCCTTCCAACCAGCCATAGCTGAGCAGCACTGAGTCCTCCTTGTGTGTATTTTGATGCATATCAAGAGTTCCACACTTACCAGGTAGTTCTTTAATTTTTGAAGCGGATGGAGGTTGAGAGTACATTATTACAACCAAACCCCAGATGTGTTACCTGGTCATCTTTTATTCACCTGCCTGCTTTAGTTCATCATTTCAATGTCAATTTTCCAAATTATACCTCCCTTGTGTGACTCTCCTCTAGATCAAATAAAATTACGTTTTAAAGGAATCAATTTAAACAGGCTTTCTTGGGTTAACAAAACAGTGAGTTTATTACTTAATGCATAAAGGAAATAATTAATGCAACATAAATAGACACAGATTAGAAATGAAAAGCAAGTCCAAAGAAAGACAAAAATTAAAAGATTATACAGATTAGCCTTTTGGGGTGGTTGATGAAATGCAAATGGTGGAATGTTAATAGTTGAAGAGTTGTTTTCGGGATTCTTGGTTTGCAGGTTAGTAGAAATCTTTTTATTGGATTTCCTTTTGGGTGGTTGGTTGGCAGTGATCAATGAGAAAGTGCTCTTTGTTCCATTTCCGCAGACTGGCTTGTGGCTACTTGATATTTAGCAAGCAGAGAGATAAGTCCTTTTACCTGCAACACCGGGATGTCTTGGGTGATTCTTCAACTGTGACCTTCAAAGCACATAAGTGCTTGCACTAGGCTACCACACACGGACTAAGGTTCCTGAAAGGGCAAAACGCAAATGTCTGTAAGAGGTGGTTTACTGTGAAAAGGGGAAAGCTCTTAGGTTGTCTCTTTTTGTTATTTTGTGCATGCTCTCTTGCACTCTGTCTGCTCTGAAGTTTCTTGCAAACCTGTAAGTATGGCATTCCATGGGTCCCACAAAGGTGTGTGTGTGCGTGCACACGCGTGTACATTTTGCATGTGTGTGCACTTTTTGCATGTAAAATATGTCAAGCTTCTGACCTGTCATTGTAACAATATGTTCATTTAAAATGTAACGTTCCATTTCAGTTTAAAAAATGTCCAGAGGGTACAATAACCCTGTGTACTATCGCAGTTGTTGTAAACTTGATTGTTGGCCAATGTGGTCTGTCAGAGCCAGTGTGGGGTGGTTGGGTTTGTGTGTGTTTGATCTCAAGTTAGTTAAGCTTAATGTGTTTAGTATCACTTTGGAATCTATCACTCATTTGTGATGTTAGTTTTCATTTCAATTTGTACCTGAAGCATCAATTAGTCAATCGGCAGTAGAAGTATCCAGATGGATTCACTTGTAACATGAGAAAGGCAGATAGATTTATAGCTAATAGAGGATTAAACAGCTTGCAGAAAAAAAAGCAAGAAACCTTCCAGTCACAGGTGGAAAATAACTGAAAACCATCTCTGCAGAACAGTGAACAAGAAGAGATGTAAATATGAAAAGGAACTCAGGTGCAATAAGTATGACCATCAGCTTTGAGTGATTAAATCATAATTAACCAAATTATTCAAATAATTCTGGCAGCAAAACATTTTACCCCCATTTATGACTGCATTCCTCAAAGCCAAATTGGATTGGATTACAACTGCAGATATCTTTTACGCACATGACAAATAATTATGGAATGACAGTTTTTTTTAGTTTTATGTGGTCAATGTTAAGGATGTTATATTGACAAGATAATATGCAAGGTGCATTTCTCAAATATGTCAGCATTCAAACTAAATGTTTTTGATCTTGTCTTGTCACACAGTAAAGCTAGTGCAGGCTAGTTTAAATGCCATGGTCGAATATCACTAAGCAGTGAACTGCTGTGATGGCTTTGCCCTAAGCACAAGTGGACAAGCAATTTCAAAAAAGGCAGAAGGCAGAACCATGTACCAAGGATTATAGCATAAAAGAGAATTTAGAAATGGAGTGAATAACTTCTGTTTTCCAGTTATGTCGAATTGGCATTGTGACCAAGATGAATTAATTACTTCATTTAAGGAACCAGCGACTATAATTGAATTTTACATCCAGTTTCAAGAGGGAAATGTCTAAGACTAGTTTTTAAACCTGAATAAGCACAACTATGTGCATATAAAAACTGAGCTAACTGAAGTGACCTGACATATTAATCTTAGAGATGGATCAACAGTGGTGCAGTAGCAAGCATTCAAGGGGATATTTCAGAATTAATATATACTAACGGGGGCTCCTATCAGAAGAAGTTAAGGAAAGCATCAAACTTAAGAGAGAAAACATACAACTGCAAAACACAAGTGATAGGCCAGAAGTTTGGTCAGAATATAAAGAATGGTAGAGAGTTATTATTCAGAAGGAAGAAATTAGAGTATGAGAAGACAGTAAGAATACTAAAAAATGAATAGCAAGAGTTTCTAATGTTTTTTTTAGAAAGGAAAAGAGGAGAAGTATGTAGTTGCCCCTCAATTTTGTAGCTTGAGGAAAAAAATCAGGGGTTAGGAAGCACTGATTTTTTTTTCCAAAGAAAAGCACATCAGAAGGTACAAAGGTTTTGCTTCTTTCCTAAATTTCTCTGTAATTGTCGGAAGACCAAGTCAGGTAAGCCCAGTCATGTAGCAATTAACATGTGGAGAATACTTCAGGAGGATTAAGGTGGATTTAATACAAGTGTAACTTCTCTACTTTTGCATTCTGTACCTCTAATAATAAACCATAGAACTTGGCTTATTTTTCCAGAAGCAATTTACTTCTCTGCATCATTAACTGGAGTCACTTGTGTGTCCATATGCTGAGAATTCTTTGCTTTCTCCCACATTCAGATTCTAAGTTTGCAAGCAATTTTTGATCTCTTTATTTTTCTTAATCCAAAATGTAATTGCAGAGCTGGGGAACAGCATTTTAGAAGCCAAAATAATGACTTAACAGTACACGTACTGATAATGTGAGCTGCTGGATATTGGAGAAGACTGGGATATGGGATGTATGGACTTGGTGTAGGATAGGTTAGGAGCTGTAGAGTTTTTTGGACCAAATGGGACACCATGAAAAAAAAATTACCTTTTTTCTTTTTTCTTTTCCCAAAAGAATAGCTGAAAACACAAATCTTAAAGACAAATAAACCTAATCAGAATAATTGTCATACCAGGAACCAGCCACTGCTGTAGAAATCTGAGTCATTTTCAATCCTGGGCCACCTTTGCATTTCATTAGTGCATTCCCTGTCCAGAATGACTGGTGGAAACTGCCTACGAGTTTCCAGAAAAGTTTGCCCTCACCATCGCCCTCCTCCATGCTTATCCTCCTGGTACATGCTCATTCAATTTGGCTTGGTACGCAGACCAAAGGTGAAATTGCAGTTTGGGATCAATGACATATTTGGACACTAACTTGTGTGTTTAAGGAAAGAACCGCTTCAGCTTTCAAGTGCGAGCTCAGCCTTAGTATCACAGTGCAGCCACTTAGTCAGAAACCTGCATAAACTTTGCATCAGGTCAATCTGAAACAGTTTGAGAGTGATAATGTCAAAGAATTTAATCGCCCAGCCTCTGCTGGGCAGTGAGCTTTAAAATCCCCTCCATTCTTTTCAGTCTTGCAAAAATGTTTAACTTCTGCTTATAATAGGTAGTTCTATCTATTTGCATGTACGAAAGTATGAAAAGCTATCTTTAGAAATTAATTTTGTACCAGATTTTTAATCATTGCAAACATTTTTTACATGCCACTAAGACTATCAACTGAAATGCAAGGTTTGTGAATATTCTAGATTTTTGATAGAGGAACTGTGGTTCTTTATTATATTATCTTTATAGTTTTTATATCTAACTAAAGATACAAACATGATCACGGTGATCAATAATACTTCCTAAAGTATAATTCTACACAGATCTGCAGCTGATTGGGAGCAACATTGAAGTTAATGTGAATTAACCATATGACCGTAGTCTGAAAAGATACTGGTGAGTACAGCAGTTCAGCACAGATCACAACTAAGCTGAATAAGTATTATGAGAATTGTCATGTTTTCTGAAACAAAACATAACACATGATTACATCAGATATTGGAGTTCCATGTTACATGTATCATAGATATTGGTGACAACATGCTGTATGTTCATAGCATGGCAAACAGCCAATTGAAACTCAGAGCATGGTTCAGTCTCAAACTGAAAATTGTTGCCTCTGACACTGAATGTGGGAAGGAGTCATACTTTTGTCTCTGTGGTTCTATTGGTTTACAAACCATACATCTCAAAAGTTAATACACAGGTTTCAACAAAACATGATGTAGACATAGAGCAAAACCCAAGGAGGAAGTGAGCAGTTTTTGGTAAAAATGCAGATCTGAATCATGGATTTTTTTAAAGGTCTGATTAACATTGAAAAATAGAATTAATTGACTTCTGAAAAGCATGTTTTTGATGGCTTTATTTAGGTTGGTGTCCAGTATTGTGGAATATCTCAATTGCTGTGATAGGATTTGTCACAGTTGTAACACGTGGGCAGAGTTTTCAAAGTAGTTTTTTGGATGTGTGTCAGCCTGAACCTCCTCACTAAGAATGTCAGCTCTTTAAGAATAAAAAATAATGTTCAGCTTTGTACTTGCTTATTGCCAACCAGAGAGATTCCTCTGAAAATGCTACTTTTGTTGACTCTCTGTGCTTCCTTGTTGAAGGTGAACATAAGTAATAAAAGCAACAGATTTACTGCCAAGAGAGATAGTAAGAACTGCAGATGCTGGAGTCAGAGATAACAGTGTAGAGCTGGAGGAGCACAGCAGGCCAGACAGCATCAGGGGAGCAGGAAAGTTGATGTTTCAGATCAGGACCCTTCTTCAGAAAATATCACTGGAAGACGTTAATGCACTCATGAAATATTCCTGAAGGTGGATTGAGTTTACAGACAAACATGGACTGAAATGTTCATGTAGACCTTTTTAAACTAATGGATGAATTTTAAGAAAACCTGGTACACAGGTAGGGTATGGCCCAAGGACAGTGAAGTGCATCAGTTGCCATAGCAAAGCAGAGGAGTTCATTGACCTCCTTCCTGCATTACTGGGTGATCCTCTGAACATTGCAGACCTAGGTAGCAACCTCAGATCAGAGTGGCAGGGTCTGGTGGCCTGGTCTCCTTTAGAGATCCAAGGGATCGACAACATCCCTCTTCTGCATCACTTTATCCACCAGAAACTCAAGGTCTCATCTCAAAGTGGGGTGCTAATTTCTCCTTGAGTGCCATCAAGCCCGCTATACACTGTGCAGCTAAGCAGGGCAGCTCTGGAATGCCAGTGCTTATTTGGCTGCGCAATGGCCTTTTAAAGAAGGTGCCAGCACCAGGGATGTCAGTCTATTCCTGGATATTGGCCAGTGGTGAGTTCTCTTGGTTGCAGCGAATAGGAGAATCGGGCTAGCATCAAATGAGATGCACCCTATGTGAACGGGATGGACAGTTACTGTAGCAGGTTTGGGATGAACCTGCTTGAAAAACTTGCTAAGCATTGCAGGGGAGAAGTCTCCCTGAAACTCAACAAGGTTGATACTTAGCCAAGATAGATGCATGAGCCTGACATCAGTGGTGGGCAAGTTGTTGGAGGGAATCCTGAGGGACAGGATTTACATATTTGGAAGGGCAAGACTGATTAGGGATAGTCAACATGGTTTTGTGCATGAGGAATCGTGTCTCACCAACTTAACTGAAGTTTTTTGAAGTAACAAAGAGAATTGATGAGGACAGAGCAGTAGACAGGATCTATATGGACTTCAACAAGGCATTCAACAAGGTATCCCATGGAATACAGGGACAACTAGCCAGTTGGATACAGAACTGGCTCAAGGGTAGAAGACAGAGGTGGTGGTGGCGGCGGTGGTGGAGGATTGCTTTTCGGACTGGAGACCTGTGACCAGTGGTGTGCAACAAGGATTGGTGCTGGGTCCACTGCTTTTCATCATTCCTGTAATGAACATAGGAGGTACGGTTAGTAATTGTGCGGGTGATGCCAAAACTGGAGATGTAGTGGACAGCGAAGAAGATTATCTCAGAGTACAATGGGATCTGGATCAGATGGGCTGAGTGGCAGATGGAGTTTAATTTAGCTAAATATGAGATGTTGCATTTTGCAAAGGCAAATCAGGGCAGGACTCGTACGCTAAATGGTAAGGTCCTGGGGAGTGTTGCTGAATAAAGAGGCCTTGGAGTGGAAGTTCATAGTTGTTTGAAAAGTGGGGTCTTGGGTAGACAGGATAGTGAAGAAGGCATTTTGTACACTTGTCTTTATTATTGGTCAGTACATTGAATATAGGAGTTGGGAGATTATATACAGGACATTGGTTAGGCCACTGTTGGAATACTGTGTACAATTCTGCTCTCCCTGCTGTAAGAAGGATGTTGTGAAACTTGAAAGGGCTCAGCAAAAATTTACAAGAATGTTGCCAGGGTTGGAGGGTTTCAGCTATAGAGAGAAGCTGAATAGGCTAGGGCTATTTTCCCTGGAGTGCTGGAGACTAAGGGGTGACCTTATAGAGGTTTATAAAATGATGATGGCCATGGATAGGGTAAGTAGACAACATCTTTTCCTTGGGGTGAGGGAGTCCAAAACTACAGGGCATAGGTTTAAGGTGAGAAAGGAAATATTTAAAAGGGACCTAACAGGCGACTTTTTCATGCAGAGGGTGGTGCGTATATGCAACAAGCTGCCAGAGGAAGTGGTGGAGGCTGGTACAACTACAACATTTAAAAGGCATCTGGATGGGTATATGAATAGGAAGGTTTGAAGGTATATGGGCTAAATGCTGGCAAATGGGTCTAGATTAATTTAGGATATTTGGTTGGCATGGGCGAGTTGGACCGAAGGGTCTGTTTTCCGTGCTGACAACTCCATGACTTGGACTCTGACTCTATAGAATAAGGTTCAGTTCCAAAAGACTCTATGAATTCTGTTGGGATGGAGTAGGGTGTCATTATATCAGCAGGTTCAAATTGCAAAATTGATTGGCATTCTTCATTGAAACACGTAAGTCATTTGCCAGTGAGGTTGCAATAGACACTGTGTAACTGGGGCATTAGGCCTTCGAAGTGTGGTTACGTAATCTCAGAGTTCTTGATTTTCTCCTTTCCAAAAACCAAGATAAATTGTCTGTTGAACACGATATTTTAATTATACTGAATCTAACTCAAAACTTGTTGACAGCCAGGGAGAGTTTCTTTTTTAGCTTTTTCATATTACTTTCAAACCCAATCTGTCAAATAAGGTTAGTTCCTGAAATAGCCTTGCTGAACATTTGAGTTGTAAAAAAAACGCTTTAATTCACTCTTTCTCAGACTTCGTTGCTCAGCCAACTCAATCTTTTCTTTGCAATTATTTCCCTGGGAAATGCAACTCTATACTCTGTCACACCATCACTAAGCTTCTCAATGTAAATTCAGATAAAACATTAAGAAAAAGTAAATTCAAAAAGTACCAAGGTCAGTAAATGCCACCTACTAACATTATAGCTAACAGATCATGAATCAAAATTGTAACATCAGTATGACAGATTCAGCCTCAATCCTGCAATATTTTTCAAGGTATTTCAACTTTGTCAGAAAATACCTCAAACGAAATCAGAATGAAAAGATGTTCAACCTGTTAAAACTTATGTCCCACTGTCTTATGACCTCTACATGGAATTTTTACCATATGTCTTGACATTCACATTTCAAAGACTTCTATTTTCTTCCAAAGATCTTCACTTATTGTCCAAGTTGCTGATCCATACAAAGTGGATGCGATGCCAAGTTCTTCCTTGTTATCCTTGGTTTTCATCCTCCATATTGGGGAGGTACGACTAAATGAATCATTCAACACCCAAATCCATTTCGTGCGTCCAAAAGTTTTAGTGTGTTTTACACCAATGTGAGTGGAAAAACCTCCGGCAGTCCAACAACTTCCCACTGACAAAGGGGAAACACACACTTTCAATACATTTATTTTTAGCCTGCGTGATCGATCAATGGACAGTTTTAGGTGTCTCATGACATTTACTAGTCTCACTTTTATCTCTCATCCTTGGGCCATCACAATACATCACATTCAGCTACATTCTAGGCTTTAGCTCCTGTGTCAGTTATTCAGTTCTCCTTTGCTAATAGCAAGGGGACTTTCTATCTGCCTTAGAGTGAAAGCCCATGGGATTGCAGTTAAATTGCTCAATGCCTGTAAACTCAAAACTCTTTTTTTGATATATCATACTTCATACTTGGGGGTCTTAACTGATGGGGTCAGACTTCCCTTCTATCCCATGATCAATACCAGAGTTTGGACCAGCCTGTTATGGGAGCTTCTATCAGCATTTCTCAAGGAGATTCCATATCAAGCTGTCTCTAGACAAGCAGCAGTTGGATTTTTTTTCGCTTCTTATTCAACAGGACTCTTTTTTTTTGTATGAATATGAAAGATCCTTTGTGTACTAACTTTTTAATCTTGATACCTTGGATATACTCCTATGAAGGCTGCAATTGCTCTAGTTTGTAGTTTAACTTCAAACATCAGACTATGGAAACTACTGTTTCATCTCAATCTTCCTTGGCCATTTTATGCTGTCTCAGCCATGTGCAGCCCTAACACCCCAAAAAAAAACTTCTAATTATCTTTAGATGGCAGATGTGATGCTAGAAGGGTAATGTTATCATTTCTCCAACGTAGAACACCTGATCAGCTTGTATCAGTGCTACACTATCTACTTAAATCTTTATTCTAGTTCTTCTCATGTATTCCTTCTAAGTGCTATTGTTTTCTTTCATTTTTTTTTTGGAGTTTCTGCAATCAAGTGAAAAGGCGGAAATGACATTCTCTGTTTGGCTCCCTCTCATTGGTAGCAACAAATAATTTTATTTCATTTTTAGAATGTGACTATCATACTGCTATTAAAATGTAGTCGTCTAGATCAAATGGAGGTGCCAATTGCTAGCTTTTCTTGAGTATAAGAAAGAGGAATTCTTTTACACAATAATCTCCAAGAATTACAAAGAATCTATGCGCAAACACAGTTTAAGGCATAGAAAGAAGGTGGGCAGGGTCCTAATGTAGATAGGAAACTTTGTGCAATTTCGATTTAACATTCATAGGTGTTCATTTTTAAAACCTGAAGCCAGTTATTTTTTAAATTTGCTGTGTCATATTTTGCAGCAGTGGCAAAGTTTCCAAATATCCTCATGCCCTTGGTAAATGGTTGTCATTGGTAATATTTTCACTGGATAATGACTTAGACTTTGAGAGAGGGAATTCCACCTCCTTTTTATTACTGATTCATATTTCATCTCTCTGCTTTGTTACTCAAAGCAGTTTTTGATATAAGTTCCATTTTTTTTTCATGTGAGGTCTGCTCCATTCCATTTCCAAGCTGAATACTATTCCACAGGCTATCATCTCCCAATATACAGTATGACCTTATCATGCAAGTGTGAATTAAACAAAATATAAATTTCTCGATGCTGACATGGTTGACTAGGTTCATAGTTTTTGGAGCCAATGAGAATTTCAGTGTAGACTTGTTTCTGTATACTTTGCCAAAGGGAAGTACCCTTGTTTATACTGAATATTGAAATGAGTTAGGCTGATAAATCATTTTAAGTTGTAAGTGATGAAGAAGGACTGCTGAAACTTGGGTTATTTAAAAGATAGGGTATAAAATATTATTAACAATGCAAAAATATAAATGTTAAACAATTTTAACTTAAATTGCAATGGACAAGCCAGCAGTCGCAGATTCAAACCAGTAACAGACAAATTTCTTTAAAGATAAAAAGAGAATGCGAAATCCATCAAAGTCTTTAAGAAACGATAAAAGGGGAACTGTGAAGATTTTTCTTTAGAGTAGTAAATAAACTAAGATGGACCAAATCACCTTCTTTCTTTTCTTGTCATGTGATACAGTGCTGTAGCTATTGCAGTGCTTTTGGGTGGTTGAAGTGAAACCATTGGTGCTGATTCTCAAAGTCTCCCCTCTTTTTTTCTTTCTCTTTTGTGAGCACCACTAAGGATCAGAGATTTGTGACTGAAGTGCATGGCTCGAGTCAGGAAATTTTCTGACTTGGCTGACCCATGGCTTTTGTTTGAAGAGCTCCATTGCACAGGAGTTTCACTCGCAGGGAGGTAGTTGCGTGTTAGATCCTAGGCAGCACCTAGGGCAAGAGGGTGTTGATGTTGGTTGGCTATAAGGCCTGCCTTGGTTCTCTTTCTGGACTTTTGTTTTAGAAGCAGTTAGACCCTTTAACCTCAACCCTCTCACACATGCCCATTTCCCCTTGTATTCTCCTTTCACATGCCCCCGCCCTACCCACGCTCCATGGCACCTTGTTAAGTTACTCATCCAATATCCATTTGTGGGCAGATGTCAGGAACCATGCAGATTTGAAAAAACAAAAACTTTTTTAGTTTAATACAGCTCTCGTTCAAACATACTTCTAGTGTATAAAAAAGTAAAGTTCAATCCATAAAAAAACCGTAAAAACGTTTTAGATTTCCAGCTTTGGCCCATCATGTCCATGCTTGTCATTTGAGCATCTATGTATTCTAGTACAATTTTCCAGCACTTAACCTGAACCCTTGTATCCTTTTGTTTGGCATTTCAAGAGCTCATTTAAATAGTTCTTAAATATCTTGAGGGCTCCCAACTCTCCTGGCAGTATGTTTGAGATACCCACCATCTTCCGGGTGAACACATTTTACCTCCAATCCCCTTTTTAAAGCAATTGCTGCTTACTTTAAAACTGTGTCCTCTGGCTATTGATTGCTCTACCAAGAGGAAAGGGGTTTCCCTACCTACCCTGTTGGACGGAGTCAAGTGAGTCCTAAGGCGATGTCAGCGAGGTAGGCCCAGTGGTGAATTGTGGTGCCTGAGGATTGACAAATTTTTGTTGGCTGGGTCTGACGCTGGTGGCAGTGAAGTAGTGACAGGAGGGCACCACAGCAGCATTCTTTGCCGTGATTGTCTCCATTGGTGTGCCTGATATGTGGGGTGGCAAAGGTGAATTGACCCAGCAGTGAAAGATGGCGCTGGAGGATCAGTTGGGTCAGGTGAGATGGGGCTGGCTCTGAGCCAGTTCAGGAATGATGTGTAGATGGACTTCTCTTCAACCTATATCACTTCACTTTTTTCTCAACCAACAAAGTGGCTCCAGATTATGGTGACAAATAAAACCTGTTCACTGTACTTTATTGTATTTCACTGTAAAAATGCAGGTGATGATAAATCATTCATAAATCATATCGTAATGCCCCTCAGGACTTTGTCGACCTCCATCAGATACCACCCCACCCCAGTTATGTAAGAAAGGACAACTCCAGCTTATCCTCTGCCTTCATGGCTGAATTGCCCCTGCCTCGGCAACATCCTGGGAGCTTCCTCTGGACTCTATCTAGCGCAATCACATCCTACCTATAGTGCGGCAGTCAGAACAGCACATAATACCCCAGCTGTGGTCAAATCAATGTTTATGTACAGCTCCAACATAACCTCCTTGCTCTTATATTCAGTGCTTTGACTAACAAAGGCAAGTATAACCATTTGCTGCCTTAACCACCTTATATACCTCTCCTGCTGCTTTCAAGGATTTGTGAACATGTACAGCAAGGTCCCTCTGACCCTTAGGATCCTAGAAAGTACAATCATTCAATGTGTACTCCTTTGCCTTTTTGTCCTCCCAAAATGCATCACTTCACACTTTTTTTCAGGATTATACTCCATTTGTCACTGGCCCATCTGACCAGCTGTCTATATAATCTGGTAGTCTAAGGCTTTCCTCCTCGCTATTTACCATACCATTAATTTTTGTGTGATTTACAAAGTTACTGGTCATATTTCCCGAATTCATGTCTAGATCATGAATGCACACCATAACCAGCAAGGGACCCAGCACAGAACTCTGTGATATGGCATTGGACACAGGCTTCCAGTCACAAAAATACCCTTCAGCTATTATGCTTTCCTTGCTGCTATGACAATTTTGGATCTAATTTACCAAGTTGCCCTAGATCCCATGAATTTTTATCTTAACTAGTCTGCCATTTGAGACCTTGTCAAAGACCTTCCTGAAGTCCATGTAGACTACATCAATTGCATGACCCTCATCTATTCATCTAGTTACCTCTTCAAAATTCAAATTTGTTAGACATGATGTCTGCCATACAAAGCCATGCTGACTATTCTTGATTAATTTTTGCCTCTCCAAGTGGAGATTAATTCTCTCCATCAATTTTTTTTCCCAGTAGTTTCCCTGCCATGTTAGATGCACTGGCCTGTACTTCTCTGGTGTAGCTTAACCTGGTAAAAATGGCAAATTTCTTTCCCTAAAGAATGTCAGTGAACCAGCTGGGCTTTGGAAGCAATTGACAGTGATTTGAGTGGCCACAACTAGGTTAGATTTATTACAGACTTTTTTTTGCTTTATTGAAGTTGAATCCATGAAGCAATGGTAATATTCAAGTCAATTTTGCAGAGTTTAAAGAGCTGGGGAGTTCAATGAACTTCAGAACATGACACTTTAAACCATACCTACCCATTCTCAGATTAGAATGGAAATTTGTCACGTGTACTTATCACTAAAAGTACAGAGAAGTTTTATAAGTTGCCACACCGTGGCACCTATATTAATGACAGAAGTCATACATAATAAAATTAAGGCAAAGTTCATCACAGTTCAGTTAACAGCTCCTGGGCTTGGGGAAAACTGATTTTAAGGAACAATAGAATACCCTGAAGATGCAGCTGGGGTGAAACCTCCATTCTGGGATGAGACTGCTACGCCAGGTCGCTGGGCCAGGAGAAGCCTCTTGTTCCCCATCCGATGCTCCTCCAGATGCATCTGCTGTCTATCCCTTTTGCCGATGCTTCCACTCCTTCAGGCACCCAGGCCTAGCTATGGACCTGCAGCCTCGGCCTAATCTCGAGTCCAGGCCAGGGGAGTCAGCCTAGGATCTGCTCCTCCCTCAACGGGAGACCTCAGGCTATGGGGAGCAGTATCCAGCTCGATCTGGCATTGCTGACGCCACCTCCTTCCCCCGCCACTCTCCACACCTTTTTTAAAAATAACAGAGGGATTAAAAAAAGCATAAGGAGAAGAAAAGGAGATACTGGGCGTAGACGAGTCCCAGCCTCAGCTCCCTTGCTCAGCCGCCATATTTTGTTTTGTTAAAACTTGCATCTAGTCCATTACTATTTGACTCCGATGTTGCCTTTTAAGCCTCTTGGAACAGGTAAAAGGTGCCTGTTTAAGCTCAGCATTCCATCCACATAGCTTGACCGAGTTCGTGTTTCCTTCCTTTTTGTATCATTTCAATTACCTTTCCCTTGCTGGCAAAACTTCAATCAGTTGGAAATAGGGCCAGGAATTCTGCATCTGAATCCTCCCACCATTTTTTAAAATTGTGCACAGTAGCATCCTGACTTCTCAAATGTAGCTCCATGTGACCATAGAAAACTTGACTAGAGTGGGTTGTTTTCTAATATCATACCTCCTTCTTCTGCAGCAATGTAACATTCAGAATTGTAGTAGGCTTTGTTTCATTTGATCTACTAAGCATATTGATTTCTTAATTTCATATAGCATGAAGTAAAAATGAGTATTGATCACTGGCCTATTGAGAAAGGATTTAGAAAGCTAATGAAGTTATGAATAGACTAACTGTAGACAAAGAACATCCTTTAGCCTATCTTTATTTTTCCAGCTATCCAAAGACATCCTGCTGTTCCTATTATTACAGCATTTGAATTGTCTTTGGATAGTTCTATGGTTTCAAATCTACTTTGACAGCAATCATTCTGTGCTGATCACTTCATCTGAAGAGAAAATGCATCTTGCCAACTTCACATTTACAATTAAAACCGAAAGAACTGCGGGTGCTGTGAATCAGGATCAAAATCAAAGTTGCTGGAAAAGCTCAGCTGGCAGTATCTGTGAAGGAAAAAACAGAGTTAACATTTCGGGTCTGGTGACCCCTCCTCAGAATTGTTCAGAGTTCTGAGGAAGGGTCACCGGGCCTGAAATGTTAACTCTGTTTTTTCCATCACAGATGCTGCCAGACCTGCTGAGCTTTTCCAGAAACTTTGTTTTTGTTACATTTACAATTCTCTTTTATTTTTTCAAGGCATGCTGCTGTCATTGGCAAATCCAATATTGTTTTTCATTCCTAATTGTCCTTGAAAATGAGAGTGAGTGATCTTTTTGAATTGCAGCAGTCCATATTCCCCACAGCCTAACCACAAGACCCAGGCAACAGTTTGTCACGTACTCCTTATCTGTATTGAACCAATTTCCTTCATTTCGAGGGCGTTTGTAAGTCAACTCTTTGCAACAGCATTTATAATCTTAACCCTTGTGTGATTAAGCTACAGCATAACAATTTTCAATATTCTTTACACTCTCTCTTTATGTTGCTATTGGTCAAATGATTAAAAAAATGAATGAAATTCAGAGCTTTTTAATTCCTGGCTTCCTATTTGTTAATTAGTAATTGACAACTCAATATTATTAGGAAGGGGTTTCCAGGACTTTTACGTAGTGGTGAAGGAACAGTGTTATAGTTCCAAGTGAGAGTTGTATGTAGCTTAGAAGGAATTTGCAGTTGCTGGTGCTCCCATGAGTTTTCTGACATTGTATCTAAATGGTAGAGGTCATGGGTT
Source organism: Rhincodon typus (assembly GCF_021869965.1). Lineage (NCBI taxonomy): Eukaryota > Metazoa > Chordata > Chondrichthyes > Orectolobiformes > Rhincodontidae > Rhincodon > Rhincodon typus. The sequence continues at coordinate 48,774,788 of NC_063345.1, forward strand.
TGGAAGCTTCTGTCAAAGGAACCTCAATGAATTGCTACCACACATCTTGTATATGTTACACACTGCTGTCACTCTCTCCCTCCATTACTGAAGTAGTGAATTTTTAACATCATGAATGGGGTTATGATCAAACAGACTGCTTAGCCTTGGATAATATTGAGTGTCACAAGTGTTGTTGAAACTACAATACATTCTGGCAAATGAGGTGTATTCCATCGCACTCCTGACTTGAGCCTTGCAATTGATAGACAGATGAGTTGCTCACTGCAGGAGTTCTAGCCTCTGACTTGTTCTTGCAGCCACTGTATATACACACATTGCTAGCCCAGTTCAGATTCTGATCAATGGTAACACCCAGGAAGTTGATGATGGGGTATTCAGCCAAGACAATGCAACTGAATATCAAAAAGTGATTGGTAGATTCTCTTGTTGGAGATGGTCATCATCTGGCACTTGTGTGGTGCTATTATTACTTGCCACTTTAAGGTTGGTGCATTTGGTCCAGGACGGCTTCATTTTCTACGTTTATAAAAACAGTTGGCTACGGATTTGATGCTTGTAGTGACAATGAAATAGTCAGTGTTTGCTATGAAACCGGCAGTAATTTCTGACATCCACGCACATGCAGTTTATTATAGAAATCAAGAAATTGCAGTCATGTGACTTTTGGTTCCTCCACAGGTTGCCACAGATGCAAACCATTGTGAATTCTATTAATTTGATGTAATGGTCCACCTTTTTTATACTATTGGTCACACCATAAAAAGAATTGGGAAAGGTGCACCTTTTTGGATGAGGTTTTGTGTTTTTAAAAACTGAAAAAGTTATTATTTCTAAAGAACCTTTGACCCTGAAAAGTTTGTAAAATATCAAATTTCTCCCTTATGATAAATTCCATATTTTTACAATGATATTTAAATGTTTCTTTTATGCTATTTCAGTTTTTACCTTAATTCGAAATGTATCTCCCCCTCTGTTGGGGTTCCAAAAATAAGGAACGAGCACGTGATCTTTTCAAATATCTTGCTTTATTTCTTCTTGTATGTTGATTTACATCGTTGCAAGTTGAGAACTTTGCCGAAACAGCTTTTATCACGCTTTTAATACATTTTCTTACTTGATTCTCCCAAAACTGCAAGTAACAGTCAGTACCTTTTCTGTTAATCTACCGTGATATCTTTTCTTGACATGCTACAGTAAGTTCGTGCAAACTATTCCCCACATCCGAACCACAAGACCCAGGCGACAGTTTGTCATGTACTCCTTATCTGTTTTGAACCAATTTTCCTTCATTTCGAGGGCATTTGTGAGTCAACACTTTGCAATAGCATTTGTAATCATAAATCTTGTGTGATTAAGCTACAATTTTCAATATTCTCCACACTCTCTCTTTATCTTGCTATAGGTCAAATGATTAAAAAATGAATGAAATTCAGAGCTCTTTAATTCCTGGCTTGCTGTTTGTTAATTAGTAATTAGTTGCTAGCTAATAAGTGTAATTATTGCTAGCCTGTTTTGATACAATAATTGCTTCAGGATGTCCGAGAACCACTAGAAATGATTTTAGATGAAATTAACTTCAAGGAATGTGAAATCCATGACAAGATCACAGAAGAAAATTTGAGGTCAGTGGCAAGTACTTTTGCTTTGGGGTTTTAGAATGACATCCATCCCCTCCAATTGCTCAATGGGTTAATGCATTGCTAATTGTACCAGTGAGCTACTAGAAAGGTTAAAGTTACCTTTTTTTTTCAATCTGTACTGAGTTAGCTGATCACAGATAGTTGTTGGAAAGGTCACGACAGCTATCTATATGGTGCCCTGAATTCAAGGATCATCTTGAATTCATGTTCTGTTCAAGGATTAGTGTGTATTCAATAGGTCAATGTGATGGGCCTAGTGTATGCATGAAGAGATTTAATGTTGTACCTTGCTTCTGATTTTTAGCCTGTAACAGTCTGTTAGCCGGATTGTGAAACAGAGAACCAAATGTATAATTAATTCCCTCTGTCAGAATACGGTCTTTCCACTGACACGCTGTTTGTGCTGGTTATATGGAGCCAGATTCCACACTGAAACCTGACTTGGTAGACCAGAAGTTTGGATTACTATAGTGCTCAGTCAGCTGCTCATATTCACAGGAAGCTACCAATACGTGTTTAACAAAAGAACGTAAGTTCTATAACCCAAAAGAATGGGGATAACGAAGTCCCAATGTAACACAGGAGGTTGTTGATTACTTCCCATATCTCGGCTCCACAATTAGCAACAGCTTGTCATTTTGATGTTGAAATAATTGCACGTATAACAAAAGCTGCAGCTGCACAAATGTTCAGTAAGACCATATGGATAGATGGTGACCTGGCTAAGAACATCAAACCTTAGGTCTGTTAAGCCTATGCTCAACATAATGCTGTACAGTGGTGAAACATACAGCAGGCCGGAGAAAAGGATAAGCTCTTTTCTTCTTTGCTGTCTCAGACATATTCTTGGCATCTCTGGCAGGATGAGGTTACCAAGTTGGAGGTTCTGAAACTTGCTGATACCTACGTGTACACTGTCACTGCTGAGTTAAAGATATCTGTGCTAGCTTGGCCATGTTCATTGGATGGATGACAACACTTTAGCAAAAGACCTTCTGTACAGTAAACTGGCTACTGGGCCATGATCTCCTGAGTGTCCATACCTCCAACATGGCCACCTGCAGGATCTTACAAAACTGATTTACCTTAATTGTAGGCAGAAGCCAAAAACTCTAACTCTGCATTTGCAAAACGTAATGATGAAAAAACCTCTGCTCCAATCAAGTTTCTTTCTTTTTTGCCACTTCAAGATAACAATGCATCTGCTTGATCTGTGATGTAAGGACCATAACCGTAGAGGGGAGTGCGATGAGAAAAGAGAAAATCACTCAACAAGGAATAGAGGAAGAGGTCCAATTCTGGAAAGATGCTGTTACTAGAATTTTCCGGATCGTTAGTGCTGATAGAAGCCCTGGGAGCCATCTGATGCAGCTAAGAGTTCGGGATTAAGGCTCAGCAGAGGCCATTAGGAATTAGACTTGCCCCATGTTGCTGACTGCTGGAGCAAAGGTAAATGGTGTAAGTATTGATGCTCTGCTCAGATTGGCTGAAGGGCTGGAATTGTGAATGAGTCAGTGCTGGAGCACAGCCTTGGGAACCCAGGGGAATGATGTCTCGGGAGAAGAGATTGAACCATCGTTGAGTTTTCTGAGCTAGATTGGCTTTTGAGAGAAATTTCAGAGGCTGGGCATTTGAAACAGTCAAAGTAAAGAGATAAAATCCCCCGGAGGAAGAAATTATAAATTAGATTTTTGTAGTTCAGCGATCTGTGATGTCTAGGTGATTTATTGACGACAAATCTGTGACTTCTAATGTCTGACAGATTTGGGAGAGCATTGAAGAAACAAACAGAAACAAATAGCTTGGCTGGCCAAGAAAAGAGCACTTCTCAGACCACTAATTTCCTGTACAGTAAATGCATATCAAAGTGGGGTTTCTGATCCACAACAGGCAACGCTCAACACAATTGATCATCAAGGCATAAGCCATCCTTTTGAGATGGAAGGCTGCAACGAGTTAGCGATTATTACTACAAGTGCCAACATGGGTATCAGAAAAGGGCAGGATCTTGTTTAGTTGTGATGATCCACTTTTATTGACTGGTAGCATGTGGATGCTTATTTGTGATGCCAACGCTAAGAATTGAAGCAGAATTATTGTCAGAGTTCAGAATCATTATCAGGGTTTGATCCTGAGATCAAATGCAATCATACATTTCAGGCTGTTCCTCCATTAATTAAAATCATGGCTGATCTGACTACCCCCAGTAGCTTTTTGACCTCTTGTTAACAAGAATCTATCTACCTCTGTCTTAAATATTTCAAAACTCTTTCAGTTGTTTTTGAAAAAGTGTTGCCAAGACCCATGATTTTCTGTATGAAAAGCATTCCTTTTCATTTCTGTCTTGAGTGGACACTCCCTTTATTGGTAAAATATCATGAACCCTAGTTTTAGATTCTCTCAGAAGAGGTAACATCCTTGCCATATCCACCCTATCAAGTCACTTCAAGATCTTCAATATTTTAATATTTAACACTTGCTGTTCTAAACTCCAGGCAATACAAACCTAACCTATTCAAACTTTCTACGTAAAACATTTAGACTGTTGCAGGGATTAGCCTGAAATCTTCTCTGGACTGCTTCCAATGCATTTACATATATTCTTAAATAAGGAGACCAATTATATTTACAGTTCTCCAGATGTGCTCTCACCAATAGCTAGTATAGGTGAGGAGTAATATCCTACTTGTGTATTCAATTCTCCTTGCAATAAATAATAACATTCTATTAGCTTTCTTAATTATTTTTGTTTGCATAGTATCCTTTTCTTGCAGTTTCTGCACCAGGTCACCTGAATCCCTCTACATAACAGATCTTTGCAATCTCTCACCATTTAAATCGTATGCTCTTATCTTAATCTTCCTGGCAAAACTGGACAATTTCACATTTTTCCACTTTATTTGCCAAATCTTTGTCACTGTCAGTTGATTCATATCACTTTGCAGCCTTCTAATATCCTCTTTGCAACTTACTTTCCTGCTTATCATTATGACATCAACAAATTTAGCAACAATATCTTTTGGTCCCTTTATCTGTGTCATTTATATTAATTTTCTTTTCTTCAACTTTTTACTATTTCGGTAGATTTGTTTAAACATAAACATCCTTTGACAAAACCATGTTGACTCAGCCTGAGTACCTAAAGTTTGAAGTGCCCCACAATAACATGTTTAATAATAGTTTAACATTTTTCACAGGAAAGATGTTAGAAGTTAACTGCCTGCAGCTTCCAGTTTTGTTTCCCTCCCTTTTATACTTGCTACTTTGGAATCTAATAGAATTTCCCCAATCTAGGGAACTTTGGAACATTAAAACCAACACATCAAATATTTCACTAGCAACATCTTTTTAAGCAACATGGATAAAATCCATTAGAACAGAGTTGTCAACCCTCTGGTCAAAAAATTTCTCTGTATCGCATCCCTGGTGATTGTAATACTTTAAATTTGTAGGATTTTAGAGTGAAGAGAAGGGGGAGCAATTTAATATTGCCTCTCAGTCTAAAATTGGAATAGTTGGTTAATTGGGAGATTTTAATATTATTAAATGTTTGGAACTAGTCACAATTGTTCTTAACAATTTGCCACACTAGTCTTTGAACTCTATACCTATTCTGTTGAGGCAGTTAAATCTGATCTCTGTAATACCTGTTGATGAATATCAATTCAGTCAACTCCACTATATTTACCCGAAGGAGTTAGAAATATCAGGAAGCTCTCTCTGCACTTCCTGCATGTCTTGTTTCTGTTCTGTTATTTCCACTGACTCACTGAATTTATTTACTTTTGTTGCTCCAATAATGTTTAATGTCAGCTTTGTCATGACGGCAGGGAAAAATACTTCAGCACTTGGCAATTATCATTTTAATAAAACAAGAACCAAATTTCAAAATGCATTCAATGCTTTGACATTGACTACCATAAATGTTGTATGTCCTAAATTTAGTCGTAGAACCAGCAGTTGGGGGGAAAGGATATCAACAGTTTTACAGAAAGCCTTTTAACCTTACTGTGGGAATGATTAAATGTCTCATGCATCAGTATTTCAATCTGGTTGCAGGTACAGTAATCAGTATACACTGTAACATAACCTTTCCAATAACACCAATAATCAAAGTAATAATTCCACTTTGGTTCTATTGTATGACAATGAATAATAAGTACCCACTTAATTCATTTAGTGCTACATAAAAGATCAGACACTTTCCCATTATTCTTGGGTTAGGCTCTTTGTTGATCAGATGTAAGTTTCAAAGTTTATGAAAATATTCTCAGACTTTTGTCCTTGTCAGGCTCATAAAATTATCTTTCAAATGCGTTAACTGCAATAAGTATAAAAAGGAGTGTTTAGAATGTTAACTATCTGTCTCTACAAACCTCCTCAGTGCATAATTGCATAGAAAACAAGTACATGATCTTTGGGCTCAGAGCCTATTCAGTGTAGAAGCTGAGGGAAGTGAAACGGAAAACAATTATCTGTAACTTCCTCTCAAAGGAAAGCGTTTTGGGGTATGAGGCAAACATTTATCAGTCTTTGAAGGGCAGAAGCAAGAGGAAGCAGGTTGCTCTTGCATTTTGCGAGATAATTGGTTGTTAAAAGGACACAGAAAAACATACTTATGCCACAGCTTAGTAAATAGGTACTTTTGTTATAATAAGGAAGAAAACATGACTTTCTTGTCTGGATACACATTTTTAGTTTGACGGAATACCTATGCTTTCAGTTCCTTTAGTTTCCGAGGTAAGATTTTTTTTCTCTTTGAATTTGTGTTTGCTACAAGCTAACATTAGCTGTAAAGCTCAGCTGGACTGAGCTAACAGGATTCTTATAATTCAGTGTACCCACTATAAATACAGAAATTGTTTCATAATGCAGAAATGCATATCTGGCCCTTAGCAGGAATAACAGTCAAGGTGAATTCGACGAGGTGATTGTGTTTGCTGAGTTGATCCTGGCTTTGCTAAAGCATACCATTTTAGTGTGTTACTTGTATCCATATATTGCCTCTACTGACTGCTTTATGGTTAGAGTACCACAATTTAAAAGCTCAAGCATTTTCCAATATATTGTTGGGACACTTGTACAATAACAATTTTACTAAAAAATAGAAACAACTAAATTACCAAAAATATTTTCAAAGCAGAAGATACAGCAATTTTTTAAAAATCCCTTGCAAAGGTTTCACAAAATCGAATTGAAATTGCAGAAACATTTTGAAATCAATCAATTTCTGATACGGTCAGTGATTTTTTTTTAAATCTTCAATCTTTTCGCTTCGCTTCTTAAATACTTTCAAGATATCTGAGTCAACTTCAACTGTGCTACCCCATATTATGGATTTGACTTCTAAATCAATTTAAATCTACAGTTTGTATGTCATTTGATAGCCTTGCAGCCTGCATCATTTGCTTGGAACAGTTCAGATTTTCCAAGGCTGAGGCTTTTGCTCAATGTATTAAGGGTGGTTGCGGGCATCTTTTGTGAGCAATTGACTCCTCACCTCAACCAGCAAAAAAGCTTGCCAGATCAAGTTCCAAACAACAGCAACATAAAATGTGGCTGGCAAGCTTCTCAGTGAACCAAAAGCCTCAATGCTGACGTCCTGTTTGCTAGACGTTGGCTGCCAATCATTGACACTATGGTGTTCCGCAGTGGTCACTCCCTTGGACCCCCACTTCTGCGCCCAACTGGCCTGCAAATGGAGGGCTGCATCCCCGCAAGCATGTTTCTCAAAGCTGACCATGTTTCTTACCTGCCAGGCAAGCATGAAAACAGTCTGGTGGTGAGTTGAAACCATTAAGTGACTGTTAATTGACCACTTAAGGGCCTTAATTGGGGTAATTTTTTTAAGGGTCAATCATAATTTTCTCACCCATCATTTAATTATTGAGTTGGCAATAAGGGGCATAGCACACAGGGTGGGGATAGGGGAAGCAGTGAGGTACCAAACTCTCTGTGGACAATTTACTTCCCTGTCTCACCATCACCCAGGGAAGGGAAAAGTCATGCCCAATGCATTATTTAAACAAATGTTCAGGTGCTGAAACATGTGGTGGGTTGACTTCATGAGCAGTAGAGGTAGACATTAATCAAGGTGCAGAATTTTATGTAGATGTTACTGTCGATCCAAAACCAAGTGGTGTTGGGAATGTCCACTGAATTAAATATCACTTAAGCAGGCCTGCCCAGGTTCATAGAGCCTTGGAGAAGCAGTCAGCTAATTAAAAGTTAGTGGTGGTGGCATGAGGCCCTTTATTCAGGTGTTGATTTTCCACACAGGTATCAATTGGCAGCAGTGCAAGAGTTGTACACAAGGCTTCCTGCCATGGAATCAAACAAGGTAGAGGCAGGAAAGTAACACGTCCCCCATCTATCACCATCTTACCCTCCCCTGCCACTGTGCTCCCCACTTCCATTGAACATTGCCTTCCACCTATGTTTCAGAGTCCAAGCTTTGGACTTTGCATAGGAGCAGTTCTGGGATCTGTCCTGAAACAAAGTGAAAGTTAGAAAATCTTCAAAGGGTTACTGTAGATTCCCTTTCTCACAGCAAGAATGCAGGATTTTCATTTCTAACTGAAGTTCTTTTTCTAAAATAAAGTGGGGAATTATATTAACTTTTCCAACATTTTTCTTTTACCTTTTTTATTTCAATACTGAATCAAACTCAGCCTGGTCTGACTGGATCATAAGACTGCTGTTTTATTAGAGATACATATGACTAGTGCTGGTTTAATTTGAGGATTACCATGCCTTCGGTGAGGGGAGAAGTTACATAGGACGGTCTTTCATGGTAACCTTGGCTGGTACATTGCAGACCAGCTGGCGAGCCAATTGAGTTAACTAGTGCAATTACAAGATAAGCAGGAACTTAAACCAATGTTTATACTCATACTCCTGGCTACGTTCCCAGGAGGGTACCCATATTGCCCCTGAGAGCTGATAGCCAATCAGACTGTCAACTCTTCATTACCTATAGTGGCATTGGGAACAGCGGCTGTTGTTGATAACACATTGGACCCTTCACCAGGGATTATTGCCTGATTGCTGAAGAAAGGCAAGAGGAGCAGGACTGTTGTTGCTGGGGAGGGAAATCAGAGTCCAGTTGAAATGGTGACTCTTAGCAGGTCCTCCTGTTCCTATGTTGGATCTCTTCAGAGAATCATTTTAGGTATTCTAATGAAGAAAGGGGCCAGTTGGCCCATCAAGTCTGCATTGACCCTCTGAACAGCATCTCACCTAGTCCTATGCCAACACTCCTCACTGTGCTCCCACACCCCAACCCGATCCCTGTAACCCAACATTGACCATGCAGAATTGCCCAGTGGTGTCCAATCCATCAAACCTGTGCATCTTTGTACTCTGGAGGAAACTTGAGCACTGGCAGAAACCTACACAGACATGGGGAGAACTTAACTCCAAACAGCCAGTCACACAAAGCTGGATCTTGATTGGGCACTGAATGGCTCTTATTGAGGGATCCAGTAGTCTGGTGGTGAATCTCCCATGGATTGCTGAATGGCTTTTTGAGGCATGGGAGACTTGTGTGTCTTCCCTAAGCCACCACTGATTTTCTAAGGAAGCTTGAAGAAAAAAGCCTCTTAAATAATGTCGATATATAGGCTGCTGATCACAGAATTAATTTCCTGTTATATTGTTCTCAGATCAAAAATCTCATCTTCTCTGCAGTTGTTGACTTGCTTGCCAAACTGGTAAGTTTGTTCATAGACATTTCGTTGCCATACCAGGAAACATCATCAGTGCGCCTCCAGTGAAGCGTTGGTGTTCTGTCCTGCTTGCTATTTATGTGACTTGGTTTGCTGGGGTGGGCGGCATCACTTCAGAACATTGCTTCACGGGAGGTGCACTGATGATGTTACCTAGTATGGTGATGAAACGTCTGTGAACAAACTTGCCAGTTTGGTGAGCAAGTCAACAACAGCATCAACAACCTGGGCTACAAATCTTCTCAAAAACCTTATCTCACCTTCTCTGTGTTCTTCAGATTGTGTTCTGTCATTTTAAAACTGGTTCTCCAGTATAAACTTGTGTGATCCATTTATAGCCCAAGTATGGACACTACTCTGATAAGTTAGTCAGGGTCCCCATGTCTTCTGCCTCATTTTGGTTTGCCACACTAATTATTTATTTTTCTAATATGGTTCCTCATCTGAGCCACAAGCTTCCCGACAAACACTTTCAGGTGCACTTGTAACAAGTCAAATCAAGACCAATTCTGCAATGTTTTCTTTTGATTTCTCTCTTCTATTTCCTACTTTTTCTATTTTACTCCCTTTTACTCCAGCTTGTGCAAATATTATTTTTCACCTTTGTCTTTTATCTGAAAGGAGCATGAAATAAATTAAGCAATCAAAATTGTACATACTGCTGCTGGGGATTCTCACTTATAGCATTTTGTTCCTGTGTGTCCAATCAAGCAATCCAAAACTTAAAGCATGGCTCAGATGCAAATTAATATTCCTACTAAATTCTGTCTCAAGTCTTGTCTCCAAATGCTAAAAAAGTACTGTATACCATAATATTGTAACATCCCAATTTATCATTGATATTCATGTGATCAGTAAGGGTGTCACCATTTAATAATCAAATATCAAATTACAGCTGGTTATAATTTAGGAACTTGTAGTACAATGGGAATTTTCTCACTACGATGATGAAAGGTGTTAGGAGGAATCTCTTCATGCAGAGGGCTGTTGAAGCATGGAATGCTTTGATGTAGACAGTGCCTCCAATAAAGCCTAAAAGTTTAAATAAACACTCAACAAATGCTTGAAGTAGACGAAGGTATAGGAGAATAGAATAAATTAGAGAAGTGTTTTTTTTGCAAATGTAAAATTCTGTCGATGTTGGAAATTATATTGAAAATGATGGAAATACTTAGCCAGTCAAGCAGCATCTTTTCAGATTGACCTTCTGTCAGAACAGAAAAAAAGACTTTGTAATAAGTACTGAACAAACATAGAAGTAAAGGTTAAGGGGAGAGGAAGAAAAAAATGCAAAGATCTGTGAATGGTGTAAGGAGAGACTAGATGATAGAAATGGTGATGCAGCAAGGCAAAGAAAGATTGCAATGGGACTATTTTTTTAAGAAAAAAGGAATTGTGGGAGGGAGGATGTTAAAAACACAGATTTTGCATCTCCTGCACTTTCTTTGAGAAAGGGAAGAGGAACTTGATTGACATGTAGAAGATACTGAATGGCCTTGACACGGTGAATGCGGCAAGGGTATTTCTTCTGGGCCAGCCCAAAACCAGGAAGCTCTATTTAAATCAGATGTTGCCCTTTCAGGACAAAGATGAGAATTGCTTGAGGATGGTGTGATTTTTGGCTCTCTGCCTCAGTGTTGTGAGGCCAGGTCATTGAATATTATTAAGAAAGAGGTGGATAGATTCTTGTTCGGTATCTATTTTGTCAGGAGTATATAGGACTGTGGAATACAAAACAGAAACAAAGATCAGTCATGTTCTTACTGAATGGCAGAGCAGGTGTGAGGGGTTGCATTGTCTTCTTCTATTCTGATTTCAGATATTTGTGTTTGTAGGTGCTTTGGGTGATAGGCTTGGGTGTCAGGGAGGGGATGTTGAAAATGGAAGACAAGGAAGATGTTTTATTTATGCATTTAACTTTGTTTCCATTCAGGGTCATTGTGTAAATAATCCAAAAGACAGAATGACATTGATCTGTGTTATTAATTCTATAATTTTTCTATGCCACATATTACCAGGCAGATTAGCTGCAGTATTCTCTTTTTAGCCCAGTAAATTTGCATGTTTCTGATTTTTTTTTCAGTGTGTTGTATTTGAAAATAAGTCCAAGAACAGGGCTAAATTTACACTGCCACCCAATTCTCTTAATACTTGGAGAATAACTGGAGGTTAATGTGCTGCCTATAGATTATCAAATTATATTTCAAATTTAACGTTTTGAACAGTCAACATTGTTTGATTCAAGAATTAATGGGGCAGAGATTTAATCCAAATAATTACTCCAAGTTGCATTGAAGTATGGAGCTCAAACAGTCAATTCATTCTTTGGTTTGATGTTTGTTTGCTGTTTAAAGACAACTCCATTATGGAAATGGTAAAAGGATGATAAATTACTTAACTGTCAAGGTTTCTTTTTATATACACATTTCCAAAATGAAATAATTATGTTCCAATGTTTAATTTGGAGAATTTAGACAACTGTTGTTTCAGAATTAGTCTCAAAATTAAGTGAAATGGTAATTCTTTAAATCGATGTTACAGAAAAATAAAGGCCAGTGTTTTGGCCGATCACAAATGTTGGAGACATTGTGGGCAGTGCAGTGGTTTTCCTTACATTGAATAATATAAAAATGAATTGTTTCAAAACAGCCGTGTCATACAGCATATCCCCTCATTTGCTGAAAGCAATACTGCAGACAGTAGGCAAGTAGGTTACCAAGAGTGTCCAAGATCATTACTTCAGCCTGATTTTAAAAATTAAGCAACAGATACTGATTAAAATGCTTGAAAGAATACAATCATTTCTGTGTTAAGTCAACAAATGAGTCATTTCTGCAAAGCGGTTGATTAGAGCTCTGTGTTGTGGGTTGTATGATTATGTTAATATCCTGGACTTCCATTTTTAGAGCTAGGCAGAAGATAAAGAGGGTTTTATTTACTTGCTGGTCTGTCTATGATTGACCTCCTCCCTCGGGAGATTCAATGGCTTTGAAGGCAATGAGTCAATGGTTTGTTTTCAGTTTTATCATGCTCTAAACTTTTCTTTAGTGGAACAATTAGAAATATAAGGACCAAACACAGACTGCAGAAGTCAGTTATTGGTTGTTTTCAATAATATGTAAGGAATCATCAATGGGCGAAGTAGTAAGAAGTTCTGGAACAGACCCTTTCTTTGCATTAGCTTAAAGATTCTGTCCATCTTGGGTATTTTGAATATGTAGTGCGTGTAGTTGCTTGTGGAACTTTCTGAACACTTAATGAAATTCTAGCTTCAATTTTTTTATTCAAGAGTTCTCTTCTGGGAACGTCATACTGACAAGAGGAGGAGGAGGAGCAATAGCAGGTGCTGGATGGAAAACAAATAGAAGGCACCTAACAATTGTATTTATAGACCCAGGGCAGCATACCTGCAGTTCTCAGAGGAACAGTACATAAAAAGTACTCACTTCTCATGCAAGGCTGTGACACAGTTGTGTCACTGCCTAAAACAAGAACTGCAACTAGCTAGCATAAGAGTGATGTTTCATCCTGATGTTTACTTAATCAGGACCTTCTGTGCCATATTCTTTTTGGAGGTCTTGTCCCCTGCTGTTTCAGAATTTTGCTCATCTTTATCCCTCACAAATGAAAACAGCATACTTGTCTCTTTTCAAGTCCTGCTAATTGGAGTGTGGTGCATCATGCTTCATGTTGGCAACTTTCCAAATGCATGGCTATTGAGGCTAAGCTTCAAAATTGCGCAGGTACTGTAGAAGATGCTCCATATCCTCGCCCCACATGCCCTACTGGTACTTATGAAAAAGCTAAATCAACCCCAATACGTTAACCTGAATCATTAACAACCTATCCAGTACATTGTAACACTGGCAGTAGTTCTCAGCTAGTGGCCTTGGGAGAAAATATATAGCTAGAGTCACTAGCCCAATTCAAAGATCAATTTCATGCATATGTGAAATTTAAAAGAAACGCACACAATACAAGAATTTACTCATTTGGAACAGGTTAAATCTTAGTCCATCAGCCATGTATTGAGTAAACGGCATTGGATTTCTTGACAGCACTAGAGCTGAAACTGCAAATCTTGATTTAAAACTTTGACAAAATATTTTCTTTTATTTTCACTTATGATTTCCTTCAAATTGTCCTTCTGTACATCCCGGGAAGTGTGTAAATATTGTGCAGAAGTACTCAATGCATTTTAAGCACATTCCATTCTAAGAATTTGTTGCTTCTTTGCATAATCAGACACATATGATGCTCTCAACATTGAATCTGTGTGTTAAGCTGTTGCAGATTTTATTGAAAGCCCTTTGATGAAAGTTACTCTCTTTCCAGGATATAGTTAAACCAGTTAAGTGAGTGGCCTCAAGAACAATATAGGAAGGAAGGAAGCAGAAGGAAGACTTGTGTGGGATATGATTTAACAGTTAATTTAATTGGTTACTTTGGTTTAAGAAATAATTGTGCATGTTGTATTATGCATATCGAAAAGCACAAGGGGGCTGGATTTTGCTGGTGAATAGTACAGCAAAGATACTCATTGCTAAACTTGGGGAAAAAAAACTCCCACAATATAACTACTTGAGGCATGCTATTTGACTTTTTTGAATCCATTTTAATCCGATCCCAAGTGATCCAACTTCAGTGTCATTCACAGCCAAAAACATTGAAATATTCCCATAGACAGCAAACCAGGAAGGAAAAAAATCCTTCACCTTTCTTCCATTTTCAATTTTATAGATTGTGAAATAAATAATTACATCATACAGGTTAAGTGAGAAGCTCAAATGTCACAAACAAAACTTCCACATTGTTTTTTAAATAATAATGGAAGAATTGACATTCAATAAAAATGAGCCAAGAACTTCTGTTCAAGGTTGAAAACCCTATTTCCAATCCTGACTGGACAAAAAGTACACTGGTACATTTTGCTGATTCCTGCCATGGAAATTCCTGAATGTGGCACTTGCATGATGAAATAATGGAAGCCTTTCCAGGAATCCTTGCAGTCAGCAGCAGAGAGGATTGATGTGCAAATTAACTCCTTTGTATAACAGTCAGTGTGCTGTATTCCCTTTTTAATTTTCCAGCAACACAGCTAATCTGTCATGAAAGGATAAATATTTAAAGTGCAAGGTTAGAGTGTCAATCAATGGGTGGATAAGATGGTGAGGTGTCAGGGTGCCAACAGAGTGAGGGAGTGGGGTGCCAGTTGGGTGAGGGGTTAGGATGGCAGGCAAGTGGATGAATGCTTGAGGTATGTCAAGTGGTCTGATTGATAGTTGCCGGGTCTGGTGGAGTTGGGGAGAGTATGATGGAATTGGGGTAACAAAGTGTCATTTGGGGTTAAGTGGTGAGTCAGATTTTCAGTGATGCTGTTCTCAGGAGTCAGGACAATTTGTTTTTAATCTTTTTAATCGTCCTGAATAAGTATTAAGCTTAAGTGAGTCATAACCTTGTGAAATGTTCTAATTTTAATGGGTCTTGGACGATTCTAGATGTAGGGTAATTTTTCCATCAGAATTTTCAATTTCCTGGCAATTACCATGGAGTGACCAGTGTTGAGTTTTCCGTATGGCCTCGACACAGTTTGAATCTATTTTGCCAAATGATTTATTTCCCATCAAAATGCCTGGACCACCAAGATGGCCTGTCAGACTGTTTAACAATAATTAGTATGTTAAACTTTTAACATTGTCTCTGATTTTTTCAACAAAATGTGTAATTTTTTTTCAATTTTTTACAATAAGACTAATAGCATGAAAAGAAAATGACAACATTCTCGTCAGTTCAATGGTATCTAATTGATTCAATTAACAGGGAACCTCACGAGTGCAACCTGTGGAGAAAGAGTCATGGTTAGTAGACAATAAGTTATAGGAACAGAATTAGGCCATTTGGCCCATCAAATCTGCTTCACTATTCGATCACGGCTGACATGTTTCTCAACCCATTCTCGAGCTTGCTCCTCATTAAGCCTTAATCAAGAACTTGTTTATCTCTGTCTTATATGTACTCAATGACTTGGCCTCCACAGCCCTAAGCTTACAGCCATGAGTTTCATAGATGAACCACCCTCTGGATGAAGCAATTCCTCCTCATTGCAGTTCTAAATAGTCAACACTTCTCTGAGGATGTGCCTTTGTGCCCTTAAGTCTCCTATTGTGGAATCATCTTTTCCATATCTACTCTATCCAAACCTCTCAGCATCCTGTAAGTTTCAATCAGATCACCACGTCCCCTTCTAAACTCCAAATACAGACCCAGAGTCCTCAACCATTCCTTACATGACAAGTCCTTAATCCCCATTCTCTTAAAACTACTTTAGACCTCTACCCACGCAAGCATGTGCTCCCCCGATACAGGGCCCAAAACTTCTCTCAATATTCCACATGCGGTCTGCCCAGACCTTTGTATAAGCTCAGCAGTACATCTCTGTAACTTCTGTATTTCCATCTTTTCAGTTTCAGACGTAATGACAGGAAACATTTTCAGTTTCATTGTGATTATTACCTGAAAATCCCAGCAGGTGTTTGAGGTAAATGAAAAGTTCAACTTGCGTTTTAATGAAAAATAGTGGTGTTTATAATTCCCTCCCCCCTTCAATTTTGATATTCTATTCATTTGCCAAGATTTCCTTGTTTTGTGTCCTGTATGTGGGTCACAGTTTTATTGATGCTTGTAGTTATGGGGAGCAAGTTATCTGCAGGGGAGAGACAGTCCCTGAGTCTTTGTAGCTGAGTTTCCACATGGGCATCTACCATGGCATCATCAGTATCGAGGAGTTCTCCAATCAAGTCGCAATGTGTGTTTGACTTCTTTTTTAGCCTTGATGCATTGTAGAGTTTGCTGTCGGACCTAATACGTAAGTCAAGCCCTTCCAGAATTGTGGGGAGGGCAAGGGTCAGGAACATGGAGTGCAAGACACCATACAGTCCAATACAGTTCTGATTCATGCCCTTTTTCCATCTGCTCTAATGGAAGTGGGGCCCTCTGCAGTGCATATTGTCATGGAAGGAGTGGGTGAGATTGAGGTGCTAAGGGAGGCAGCCAATTTTCTTCAAAGTCCTGGAGTGTTCTGCTTATTTTTAATAAAGTGCTTAACAAAATGGCAGTTTTCAATTTGGGGATTATAAAGCTCTGCCTGATACTATTCATTTGACCACTCGACTTGGTAATTTGTACAAGTATGACGTGAGTGTGGAACAATTAATTCTCATTATTTTTTCCAGATATTAAATTGTGTTGATGTTCATGGAAAATGTAATTAAAGCAGTTTTGCCATACAGCGGCCACAAGAAAAATACAGGAAGGAAATAGAAAAGAGAACATTTGTAAGATTTGGCTTAGTTGAGTAAGTAGCACAGTCTCACCTCCAGCTCCTTGTGTTTTGGGATTGGCATGATCTGAACGTTCTGTTGAATTAAAATAACATGTTGGGATTAAAATAATACTCTCGAAGAGTGAGTGTTACAGACATTGGAGGGGCAATGAGTGTTCCGCATGCTAATTTTGCAATGAATACAACACTACTTTCTTCTGCAGTATTGAAAATGTAGGTCCAGTTTGAGAGACTGGTTTCTTTTTGACACCTACATTTATTTTAAAACTTCTCTACTACTTAAGTAATACTTTGCACAACTGTTCCTCTGACCAAAGTGAATGACCTCTTAACTTTTCATATTTTATTCTATCTGTTATGTTCTTGGCAGTTCACAAAACCTATCCAGATCCTCCTGCAGCTGCTTTACATCTTCTTCACTACAAAATCCACTTTCTGTATCATCCTTAAATTTTAAAAATATTACATTTGGTTCCCACATCCAAATCATTGCTACAAATCGTCTAAAGCTGGGGCTCCAGTATTGATTCTTATGGTACCCCACTAGTCACAGTTTGCAAATGTGAGAATGATCCATTTATTCCTACTGTTTTCTATCTGTTAGCTAATCTTTAATCCATGCCAGTACATTACCTCCTATCATCAAAATATCACAAATTATACACCTGTCTGCTTTGGGTTCCACTTCAGAATTGTTATCTGTGCTCTCTTAGCCTTCAACCCTCCTGAAGTATCCACAAGGCAGTAAAGTTACTCCCCATAGCTGTGAGTTTGGTCCATGAGTAACAGCCTATTTCCACATGATGGTAGCTCTGCACACTGCCTGGGGACCGAAACTCCTCAGTCCTCTGAAGCATTAGCATAGAGTTGTAATTGATCAAGTTTCTAGTGTACAACCTGGAGAAGATGCAATTGAGGTGTTCTCAGTAGAGAGGCTGTGTACTGGAAGGGAGAGATGTGTACAATTGACTTTGTTTGCAAAGTGACGTTGTCTGCAAATGAGAATCAAATTACCACACAAAAGCAGATAGCATGTCGACTCTTCGCACCTCACACAAGATACATCATTGAGCTGTGAAAATATAATCTGTTGGTGCATCATACATCCACATATGCCTTGTTTGTATCATGAATTACAAACGGTCAGCCAGTCAGTGTGGGCTGATCTTTCTTTCTTTACCGTTCAGAGTTTGAAACCAATTATAGCAACTGTACTGCTGTCATTTGAACTCCTGTACCTTAAAGCATGCAGATTCCTTCAGAAATGCCCTCTCTGAACAGGTTTTGGACATTTTGTCTGTATAGTTTGGTGTCAAATTTCTGTGAAATGCTGTGGATGTTTTATTGTGTTAAAAGCACTACAATAATTTGCATTGTTGTGATCACAACAAAGTGGCATGTTTACTTACTGAGCCACGGAGGGCATATTTATGATGATTAATGTATGCATTTTTGTTGTAAAACAGAAGGTTTTGTATTGATAAGTTTGATACATTGCAATTTTTCATGTGAATTTCAGTTAACTGTAAATTGTGTTAGCAAGCATATTTTAGATTCTTAAATATTGTTCATGGTTTAGGCATTTACATAACTACAGAACAAATCAAACAATCTCACCCGTGTGTGTGTGTGTGTGTGTGTGTGTGTGTGTGTGTGTGTGTGTGTG